>NC_052308.1:42805709-43122167 GCF_016432855.1 Salvelinus namaycush
CAATGAGAAACATGATTCTCTGGTCTGATGAAACCAAGATTGAACTCTTTGGCCTGACTGACAAGCGTCACGTCTGGAGGAAACCTGGCACCATCCCTACAGTGGAGCATGATGGTGGCAGCATCATGCTGTGGGGATGTTTTTCAGAAGCAGTGACTGGGAGACTAGTCAGGATCGAGGGAAAGATAAATGGAGCAAAGTACAGAGTGATCCTTGATGAAAACCTGTTCCGGAGCGCTCAGGACCTCAAGACTGGGGCGAAGGTTCACCTTCCAACAGGACAATGACCCTAAGCACACAGTCAAAACAACGCAGGAGTGGCTTCGGGACAAGCCTCTGCATGTCCTTGAGTGGCCCAGCCAGAGCCTGGACTTGAACCCTATCTACCTGAAAATAGCTGTGTAGCGGTGCTCCCATTCCAACCTGACAGAGCTTGAAAGGATCTGCAAAGAAGAATGGGAGAAACTCCCCAAATACAGGTGTGCCAAGCTTGTAGTGTCATACCCAAGAAGACTCGGTGGTAATCGCTGCCAAAGGTGCTTCAAAAAAGCACCGAGTAAAGGGTCTGAATACTTATGTAAACGTCATATTTCAGTTTTTTATTTGTAATAAATGTGCAAAAAGTTCTACAAACCTGTTCTTGCTTCGTCATTATGGGGTATTGTGTTTAGATTGATCAAGGGAAAAAAACGATTTTAGAATAAGGCTGTAACATAACACAATTTGGAAAAAGTCAAGGGGTTTGAATACTTTCCGAATGCACTGTATATATATTTCCATTAGTATATTACCATAGTATTTATATATTCCTGTTACCAGTCACTTTTCAGCCCTGTTTACACTGCTCTATATTATTATTAATCATGCTACCAGTCACTTTCTCCTAAACCCTTCCTACATGTTTTTTTATTTTATTTATTTAACGTTTATTTAACTAGGCAAGTCAGTTAAGAACAAATTCTTATTTACAATGACGGCCTACCCTGGACAAACCCGGACGACGCTGGGCCAATTATGAGCCGCCCTATGAGCCTCCCAATCAAGGCCGGATGTGATACAGCCTGGATTCGAACCAGGGACTGTAGTGCAGTGCCTTAGGCCGCTGTGCCGCTCCGGAGCCCATATACTTCAATATTATAATGTAAAAGGTTAAAAGCTATATATATATATATATATATATATATATATATATATATATATATAGCTTTTAAAAGCTATATATATATATATATATATATATATATATATATATATATATATATATAGCTTTTAACCTTTTACATTATAATATTGAAGTATCTTCTCAGACGGTGTGTCTTCTCCGTATCAAAATAAAAGTGTCTGCTGTCAGATGAGTGGCCCTATCACCACCTACGTTGAAAACGCTCTTTGACGTCATCGTGGGAGTGTTCCATCGGGAGAAATGAACGTTCATCAACACAATCCTCTCAGCGCCCATGTAAGTTATAATATGTAAATACACAATATAGTTTGATTGGCGAACTGTAATATCAATGTCGAGTATAGAATTTCTCATTTTGTAGTTTATTCTTGAAAGAGGTCTATTGTTTATTAAGTTGTGTTCAACCTGGTGTTAGCTAAGCTAGCGGTGTAGTAGCTGGCTGGCTAGCTAACTAACGCGTTAGCTGGCTATCGCTAAAACTAGCTAGCCACCGCTAGCTAAAGTTACTCCCAACCAAGCTGTTCTATCTTGCTAGAATTAGCTAAACTAGATAAGCGGTAACTAGTTGTCTGGGTGCAAGCGATTTACTTTAATGTGTCGTTACTGTTTGGGTATGAGCTGACTACGGTTTGTGTTGGTGTGTCAGCATTCATATATGATCAACCATGCCCTATCACATTTCCAATAGACAGATGCGCGCTAACTACATTTTCATTTAATGAAACTAGCTAACATTTGCTATTAATATTGGCTAAGTTAGTAAATAGGTGTAACTTGTTCAGTATGGTGTCTGTCAGGGAGGGAGTAGCATGGACGCCACTCAGCCGGTGTAACGTCGGGATGTGCTGCGGTGGAAATCCACGGGCACAAACCTGCTAACAAACGTTAGCTAGCTATGTCGTTACATCCTACAAAACACCGGGTGGGTGGATGTTTTCAGGCTGTCTGTGAGATCATTAGCCATACGCAACGACTAAAATGTGTCTGAACGCAAACCATATTTTTCATGTAATGTCTATTGCCGGGTTAGCATTTTAATTAGGCCTGTCCACGATAGTGGATGTAACATTAACTAGCCTCGATTAAAAATCCACACCTATGCTAATAGCTAGCTAAATGGCTCATGCTCATATTGATGATGCTGGTGGTAGTGTTGGTTGGGCACTGACGGTAACGTTAGCGGCTGTCATTTTCTATTCTGAAATGGGATGGGATAATTGTTATTTTCCACTTTATAATCTCGGTATTTAAGGTATGTAGTCAATTGCTTAGCAATACCTTGACGTTAGATTGAAGTGTGATTGTAATTAGCTAGGTGTCTTATCGCTAGTTAATTACGCACAGGCCGGTTTTGGGCGTGAACACCTCCACATATCTTGCAGCAAAGACATTTATCAACGGCTATCTGTCTGATTACGTTTATCGGATTAATTGAGCTAACAGCTCTGCGTTTAGCTCGGCAGTCAAACTAGCTAATGTCTCCTATTGTAAAAACAAACCCCACACAACGATTATTTAATTGATTGGAAAAATCGATCTGTCAGTTAGCTAAGAAATAGCAAGCTCACAGAAATGGGCTACTCAGTGGAGGCAAAGTTAGCTATCTAGGTAGCCGACTGATTGTGGCAGTTGAACTAATCTCACACGATTTAGCCAGGATTGTATTAGGCCTAGCTATTCTAGTGCTTTGTGTTGACAGGTAGGCCCATCACACCCCTTGAAGATGTTGGCATTGGTTTGCCTATCCCAGGCCAGTGTCTGTGCACCTGTTTTGTCTTAGTCTTTATGACGGCCCACTGGACTAGACAGAAGGATATGCAGTGCAATAGCACATTGAATCAGGCGAATGTACTGTATTAAGTCCAGTGGTGTAAAAATACTTGAAGTACTACTTAAGTCGTTTTTTGGGGTTATCTGCACTTTACTATTTATATTTTTGACTACTTTTACTTTAGTACATTCCTAAAGAAAATAATGATACTTTTTACTCCATACATTTTCCTTGACACCCATTAGTAGTCGTTACATTTTGAATGCTTAGCAGGACAGGAAAACAGTCAAATTCACGCACTTATCAACCGAACATCCCTGGTCATCCCTACTGCGTCTGATCTGGCAGACTCATTAAACACACATGCTTCGTTTGTAAATGTTGTCTGAATGTTGGAGTGTGCCTGTGGCTTTCTGTAAATTACAATACAAGAAAATGGTGCCACCTGGTATGCTTTAATATAAGGAATTTGAAATAATTTTTACCTTTACTTTTGATACTTAATCACAGTTATTTGTGAGTCACACATGTGTAATTGAACTCCAGGGAGTTTCTCAAAAGCATTATGATCATATTTAAGTCAATTTGTTGGCCATGGATGAACCGTGATCTTAACACTATCAGTCCTATCAGTCCTGAGATCCCAGCAAATCACATATTCGACTTTCATTTGTCTGCATGTTCAGCCCTTACATTAGCTTCACAAATACAATTTAGTTTAAAACCATCTTCTTTATAGGACAACCAGGATTACAAGTAGAACACAACAATTTGTCATAAACCGGTGCATTTGTGAGTTTTATCGACAAATGTCAATAAAATAAGGTCCGCCAAAGCAAAAACATGATGAATGCTGTAAGTACAGAATTAGTTGTGTGGAGTTTGTGACAGAAACTTTGAGCTTATTATAGACACTATGTCCTGGGATTTCCAGTTATCTTCTATGTAGAAGAGCTCTTTGGACTCTACTCCCTTGTCTCACAAACACCGCTCTAGCTCAGCCCCCATTAAGCACACAGATTAATGGAATCTATGGATGCAGAAGAAATAGACCAATTCAGTTGTACAAACCAGAATCTCTAACACAATGTTTAAAATGGTTTAGAAGTCCAAAACACACCAGCGGTATGGTGGGACTCCTTGGGTTAATGGTAAAGATGTTTGAAAACCTGCCCTGACATATTTCTTTCCTTTTCAGCATGTGACATTCCGAAACATCAGTGGAAACTGTTGACTGAAGAGAAAAGGACATCCCAGCTCTTGTACTTTGAAAGAGTGTTCAAAGGAAGTGGGTTTTTGGAAATTTCCTTGGAATACTTAGGCTTTTCCTATGCAGTGAAATCCCAATAGGCCTGCTGATGACCGGAACTCAAGGTATGCTTCCCAGTAAAGCCAAACTAAAGTAGCTAGCCAAACTTAAGGGATCCTAGACTAATTGCCAATCGCACCTTTCCTAAAGCTAGTTTTTGTGTAAAAGAAGGCCGCTTTTGAGCTTTAAAAAATGGAGCCTGAAATAGTTGTGGTATTAATGTTACAGCCATGTTGGCTTTCATCAGAATGAAGAATAGCTTTTGGTAGATGAACAGTGGTAAAAATAGATGAGAAGATGGATGCAGGCGGACACAGCACATTAAGACATTGTCCCCTTCCTGGACAAAGGGCCATGCTGTAGATGCCATGTGAAAGTAGACAGTTACAGTGAATGGACACAAGTACAGATATGGTTGCCAATGTGGTAGATACATTTGCATGAAGTATCTTCTCCATGTAGGCACATGCAGTATAGACTGTAGAGAGAGACACACATACACACATGCTGGTGTGACCTTGGAAGGCTGCATGCATGAGGCGGCCGAGGGAAAGAGGGGGGCGATCTCAATTGCATACTCCTCGCGTCCTCTCTCCTCGTCTCCTTCTCAAAACACATTAGAGGAGAAGGTCAGAGGGAAGTGACCTCTGACTTTCTCATCCAATGGGTTTTGAGAAGGAGGGAGGACGCGAGGAGTATGCAATTGAGATCTTCCCAGTGATAGGAGAGTGTTGGCTGACCCACTTCTGACAGAGATAATGTAGCGCCCTAAAGGAGGAAAAGAGACTGGGGGTGTCATGGTGTGCTTCACTGTGTGAATGTCTGTTAGTACACTTGTCCATGTACTCGTAGATCGGGGCGGCAGGTAGCCTAGTGGTTAGAGCGTTGGGCCTGTAACCGAAAGGTTTCCAGATCGAATCCCCGAGCTGACAAAGTGAAAATCTGTCGTTCTGCCCATGAACAAGGCAGTTAAACCACTGTTCCTAGACCGTCAATGTAAATAAGAATTTGATCTTAACTGACTTGCCTAGATAAATATGCATTTTGGACTACATCTGTGGCAGTAGGTAGTCTGATATTACAGCATTAGGTCCTGTCTGCTTAATAATGCATTCATAATGCCATTAGACTGCCTAATCACTCTGTGGAACATGCATGTCACTGTGTGCTTTTGTTTGGTTTGTGTGTAGCCTACCTGCTCACTTGTTAACCACTGCGTCCCCTCAGTGAATTCGGGCCTGCAAATGGGCCTATATATAGCCGGACCTTTCAGTCTCGCTTGCAATAAGTTAAACATGGGGTGAAATGAGGAGGGGAACGGGTAAGAGCGTTAGGGGATTTCCACTGATAGCTGAGGAGTATGCAGATATGCCTGTTGACATCTACTTTAGCCTATTTGGTGAGGTCAAGTGTTAGTTACTGCTAAGTGTGCAGCGCTTCTGGGCGAGATTAGCCATAGTGTTACCTCAGTGTTACCTCAGTGTTACCTCAGTGTTACCTCAGTGTTACCTCAGTGTTACCTCAGTGTTACCTCAGTGTTACCTCAGTGTTACCTCAGTGTTGGGTTAATGTTACAGGCTTAGTGTTCCAGCTATGAGGAAGGGACTTACTCAAATGAAGCAATCTCTCAATCCTATCCATTTGGGAAACTTTCACTCTGTCATTAGTAGTGTTTTTTTCCTATGCTGTATTTGGGCGTTGCGCTATGCAGGCAGTTTTTCTCTGCATCCTCCAATCTGCTAATGTGAGGGGAAATTGTGGTGATGTATTATAATTTGCGAGTGGGTAGGGAGTTGTGTGGGAGGCATCGTGTCCGGCTTGTGCCAGTAAACTGGTGGTGACTGAATTCTTTCCTTTTTCCTCTTCCTTTAGTTGTGTGCGGATTGGGCAACTGGTGTGGTTGGTGGGTTCCACTGACAGGCACTTACTCTGTCCGAAGCGGCACCCTGTCCCCTGTATAGTGCACTACTTTTTGACCAGAGCCCATCAAAAGTAGTGTACTATGTAGGAGGATTTGGTTCCTTTTGGGATGAAGGCTTTGACTAAAAAGCAGGTTCTTGGCTCACTGCACAAAAGGAGCTCTGCTGGTCAGCGTCTCTCAAGCTTTGTGTCCCTCATTACTTCCGTTATTTACTGTAACACTCATGATGTATCGGACCTCTACTGCTCTGCTCGTAGCTCTCCTGAGTAATCTGGATGGAGTCATCACTGCGAGGTGTTCCACACACCTTCATGTCATGGTCTCATATTTTGAGTGTGCACAAGGCAGTGAAGATATTTGCTGTTAAGATGAGGACTTCTCAAAATGTATTCTAGGAGGAGTCCCTGAAGCCCCTCAGTGAGTGTGTACAGGTCTCGTTGATTCTGTGCAGTTTGTACACGGCTGATTTGAGCACGGGTCCGTGTGCCGCCGTTGCCAGCGTCATTTATTTGTATCTCGTCATTGGTTCCATTTTGATAGTGATTTCCCTCTGACGTTGACCTCTTCCTCCGCAGCCAACCCTGAGCTGTAAGTCGGAAGAGGAGAAGCTGGACGGAGGGTAAGATCTATCTATCCCTGGCTCTCTTTTTTTATTTTTTCTCTTTCTTGCCACCTGTTTCTTCTTGCTCTCTCCTTTTCCCTCGCGCTCTCTTCCTCTATCTCTTCCCCCTTTCTTTGCTGTTGCTAAGTAAAATACAGTCTTTATATAAAGTGCTTTCCTGGAGCTCAACTCTCAGACGATGTGGATTTAGCCTTAGCCATCTCCGCTCACGGCTCCATGCTTGATCTGGTCTCTGAGGTCAAGGCTCTCTACAGGGATATCATGGCGCAACTCTGGGTTCCTCATCCAGATAAGAACCCACCAGAAGATTCCATTATATTCATTTATATTTTGTTTCATTATTACTTATCTTTTTCATACTATTTACTTTAAACTCATTCGAAATCCTCAAAGGGTATGTTTTTCCCCCCACCCATTTTAGTAAAGAAATAGTTTCTGAAATGCTGTGTATCTTATATTAGACTACAAACGACTGTCTAAGTAAATAACAAATGAAGGCAATGTTTGTTAACCTCTGCCTGACAAGGAAACCACAGTCAGATTAGGCTAGTTAACCCAGGTCCTGTGACGTGCTTTCGTCCTCTAAAAGTGCGTTTGCAATATGACACACTGAAGTGCCACTATCTATGGAAACTGTACAATAAAACCCCAGCATTTCAGAAATTGTTTTTGGAAATTATTTTGTTTAGCACGACACCCGTCATTGCTGTAGAAGTCTGCTTTCTTTAGTAGAGTTGTTTTGTAAGTGGGTTTGGACATCACAGACGTTGTGGTTTGGGTCATATGGATTTACCATACTGAACAAAAATATAAACGCAACAATTTCAAAGATTTTAGTTACAGTTCATGTAAGGAAATCAGTCAATTTAAATATATTCATTAGACCCGAATCTATGGATTTCACATGACTGGGAATACAGATGATTGCACCTCAGGATCTCGTCATGGTGTCTTTGTGCATTCAAATTGGCATCAATTTAAAATGCAATTTTGTTTGTTGTCCATAGCTTATACCTGCCCATACCATAACCCCACAGCCACCATGGGGCAGTCTGTTCACAACGTTGACATCAGCAAACCCGCTCTCCCGCACGAGGCCATACACGTGGTCTGTGGTTTTGAGGCTGGTTGGACCTACGTCATTTGAGAGAATTTGTCAGGAGGTGTATTATGGTAGAGAAATTAACATTACATTCTCTGGTGACAGCTCTGCTGGACATTCCTGCAGTCAGCATGCCAATTGCACGCTGCCTCAACTTGAGACATCTGTGACATTGTATTGTGACAACTGCACGGTTGAGTGGGATTTTATTGTCCCAGCACAAGGTGCACCTGTGTAATGATCATGCTTTTTAATCAGCTTCTTGATATGCCAAACCTGTCAGGTGGATGGATTGTCTTGGCAAAGGAGAAATGCTCACTGACAGGGACGTAAACTAATTTGTGAACAAAATTTGAGAAGCTTTTTGTGCGTATGGAACATTTCTGTGATCTTTTATTTCAGCTCATGAAACATGGGACCAACACTTTACATGCTGCGTTTTTATATTTTTGTTCAGTGTAATAATAAAACATATTTGAACATACAAATATATATAAATAAATCGAGTCAACTAAACTCGAGCCTCAATGTTTCAAAGCTGACACGAGTTCAACCTCTGCCTGCTGCTTTTTGTAATCATTGTTTTAATTATGGTGCTTTCTTTTGTCCCATCCACTCACTGTTGCATGTCATAATCCATTTTATTTCCCTTTTTGTGTTAGACGAGCATGTCTTTGAGCCAATCCGCATGCACGCGCATAGGGCCCAAGTGAGTGAGCGCCATACTCCTTGCTTCCCGACTTTTGAAGCTGCCTCTCAAAGGGGGTGTGTTGTTGGGGCGTAGCTAGACCCCCGCACCCCCAGAGTTGACCCTGTGGCTGAGCGTCAGCCTGGCGCCCCCTGATGGATCAGGCTAGTAGTGAGCAGAGTCCTGAGGAGCCGGATGCGGGAGGTCGGGCGGAGCAGGAGGTGGGCCGAAGGGCGTCTGAGTCGGAGCACGGCCTGTCCAAAATCACCCACAATGCACTGGAGAACATGGGCGCGCTTGGCCACGGCCTGAAGCAGCTTTTCCAGCCGCAGCGACGCCGCTCGTCCGTCTCCCCGCACGACGCCGCCGCCTCCTCCTCAGGTTGCCCCGCCCTTGAGCCCCCTGACGGTGGGGGGCCAGAGGTTGGGGACGCCCACTCGGCACCCGGTCCGGACTCTGACCCCCACACTACTTCCTCCGCTCCCCCTGCAGCTCTGAGCCGCGTTCTGCAGCAAATCCGTGGCGCGCCCCCCATAATGAAGCGAGGGACCAGTCTGCAGAGCCGCCGCACCAAGGCGGGGGGGACCGGGGACCCCCCCCAGAAAGGCAGCCCCCAGATCCACCGGAGGAGTACCCAGGAGGTTATGCTGCTGCAGGCTGGCCGCCCGCGCTCCTCCTCCACCACGGACACGCCCACCAGCCCCGCCCTGGCCGACATGCTGCTCACTTCCGGGTACCACTCCACTGAGGAGCCTGACAGGGTGAGTTGAAACTAGGCCCCTACAGGGGTTGGTCCCCTGTAAAACCTACCCACTGGTGCAGACAGGCCACTGCAAGCTTTTCACCTATATTTAAAACAAAATATGTAATAAACAAGCAGCTGCTGCTAGAGAAAATGCATATCTAAATGGAAGCACAGTATTGGAAGGTCAGAATTCATGATTTACTGTGAAATGAAATCGATCATATTGGGCTTACTGGCTTGCCTTCCTCTGGATGTTCTTGGATGAAGGAGTGAAAGGAACTGTCATTACTGGCAGGTCCGTGTGTGTGTGTGTGTGTGTGTGTGTGTGTGTGTGTGTGTGTGTGTGTGTGTGTGTGTATTGGTCACTATGTGCTCTAAGCCTTTCTATATTTAGCTGTGGCTGTCTCCAAGTATACTTCAGGTCAGCCAGCGAAGGCTTGACTTGCAGGCCAAAACAAGCTGAAAAGCGGCTGATCCCCTGACATCTCTGACACTGTCCTCCAACATTTTAGATGTAGACTGGTCCTCACTGGAATTGCTCAAATCCGTAGAAATTTGGAGTACACTGTATTAACAATATTTTGCCAATGAATGAATAGTGACTGACTTAGTAGCAGGACAGTGCATTTCTAAATCCTTCACGCTGTTAGGATTGAGTGTTGAACTCCTAGACAACTAGTACAACTAGCCCATCATTGTGTCTGAGGTATACCCATCATGCACAGTGCATACCCCTGGCAGTCACCTCGCAATGCTTGATGACACCACCAAGCCTTTTGAGCAGGAAGGGTATGAATCGGGCAGTAGGATGACGAACCTAAGCAGTCTGTTCCACCAACAGCAGACCGTGGCCACCCTACTGTGTGAACTGTAATTAACTCGCGTTACATGAGCAGCTAACAGGCTAGTGGCTAGCTACAGTAGCGTCTGGATGTGTCTGTAGTTGAGCGACTCAGTCTGTCGGTCTTAGAGAAAGCAAAAGTCCTTTCCATCCCCACATAAGCTGTCTGAACTGACAGTGATGGAAGTGCAACTCCACTGTAGTTAGTGGCCTTCGTCTGGCCCAACTCCCCAGAACGGAACATAAATCATTCATTCTGGGCTGATCTCCAGCACCGCCATTCTAGAATCCCACCTCTCTGTGTAGAAAATAGATTTGAGAACATAACATTTTTATTTTTCTGGTTGAGAAAAATGCTTTAGCTTCAGTTAAGCCACACCATTTACTGTGAATAGGGAAGTTACACACACACACACACACACACACACACACACACACACACACACACACTCTGTATGGCATCCCTGTCTGATGGATTACTGCTCAGTAAATAGACATGGGTTCCTCTGGAGATATTTATGGAAGGCTGTTTTTACAAATTATTAACATGTTCCTTTATGGCAAATCAGTCTGAGGTAACATTATGTAGGGTGTCCAGCCACTGCCCAGAGGGGGTGAATGTCACTTCTGTATGTTATAATAGGCAGAATCTACCACAAACCCAAAGCTTCCTTATGTTATAAAATACATTTTACCAAGACATCTGATTATTTGTGTTCTGAGTCGTTCAGTGGGGTCTTTCTCTAATGTGTCATTAACGTTATTTCCAAAAAGTCCGATTTTGTAACTTAATATATCCGATAATAAGCACAGAGCACTGTTGATATAGCGGTGCAGGCTTCTCATAACTTTTGAGGATTTATAATTTTGTCGTTGTCAGTTGTTTCTGCAAAAGGTGCATTTCACAAATGTCATTAAATGTAAAAAGCTTGGAACATGCTCAATAATCCATGGCCATTTCACTGAGAGACGCTTGTTTTTGTGAAGTCTTCGAAGAGGAGTTTCGACTAAATGTGAAAAGCATACGCGTCATGTCTCAATCGATATCCATTTTACCTCTATTGTTTTATGTCCTGCGGATTCGAGAATGACGACCCGTTCAATGGGAAGGTGAGCCTCTCAGAATTAAGGCTACGGGCTACCGTTCACCGAATCCAGCCTAACTGATGCGATAGAGATATACACTACCGTTTAAAAGTTTGGGGTCACATAGAAATGTCCTTGTTTTTGAAAGGAAAGCATTTTATTTTTTTGTCCATTTTAAAATAACATCAAATTGATCAGAAATGCAGTGTAGACATTGTTAATGTTGTAAATGACTATTGTAGCTGGAAACGGCAGATTTTTTTATGGAATATCTACATAGGCTACAGAGGCCCATTATCAGCCACCATCACTCCCGTGTTCCAATGGCATGTTGTGATAGCTATCCAAGTTTATAATTTTAAAAGGTTAATTGATCTTTAGAAAACCCTTTTGCCTAGAAGGCCAGCATCCCGGAGTCACTTCTTCACTGTTGACGTTGAGACTGGTGTGTTTGCGGGTACTATTTAATGAAGCTGCCAGTTGAGGACTTGGGAGGCAGCTGTTTCTCAAACTAGACACTCTAATGTACTTGTCTTCTTGCTCAGTTGTGCACCAGGGCCTCTCACTCTTTCTATTCTGGTTAGAGACAGTTTTTGCTGTTCTGTGAAGGGAGTAGTACACAGCGTTGTAAGCAATCTTCAGTTTCTGATAATGGGCCTCTGTACGCCTATTTAGATATTCCATTTAAAATCCGCTGTTCCTAGCTACAATAGTCATTTACAACATTAACAATGTACACTGTATTTCTGATCAATTTGATGTTGTTTTGATGGACAAAAACTCAGCTTTTCTGTCAAAAACAAGGACATTTCTAAGTGACCCCAACCTTTTGAACGGTTGTGTGTGTGTGTGTGTGATATATTTATATATAAAAAATGGGTTGTCATTTAGTCCCCCTAATTCTGACCATCCTACAAGGGTAAAAACTAACTTTTGAAGGGATTATGATAGAGACATGAGGTTTGGATCACTGGGTTTTCTTGGATGATTATCTACACAATTAACATTTTACACACTGGTCAAAATGTGTTTTTGATTGGAGACCCTATATTATGATTATACGGTGTTGGCTGATTTGATCATGTTTGCATTATAGTTACTTTCCACTCCATTTGGCTACTTTTAATGCTCTTCCTCAATCTTACACGACAGTCTCTGATCTATCCTTCTCTCCTCCCATCTTCTCTTCCTCCTCGTTACTCTGTCTTTCCTGGGTCAGCTGGATTGTCTGGACGGTTCCGGCCCGGCTGTATCGCCCAACGCCCTCTCCTGCGGAGCCGACGGCTACGGGCTGGACTCGGTCGACACCACCCCCGACCCCCAGCGCACAAAACAGGCCATTGCCCAGCTGCAGCAGAAGATCCTCAAGCTCACCGAGCAAATCAAGATTGAGCAGACGGCCAGAGACGACAACGTGGCCGAGTACCTGAAGCTGGCCAACAACGCGGACAAGCAGCAGAGTGCCCGCATCAAACAGGTGTTTGAGAAGAAGAACCAGAAGTCGGCCCAGACCATTCAGCAGCTGCAGAGGAAGCTGGAGCACTACCACCGCAAACTGAGAGAGGTGGAGCACAACGGTATCCCCCGTCAGCCCAAAGACGTGCTCCGAGACATGCACCAAGGCCTCAAGGGCGTGGGCGCTAAGGTTAGCGTTATGAACATTTTAACATCACATGTACTTTCCTTATGAGGTCATCCCGCTTATTTTTCACCAGTGTTATTTCTACCACTAGTGTGCCACTGCAACTGCTAATGTGAGTACTACCACCACCATCAATCTATTTTTTTCTGGTTTTAGTCACTTGTCCTTTTCAGAGTAATTAGCAGCACAAAGTTTCCTACAGAATTCAATAGATTGCGTGTAGAATATGCATGTCTCAGACCTGGGTTCATAAATACTATTCAAAATCATTTCATACTTTAGCTGGGCTTGACTGGTGCAATAACTTATAGAAGAGTCGCAAACCGTGCCCATCTGTCACTCCAGGCAGACGCTAAAAGTATTTGAAAGATTAAGTGGTATTTGAACTAGGGGTGTGAAACGTTTTAAAATGAAATCGGGATCCCTAATGTTTAGAAAAAGTATCCCCCCCCCCCCGCCCCCCCATCGCTAATGATGCGTGTATTTGTTTAGTCTTTGGTCTGTTGCATGTAGAATTTCCTAGCCTGTTCATTGGTTTACTGAAGTTAAGAAATTGCGAAGTACATTGCGTGCTACAGCTTCTGATTGCCGACAGATGGGCCTAGTGCACAGTTCTGCCTGTTGGCCGACCTGCCTATACTCTGCCCCTCCCCTCTCTCTCTGTCGCTCACTAAGAAAGATGCGAGTGTTTGGGAAGTACAGCATCTAATCGGTCTCTGTTTTTTAATCTTAGCCGGAAGATATTTTTTTTCTACTAAATGTCTTGTTATGGTATTTAACAAACTTTAGACCTAAAGTTGCGCGCAGTCAGATTATTGATTATTTGATTGACACTTCTGGTAATTAGTACCGCTTCAGTGGTATTCCTTTACAGACAAGTAAAATGCCCGCTCAGTCGCGCTTCGAAACTCTCCAGATAGTTTAGTGTCGACATTTTAAAAAGCTTTAACGTACCCTTACAGACAAACATGCCGTGGCTGAGGCCCTTTCAAGGTTATATGGCTGCAGTAGATATAACTTCATTGCCCGGCCCAGCGGTCATGCATTAGGACCATTATTCTGCATTGTGGAATTTTCAGATTTATTCTGGTAAATCGTAAAAAGAAAATGGCAGTTAAAACGCTTATCAAAATTGTCCATTTGTCACATCCCTAAGTTGAACCCAGGTCTGGTATCTCTGTCCCATGTGTTTTCACTACCACCGTAGTCTCCCCTCCCTCCCTAGTTAGTAACTGACCCATCTCCCCCCAACAGGTCACCGGTGGCCTCTCCAGCTTCTCCCACGCCACTCACTCGGCGGCCGGGGCCGTGGTGTCCAAGCCTCGCGAGATCGCCTCCCTCATCCGCAACAAGTTTGGCAGCGCAGACAACATCTCTGCCCTGAAGGACTCCCTGGACGAGCCACAGGAGGATGGTCCCGTTCTGGGGACTGGGGGGTCCAGGACCCTGGGGGGGGCCTCTAGCCCCAAGTACGGCAGCGAGGACGACTGCTCCAGTGCCACCTCCGGCTCGGCTGGGGCCAACAGCATCACAGGGGCCCCCGGGGGCCCGCCCAGCTCTAAGGGCTTGAACACACTGGAGCACGGCCAGAGCTTGGGCTTGGACACGCTGCTCCACGAGGTCCAGGAGCTCCGGGACAGCCAAGGTCGGCTGGATGAGTCGTTTGACAGCCTGAAAAGCCACTACCAGAGAGACTACACCATGATTATGCAGGCCCTGCAGGAGGAGAGATACAGGTAGCCACTGCATGCCACACACAACCTGGGACGCAACCGGTATTAAATAGACTAGACCAGTTGTTACCAACGGGTCGATCGACTGAGCGACCTTCAAGGCAATTTTAGTTGATCAAACATTTCTGTAGAAAAGGCTACCTGGGTGGCAGGTAGCCTAGCGGTTAAAAGGGTAAGGCCAGTAACTGAAAGGCCACTGGTTCGAATCCCAGAGCCGACTAGTTGAAACATCTGTCGATGTGCCCTTGAGCAAGGCACTTAATCCTAATTTCTGCTGTTAGTCGCTCTGTATAAGAGCGTCTGCTAAATGACTCAAATGTGAAAATGATAAAGCCTATATATGATAAATGACGATAAAGCCATATATATATATATATATATATATATGTCTTGCTCTGTTGGCGGTAGGTGCACTTGATTCCGAAGCACTGTGCCGGGTAGGCAAAGTGTTCCCATTTTTGAACCATTTTCTCTGAAGGGACACATTCTGCTTAACCGGCGGACCAGGAGTGCTAAATCAAGCGCGCCTACTGTGCTGGCCAATCGGCTAGTTCAAATCACCATGCCTACAGCTTCCATGACCCCCACAGCAAAGTTTGATACCAGCCTACTAGCATACTTGAGACTTCAACTTTGACAGTGTCTCTTTAGTCATAGTTTTCAAAGAATACAGCAAGGAGCTGCTGTTTTTGTAACGGAGTTCATGTTTAAGTTTTTATTCAGCATTGTCAACACAAAACAAAAACGCACTTCTCCCTACTTCCACTAGTGCTACAACCAGCACTGCAGCTGCAATGAATGAATGAATGAATGAATTGAGTAGCCAAGTGTATCGATAGGCCTGCGTTTTTATTATTAGCAGCTCGTCGTGTCTATTGTAATATAGAGGAATATTTAACTTTCTCTAGTTATAGGAACAACATGAATTTGTGCATGAGGCAGAAATAATGTTGTGCGACTCAAGGTTCACCATCAGGTGGAAGACTGTCCTCTCTCTCTGGTCAGTCTCACCGGAGGAAAGGAGTGAGCAGGGACCGTGAGAGGTGGACTCTGCTTCTCTCTCCCCTCTGCTGAAACTGACCGTCAGATGCAGGGAGCATCAGTTTCCCCAGTGGGAGAAACTCCCCAAATACAGGTGTGCCAAGCTTGTAGCGTCATGCCCAAGAAGACTCAATGCTGTAATTGCTGCCAAAGGTGTTTCAACAAAGTATTGAGTAAAGGGTCTGAATACTTATGTAAATGTGATGTTTCAGTTTTTTTTATTTTAAATTTGGTATAAATTAGCAAAAATTTCTAATCCTGTTTTCGCTTTGTCATTATGGGGTATTGTGTGTAGATTGAGGGGGGGGGGGGGGGACTATTTAATTAATTTTAGAATAAGGCTGTATCAAAGTCAAGGGGTCTGAATACTTTCCGTAGCCACTGTGCCTTCAAAGTATTCCCACCCCTTGACTTTTTCCACAGTTTGTTACATTACAGCCTTATTCTAAAATACTAACCTAGCCTAATTGACAGAGAAAATGAACCCTGTACAGAATTAATATTCCAAATAACCCATAATGTCAAAGTGGAATTGTGTTTATTGACATTTTTACAAATTAATTTAAAAATGAAACGATGAAATGTCGTGTCTAAGTATTCAACCACTTTTGTTATGGCAAGCCTAAATTAGTTGAATAAAAATGTGCTTAAGAAGTCATAAGTTGCATGGCCAATACAAAGACACAGGTGTCCTTCCTCACTCAGTTGCCAGAGAGGAAGGAAACTGCTCAGGGATTCACAATGTGGCCAATGGTGACTTTAATACAGAGTTTAATAGTTGTGATAGGAAAAACATTGTAGCTACTCAAAAAGTCTGTACGGAATTAAAATATTCCAAAACATTCATACTGTTTACAACTTGTTGTCCTGAAATATGAAGTGTTATGTTTGGTACAAATCCAATACAACACATTAGACTACCTATCTCCATATTTTAATGTAGGTGGTGGCTGCATCATGTTATGGGTATTCTTGTAATCATTAAGGACTGGGGAGTTTTTCAGGATTAAAAAATAAATGGAATGGAGCACAGGCATAATCCTAGAGGAAAACCTGGTTGTCTGCTTTCCACTAGACACTGGGAGATGAATTCACTTTTCAGCAGGATAATAACCTAAAACACAAGGCCACATCTACACTGGAGTTGCTTACCAAGAAGACAGTGAATGTTTACAGTTTGGACTTAAATCTGCTTGAAAATGTATGTCAAGACTTAAATGGTTGTCTAGCAATGATCAACAACCAATTTGACAGAGCTTGAAGAATTTTGAAAAGAATAATGGGGAAAATGGTACAATCCAAGTGTGCAAAGCTCCGAGAGACTTACCCAGAAACACTCACAGCTGTAATCGCTGCCAAAGGTGATTCTAACATGTATTGACTCCGGGGGTGTGAATACTTATGTAAATTGAGATTTAATTTTCAATATATTTGCAAAAAACTCTAAACATATTTTCACTTTGCTATTATGGGATGTTGTGTATAGATGCGTGATAAAAATCTATGTAATACATTTTGAATTCAGGCTGTAACACAAAATGTGGAATAAGTCAAGGGGTATGAATACTTTCTGAAGGCAGAGTACATACTCACTGAATTTAGCAGTTGCTAAGAGATGCAAAATCCCCCTGTTACTAAATTTAGAATACCGGTATACTTTCTCAGTTCAAAATAACTCTTATCACTCAGCACCAGCAAACATTTCCACTAACACTTCCTTTCATGACACATTTTATAATAAATAAAAAAATACATGTATATGTAGCAAAAATATATATATATTTTTGTCCTCAAAGGGAGGGGTTAATGCAAGGACGTGTTTGATTGGTACTGTGTGTGTTCAGGTGTGAGCGTTTGGAGGAGCAGCTGAATGACTTAACAGAGCTGCACCAGAATGAGATCCTGAACCTGAAGCAGGAGCTGGCCAGCATGGAGGAGAAGATCGCCTATCAGTCATACGAGAGAGCTAGAGACATTCAAGTAGGTTCTGTCAGCAATTGAAATAAGGAATATTTTTACCTCATACCTTTTAGCTCCAGTGAACTTAATTTGTTTCTTCTTTCTCCCCCCCTTGATATGTTATACGATAGGGTCTCGCTGTGTTTTGTGGTGCAGTGTACTTGGTGACATTCCTACCTGTTTAACCATGTCCCCCCTCCCGCCCCCATATGTAGGAGTCTCTAGAGGTGTGCCAGACGCGCATCTCCAAGATGGAGCTGCAGCAACAACAGCAGCAGGTGGTCCAGCTAGAGGGCCTAGAGAACGCCACGGCCCGGACCCTGCTGGGCAAGCTCATCAACGTACTGCTAGCCGTCATGGCCGTGCTCCTGGTCTTCGTCTCCACCGTGGCCAACTGTGTGGTGCCCCTGATGAAAACGCGCAGCCGCACCTTCTCCACGCTGCTCTTTGTCGTCCTCCTCGCCTTCCTGTGGAGGAACTGGGAGGTCATCTCGCAGTACCTGGATCGCTTCCTGTTGTCCCCGAGTTGACCTACAGGGGTGGGGCTCTCTCAATGAGTGACGAAGGGAGGTGATGGTGGGGCGGGGCTCCCTGAACAATGAGGGACAGAGGTGGGGCCTGGTGTGGGGGGACGACTAACTAACAAACCCGTACACTGCCTCTGATGCATGTGGTGGAGCCAGGCCAGCACAAAGGGCGGGCTTAGCGGAAAGGAGGATGAGGAGCCAGGAGATCTGCATACTTACTTCTCTCGCTCTCTCCAAGCAGTGCAATTGTTTACACGTGGAAGACGTTTTCTTACTTTAGAATTGATTCAAGTGGTATTGAATTTGTTTCTTCTTGTTATTGCAGTCATTAATGCAGATGCTTGAGGGCTTTCTCTTGTGGCAGGATTGGGAAGGTAAACAGCTGGCATGTTGATGATCCACATGGCTAGTGACTTTACCCTTTTCTCTACATCCAAAATCTCTCTTCCTTTTCTCTCTTTAACCCTAAAATCTCTCCTTTCTCCCTTTTCTTACTCCCAATATGTTCTCTTCCATGTTTGTCTTCCTCTGCCCCTCTTCTCAATCACCCCAGTCTTTGCCCATTTCACCAAATCGCTCTTCTTTCTGGGAGGATTGATGTGACTAGCTACAGTGCACTGCTGTGGACAAAATCAAATTTATCACTGGATCAAGCAAGTGATGGGTTCTTGACTTGTTTCTATTGGACGAGCTAAACGCGACGTTGGGCCTGATTGGATCAGAACTGAGTCGGAATATGCTCAGCTTGAAGCCCCGCACTCTTGGCCTGTTGGATCTGCCCCTGCTGAGACTATAAACTGAATGAACATACTTGAAGAGCTGTGAAACTGCTCAGACTTTCAGTGCTTCCGTACTGTTTCTATTAGTGACAATGAAATGTCAACTTTTTATTTTTTAAAACAAATAAACATGTGGTTTTAAAAATGAAGGATTGAGTCAACAAACCCAGTTTCTATTTCAACCTCATGTTTGATGAGTAGAAAATATTGCCTGTATTGACAAGCTAGTCGAGCTCTAACAATGTCCTCAAAGATGGGAGGTGACACCTTTCTAGCCAATGAGGGTAGATAAGTGTGACTGGGTCATAGATAGGCCTCATCTGTGACCGCTTCAATGGCGTTGTCTATGCTCTCCAATTTAAAGTATTACATTCCTTCAATGGCAGATTTCTCCTGACTCGTAGGAATTCCCACCCAGTTGACTGTTAAAATAGTGTAAGCCCTCCATTGCAATGTCTATGCTGAAATGGGTTATCCATAAGTATCACAACAGGCACAACTCCAATATGAAGTAGTTTTTTCAGTTGCAGAAATGCCACATGCGTCCACAACCTAACAATTACAAAACTTGGATTCGATCAAATAACCCCCACGTGGAAAATTGCCAAATATTTTTCGACCAAATTCAACTCATTGACCTCCATATAAATTGCTCACGTCGTGGACAGATTCTGGGCAGAGTAAAAACTTGCTTCACTTCTTCCCGTGTATCCTTTTTCAAATCCAGGTTTTGAGGTCCACAGCGTTAATGATTTATTCATCTCCTTAGGGGTGGTTGAGTAAAAGCTGGTTAAACTTCCAGGGAATAAAGAACCAGGAGCACCAGTGAACAGCAATGTTCTGGTTTGGGTACCTTTTGAATATCAAACTGAAGACCCAATTAGTTCTTGCACCCCCTTGTGGACAAACTGAAATGGTACAACATGTTGCATTGCACCTTTGTGGGCACTGACCCATAAGACTAGTTTTTGAATAGTTATGGGAAATGTTTAGTTCTAACTATATAGAAAGACTGCTACCACAAACCAGCAGCATCAAAAAATCCATGGTGGAGAGAACAGTGAAGGACCAGTATCAGGGCCGTCCCTCAGGAGACTGGTACAAGATGTCATGTCCAGTGTGCCGAAGTGTTCCAGGCTCAGATTGGTCTCAACCATCTTCACACTCACTGTACCAGATAATCCCAATGAATCGTGCCATGGTCATCAACCTATGATGGATGAACAACAAAGTCCTGACTGTATAGAAAACACCTTAGCCATCAATATTTTCCAGGGAGTCACTGTACTAGTGATACAATTAATCTGGCAGAAGAGGGTACTGATTTAAACAGGTGTAAGAAACAAGAACTTTCCAGCTTTTTATTTATTTATCTTGCATCATTACAAACCCCTAGCTACCATCAACACTTCTCTACAGGAAAAGTGGAGATTAGATTTTACAGCAGCTAGGTCTACACCTAAATGCCACAAACAAGAACTACAAACTGCTTTATTAAAAACACAAAGTGGATAAAAGGAGTGCAGTCACTCTGCTGCTGCCCTCTTGCCTCATTTCCCTGTGGGTTTAACTTCAGGAGCAGCAGTGTCCCCCTTCATCGGCTTCTGGAAAGCTTTGGCCTTTGCACCCTTCTTGGCTGCCCCTTCACCCTTGGTAGTCTTCTGTGCTTTGGGTTGCTTCTCAGCTGTCCCCTCTGCCCTCTTCGACTTGGGCTTCTTAGCAGGGGCCACCTTGGAAGCAGATGCTTTTGCATCCTGAAAGATGAAAATGACAGGTTTACAATACAATCACCCATTTAAAATTAGATTCAATTTAACCATGGTAAAGCCCAAATAGGGAACAGTACCCATGACAAATGTGTGTGTGTGTGTGTGTGTGTATGTATATATAAAGGCCCTATACACCAAAACCACTTGAACATTGCCAATAGTCAGAACATAACTGAAACCACACTTGCCTCTGAAGGTTTCTCCTTCTGCTTTTTGGCTGTAGCCTTTTTCTTCTCAGCTTCTAGAGACAAGAGTTAGTGATGTGTGTGTATGCATGCAATCATGAACATGAGAAGTGAGATACCCATACAAGTCATTGTATGAGCAATGTTAAATGTCCTCCATTGCAATGGGCGTAGCTCAATAACAATGATCCCATACAATTGGGCAGATTATAGGGTGATGTCTAAATCCTAGGAGTGATGAGCACAATCGATTCAGTTTACCGGCTTCGTGGTCCTTAGTCTTCTTGGCTCCGACCTTTGCAGCCTTTGGTGCCTTCTCCACATTGGGATCAGTGTTCTCAGTGACCTTTTGCCACACTGTCAATTAGTGTAGACAGCTTCCTGCTGCCACTCTGCTAATCATCAGATGGGGGGGAGGAGATGTGTGGGTAGATGTGGGGCCCTGCCTTGATTGGGTAACTGAAAAAATAAACTGCATGATAGCTAAATGTGACTGGTCAATTATGTGAGTCAGGGGCTGGGCCCAAGAGGCAAAAAAACAAATTACGTATTTTATAACCAACCAAGGGAGCCTGTTCTCAATGTTCAAAATAAACCAGAGAATATATTTAGCCACAGAGGATCAATACCTTCTCAAAAATAACTGGATTAAATGTTCTCACAAGCACATGCAGGTAACTGCCAAAATAAAGAGAACACCAACAAAGTGTCTTAAAAAGGGTGTTTGGCCTCCACCAGCTACAAGAACAGCTTTGATGCGCCTTGGCATAAATTCTACAAATGGACCTAAACAGTGGCAGGAAAACACACCCCACACACACACCATAAACTTTGTCCCTCATTGACTCAATTGTTTCCTTGATTTTGGCAGTTTATGGTTGCCTACAGTTGGGGAGGCTGCAATTTGGGCAGCATGCATGCCAAATGTACAGCTTGTTGTGTTGTGGCCATAGACAGAATTGTAATATTCATATGTGTAAACATACTGAATTGTAATTGGATGCATTTTACCGCCGTATCATACTGTGCTATGATTGGTTAAGACCACCCAGATGGTTAGGTCATGGTCAGCTGATCATGGTTGGAGATACGTGAACATGCCAGTTGTAGCTAGCTAATAAAGAGCTACGTTAAGAAATATCCTGCAGTACTGCATGTTATTATTTTGTACAAAGCGTGCAAAACAAGAATACATATATTTTTTTGATCCTCTTACCCTGGCAATTTGAGTGGTAACTCATGGGTACACTAGCAATGGCTGCCAGTCCTGATTTGAATGGGAACTGCCATCCATGGGATTATATGTATATAGTTGGTTGCAGTTGTCCGTTTGCACATTTACATTTCAAAATACAAATTGCGGGAAAAACATAGTTTGGAAAGCAAATGCCTACTGCTGAAAATAGAAGACTGTCTGTAGAACCAATATAATTCTCAACTCCCAATTTTTAGTGACCAGCAGCACTATTTTTCAAAGTAGCTCATCTTGAGATAGGCTATTGCCAAGAGGAGCGCATTGGCCATCACCGCGAGTAGTAGGCTATGGCTTCATCATTACGTGAGTCAGTGTGCCACTGGAAATGGTATGTAATTGCCCAATGTAGTAATATATATAAATAAAAAACACAATTCAAACAGTAAAGCTGCTTTGACATACTCAATTACAATTTTTGGGAAGGAAAACCATTTCACTCATATTGTAAATTATTGGTCATTTTTCATAGAAATCTGGAAACACTGGGCATTTACTTTAAGATTTAGACATGCATGGGTCACTTACCCGAAACCTCCCCTGTGCTCCGTTTGCTTTCGAGTTGATGTCCTCACCAATACCCCGCCCTCGAATCCTTTTTTCAGGGTCTTGCGTATCATGTATTTCAACCTCACCAGGTCCACAGATGGATATTTCTCTGTTATGAATCCGCGAATGGCCTGCGAGGAGACCCCTTTCGAGAGTCCAACTCCTTCAGCGCTTCGTTAACCATCACCATCGTAGGTGGATGAAGAGGAGTTCTCCATGCCACAGCAGGTGCGTTGCTGGATTCTAACAATGAAATGGACAAATGTATCAACCGTAATCTAACCAAATAACCGTCAAATTAGGCTACTCAAATTGGCCTAAACCGCACATGGTTTTACAAACCTGGTTTAGCTTTTCCCGACACTTTTTCATATTTTTTGGGCACATCAGAAGATGAAGTTACTTCTTCGGCTGCAGCTGCTTTTTTTTTAGGTGGCATGATCAAACGGTTAATCTCAAAGTTAGGCCACATAAAAACGTTAGTTTAAAAACAGCAACTGCATTCTCAGCCTACACACGTTCAATGTTATGCACTTCAAGCAAAGCACGCGGTTTACCTGAAAAGGCGCTGACATTTAAGTACCAGTTAGAGCATTCAAGGTAAACTGATCAGTCCGAGTAGTGTGAACTCGCTTCTTCTTCTCTCCTCCGTTCCTTCCTTCCATCCTTTCCTTTCATTTCATTTACTGTGCTTATCAGTTTACCTTCACTGCTCTGGCATATTATTAAACATGACTCACCAAACATAAATTAAATATGAAAACCCTTCTACATATTAGAGACCATCAAACTCTTAACCACAAATGCAAGGTTTTTGTAGTTAAACTTTGTGCAGCAGTTAAAAACTTAAACAAAAAGTCGAAGATAAAAAAAATTCTCAGACAGATATGTTAGTTTGGTTTTAAAAATCGAAATGTCGGCAATAATAATACAAAATAACATCTGTTAAAGACAGATAGCTTTAGAACCTAAAAATAATTACCGATAAATGATTCTGAATGATCAGCCTCTTTGTCCTCTGCAACATGACATTAGCCCACAGTTGCCATATGAGACATCTGTGGTTTTCCTGTGAACAATCTCCGCATCTACATTTCTATTGAAACATGTATTCTTTGTCCCAGTCACAGCCACCGTCTTCTGTAAAGTCAGACTAACAGTATGTATGTAGCTCTCTAAAAAATGACATTGTTCATCCCTGATATGGCTGGTCATCTGTTTTTGGTCATCCTCCTTTTCGGTGAGTTATTTTTCCGCTCCATCTGTTTGTGCTACAGGATATTCCATTATTCTTTCCCCTCTTTTAGTCTTTTACTTTAGAAACTCTTAATATTTCAACATGTTATGGTTATAATAAGTGTGTCTTTTTCCACTGATCATCCTATTGATTTATATTTCTCTGTCATTATTTTACATTTTGTTCAGATAAGAATGACCACTGCTTGATAACATGGCTGTGAATGCATTACAGACTGTTCCGCTTCGCCAGCTTGTGTAAAGTGTTCCCATCTCATGTTTTCTTATTTTTCATAATGGCAAAAAGAGCATGATAATGACCCATTTTGTTATGTCCAGATACCTTCCAGTACCTCGAAGCCAAAGGTCAGTATCATTATTATGCATTTAAAGCTGCAATATGTAACTTTTTGGGCTACCAGACAAAACAAAACAAAACAACAGGTTACCAAAATATTCAAATAGTGATTAATATATTTTCAATAAAAAGTTTATTTTAATGAATTCATTTGGAGTCAACATGGGTCAGCATCCCCATGGAATGCTTTCGACACTTTGCAAAATCCATGCCCCGACTGTTTGGTATTGTCAGTGTATGCCCGACACAAATCTAGGGTTGGTACCCAAGCCAGCTGGTCGATCATTCTAAATGTTCCATTGCCATGATGGCTGTCAACGTTCTTATGCCTTGCTTGCTAGCTAGGAAACTTCGGCTAACACAGTCACGTCCAACAATGCAGCCAGAATAACAGTAAAGAAGCTGTATTTGCATTTGTTTAAGCTGTTTTCTATAGATTGTTTGGGGAATACATCCATAACAATGAGCTAATGACTCGATGCGAGATTTCGCCTAGCATAGAAAATGTGCTCTCTCTCCAGGACACTATTCAGAGGAGCTAGCCAACTACAGTACACAGTTAACACAATCAATTCAAGCTGAAGCTGGAATGACAGTAAACTTGCTGCATTTTGTGTTTTTCTATTGGCATTTCTTTGAATATATCCATAAAAATTATAGTGATTCATGATTTTGACAGGCTGAGAAAAGCTGCCAGTCTGTCTCATCCCGACACATTCGTTCATTACTATGTGACAGCTGGATATGATCGAATTTCAATATTGAAACAATGTTGCAAATGTCGGAGACAGACAGCAAGGTAAATACAAATCTCCGCTGTTGAAAACCAAATGCTAGTCTAAAATAAATGGGATATAATATCTAAATGCTTTTTACAGTGGAGATTAAGTTGCCTGGCTGGGCTGATAAAATCGTAGATTGAGCAGTCAAATGGAATAGTGAATAGACTTTTTTGTGTTCGCAAACGTTGCGCGCATCGCCCTTGTGCGGCAACGTTAACAAACACAAAAAAATGGTCTATTCACTATTCCATCTGACTGCTCAATCCACTGTGGTGACAGAACAAAAAAAGCCTCTTTTTACATGTTGCTTATGAGTGAATTTCACACTACTTTTGGATTATCATTGGAGTTTAGCTCGTATGAATGTCCTGCTTAATATAATGTTTGTGTCATCATTGCAAATCAACTCCAGTATACTTAATAATAACTTAAACTTCAACCAGTAAAATGTCTCTGGCTATCTTTTGCTACAGTCTATTGCTATTTCAGTGAGTGTTTAGCATTCTAGCTAACAACTTGCTGCATCCAAAATAGTTATTTTACAAAGATCACAACCAAATATAATCTTAGTGACTGTTCAAGCAAGAATCAAAACATCATTGTCAGCGTAGGAGAGCCCCCCAAAAGTTATTTTGTTTAGAAGTAATAAAAACGTAAATCTAGGCTATGTTGAATGGGCGCAGATGGCGTGGCTTTTCTACTGCAGCCATGAGTCACGCGCATCTGTACGTGATGTCAGTGTGTCGTTCACTGGAAAGTATGGAACGCGATTTGGGTCTTTGCATTTTTTTAAAGATACACGTGAAATAACACTAGTTTGAAGCGTCAAATAACAAAATTTTGAAGTGTCAAGTCAGCTTATTGACCAATCAGGACCTGGATATGACTGTACGTCACATAATCATTTAACACGTTCGTTACTTTTTTACGTAGTTATTACAGATTGATTACACTATCACTTGAATTTCATATGTCACAGCGATTCACCGATATGTATGATGCTAGTAAAGTTTTTTGTCTGGCGCACCTGCCGCTGCAGCACAAGCGCAGACACACTTCCCCAAGCTCTGGGACAGTTCTTGTCAGAAAAAAATACATCACTTCCGTTGTTTGGCTGTGCCCATATAGCAACGTTCCAAAATGAGCATATGTCTAGGTGGAAGGATGAAAATAAAACACATTTACTCAGAACAATAATACGTCTTTAATGAAAGACATGTCCTTCATCTTTTGTTTAAATGTTGGCAACCGTTTTACAAAAAGCTAAATGCCCATCGAAGCTGAGGATTATTGTGTGATAACTCCCTCCTAAGGGCTGTTCCTGGCACGTTCTCATTGTTTGTTGCTTAAATAGACAACAGTGTCTTAATTGTTTTTCTCTTTCAAACTCATATAATATTACGTGGTACATTATCTGTATGAGTAGTTAAACATTGAAAATGAATTTATAATTCAATTAAAAAAGACACTCCATCATCCCTCTGATCTCACAGATCTTCCTCAGCCCAGTCTAACAGTGATTCCTGCAGTCATCAATGAGAGAGACTCTGTTCAGCTGAACTGTCAGACTCCTCCATCTGTCTCTGAGTGTTACTTCAAAATAGAGGGGCAAGTAGAATTCACCCTACCATCACCCTGTCAACAGACACTCACAGGAACACTACTGGTGGGGTGGGCAGGTCAGAGTTCACCAGCTGAGGTCAAAATACAATGTCAGTACAGTGCTACAGGTTCACAGTTTAGATCCATATACAGTGAGCCGTCAACAGTCACAATTCAGAGTAAGAAGACTATTTGAATGGTTGTAAACAATGTACTGTTGTGCCATCATTACCATGTTCCTCTTGGGATATGTTATCATACTGTGTGTTGTTATTAGCTATTACATGAAGCAATCAAGGAATATATTATATCTCCTTAATTTCCCATACTGTCGCTGCATAAAGTAATTGACTCAAGATCCTTAAGTCTGAAGTAACAAGGAGGGACTAGGCTATCAGTACATTTCTCAAAACCTAAAAATGCTAAATTCACCGTTTCTCACAGACATTCCTCAGCTGACATTGAGTTCTACAGTCATCAGAGAGACAGAATCAGTTCAGCTGAGTTGTGAGACTCCTCCATCTCTCCCTGTGTCTAACTGTTACTTCTAAATGGAGGGGGGGAAGGATCTTCCAGACTCATCGTGTACGCAGACAATAACAGAAACTGAGCTGCTCAAGAGGTCTGGTCCAACATTTCCAGCTGTGGTCAAAGTGACGTGTTACTATGCTGTAGGGAGGTCTCACACATCTCCTTTTAGTAACCCTGTCTCAGTCACTGTTCAGGGTAAGTAGGTGGTTGATAAAATTATACACTTCACTGTTATACCGTATTAATTATGCTCGTTCTGAAAATGAGATCTGTCATATTGCCTAAATGTCTTAATTTCACATAATGATAGGATTTACTGTACTTTGTACAAACATAAATGCTGACATAGTTGAACATTTTATTAATGGATTTTCCATACTGTTAGTATGTATGGATTACCTGTAATGTTTTTTAAATGTAACTTTCAAAGAGACCCACCTCCTCCCAGGCTGACAGCTCTACAGTCATCAGAGAGAGAGAGACTCAGTTCAGCTGAGCTGTCAGACTCCTCCATCTGTCACTGTGTCTCATTGTTACTTCTACACAGAGGAGAGAGATCCTAAACCCTCACCCTGTACACGTTCATTCACGGGGACTGAGCTGCTCTCGTGGGCAGGTCAAAGTTCATCTGCTGAGATCTAACAGATGTTTTTACACAGTAGAAACTCACTATCCATCGATGCAAAGTGGTTCTGTCTCTCTTACTATTCTTGGTAAGAAATGTTATATTCAGATTGTCTTGAATGATTCTGTTTAAATCACAATCTCATCCAATGTCATTTTAAAAATAGTTGTTGTGAAGACAAATATTTGAAATGTATATATCAAAAGTAGAGTTCTAAGATCCCATGGCAAACAACCACAGAGACAGGCCAAAGTACAATCAAAGGTTCTTTATAAACTCAGCTTTACACAGTAATACACGGTATCACTACGACCCTATTAGAACTGTATAAATAGGCTGGGATTTAGGGCTACAGGCTAACTAGAAGCAATGAGCCAAAATAACACAGCAGTTGATTCCCGATCAGTGGCCAAAGTTCATTCGGGTCTCTCCGAGCAGGGTTTGTTCGTTCGGTTCTACCCGAACAGGGTTCTTCCTCCCGAGCAGGGATCGTTAGTCGATGGCTGGTCTGGTAGTCGATTGCTGGTTTGGTGTTCAATGGTAGGTCACCTTCTGTCCCTCGCTTCTCACCGGCCTGGTTGCGTGGTAGAGTTGGGTGACGCCTCTCAGATACGTCAGGCATGTGCTCCGTGTCTGTAGTGGTGGTGGACAGAAAACATACAATTAGAGGATGTACTGGCCAACAATTGGGGTCACACTCACACGTTCGAAACAAGCACTTTCCTTAAGTAGTGCTGTAGAGAGCTTTGTGATTTGTGTCTTTCCTACAGCAGGGGACCAGTGGTCGAAAGGTCCCTGGTTCAGCTCCTTTTAACTCTAGTTCTGGGGCGTGTTTACCAATTCGTTTGGGGAGGGAGGAGGTGATAGAGAATTGGCAACAGCTGTCTCAATGTCACTTTAGTCCATGCTAATCTGTGGAATCACAGCACACCATACAATCAAGCCAAATTGGCCATGCGATTCAATTTGATTTCACACATGAGAATGTAAGGAAATAAGTGAAAGGCAATTGTTGTAAACACACAGCACACATGATTAAAGGCACTCATAAATAGGAATGATATCAAATCAGACATGCTGATACGTAATATAAAGAGAATGGCAGGCTCTAGTTCACTAAGAGTCAGTGTCACTTGTGACATACAGTGGGGCAAAAAAGTATTTAGTCAGCCACCAATTGTGCAAGTTCTCCCACTTAAAAAGATGAGAGAGGCCTGTAATTTTCATCATAGGTACACTTCAACTATGACAGACAAAATGAGGGAAAAAAATCCAGAAAATCACATTGTAGGATTTTTAATGAATTTATTTGCAAATTATGGTGGAAAATAAGTATTTGGTCAATAACAAAAGTTTATCTCAATACTTTGTTATATACCCTTTGTTGGCAATGACAGAGGTCAAACGTTTTCTGTAAGTCTTCACAAGGTTTTCACACACTGTTGCTGGTATTTTGGCCCATTCCTCCATGCAGATCTCCTCTAGAGCAGTGATGTTTTGGGGCTGTTGCTGGGTAACACGGACTTCCAACTCCCTCCAAAGATTTTCTATGGGGTTGAGATCTGGAGACTGGCTAGGCCACTCCAGGACCTTGAAATGCTTCTTACGAAGCCACTCCTTCGTTGCCCGGGCGGTGTGTTTGGGATCATTGTCATGCTGAAAGACCCAGCCACGTTTCATCTTCAATGCCCTTGCTGATGGAAGGAGTTTTTCACTCAAAATCTCACGATACATGGCCCCATTCATTCTTTCCTTTACACGGATCAGTCGTCCTGGTCTCTTTGCAGAAAAACAGCTCCAAAGCATGATGTTTCCACCCCCATGCTTCACAGTAGGTATGGTGTTCTTTGGATGCAACTCAGTATTCTTTGTCCTCCAAACACGACGAGTTGAGTTTTTACCAAAAATATCTATTTTGGTTTCATATGACATTCTCCCAATCTTCTTCTGGATCATCCAAATGCTCTCTAGCAAACTTCAGACGGGCCTGGACATGTACTGGCTTAAGCAGGGGGACACGTCTGGCACTGCAGGATTTGAGTCCCTGGCGGCGTAGTGTGTTACTGATGGTAGGCTTTGTTACTTTGGTCCCAGCTCTCTGCAGGTCATTCACTAGGTCCCCCCGTGTGGTTCTGGGATTTTTGCTCACCGTTCTTGTGATAATTTTGACCCCACAGGGTGAGATCTTGCGTGGAGCCCCAGATCGAAGGAGATTATCAGTGGTCTTGTATGTCTTCCATTTCCTAATAATTGCTCCCACAGTTGATTTCTTCAAACCAAGCTGCTTACCTATTGCAGATTCAGTCTTCCCAGCCTGGTGCAGGTCTACAATTTTGTTTCTGGTGTCCTTTGACAGCTCTTTGGTCTTGGCCATAGTGGAGTTTGGAGTGTGACTGTTTGAGGTTGTGGACAGGTGTCTTTTATACTGATAACAAGTTCAAACAGGTGCCATTAATACAGGTAACGAGTGGAGGACAGAGGAGCCTCTTAAAGAAGAAGTTACAGGTCTGTGAGAGCCAGAAATCTTGCTTGCTTGTAGGTGACCAAATACTTATTTTCCACCATAATTTGCAAATAAATTCATGAAAAATCCTACAATGTGATTTTCTGGATTTTTTTTCTCATTTTGTCTGTTATAGTTGAAGTGTACCTATGATGAAAATTACAGGCCTCTCTCATCTTTTTAAGTGGGAGAACTTGCACAATTGGTGGCTGACTAAATACTTTTTTGCCCCACTGTATAAACTCAGCAAAAAAAGAAACTTCCCTTTTTCAGGACCCTGTCTTTCAAAGATAATACGTAAAAATCCAAATAACTTGCAGATCTTCATTGTAAAGGGTTTAAACACTATTTCCCATGCTTGTTCAATGAACCATAAACAATTAATGAACATGCACCTGTGGAACGGTCGTTAAGACACTAACAGCTTACAGACGTTAGGCAATTAAGGTCACAGTTATGAAAACTTAGGACACTAAAGAGGCCCTTCTACTGACTCTGAAAAACACCAAAAGAAACATGCCCAGGGTCCCTGCTCATCTGTGTGAACGTGCCTTAGGCATGCTGCAAGCAGGCATGAGGACTGCAGATGTGGCCAGGGCAATAAATTGCAATGTCTGTACTGTGAGACGCCTAAGACAGTGCTACAGGGAGACAGGACGGACAGCTGAACGACCTCGCAGTGGCTGACCATGTGTAACAACACCTGCACAGGATCGGTACATCCAAACATCACACCTGCGGGACAGGTACAGGACGACAATCCCTCCATCAGTGCTCAGACTGTCCGTAATAGGCTGAGAGAGGCTGGACTGAGGGCTTGTAGGCCTGTTGTAAGGCAGGTCCTCACCAGACATCACCGGCAACAATGTCGCCTATGGGCACAAACCCACCATCGCTGGACCAGACAGGACTGGCAAAAAGTGCTCTTCACTGACGAGTCGCGGTTTTGTCTTACATGGGGTGAAGGTCGGATTTGCGTTTATCGTGAAGGAACGAGCGTTACACCGAGGCCTGTACTCTGGAGCGGGATTGATTTGGAGGTGGATGGTCCGTCATGGTCTGGGGCGGTGTGTCACAGCATCATCGGACTGAGCTTGTTGTCATTGCAGGCAATATCAACGCTGTGCGTTACAGGGAAGACATCCTCCTCCCTCATGTGGTACCCTTCCTGCAGGCTCATCCTGACATGACCCTCCAGCATGACAATGCCACCAGCCATACTGCTCGTTCTGTGCGTGATTTCCTGCAAGACAGGAATGTCAGTGTTCTGCCATGGCCAGCGAAGAGCAAGGATCTCAATCCCATTAAGCACGTCTGGGACCTGTTGGATCGGAGGGTGAGGGCTAGGGCCATTCCCCCCAGAAATGTCTGGGAACTTGCAGGTACCTTGGTGGAAGAGTGGGGTAACATCTCACAGCAAGAACTGGCAAGTATGGTGCATTCCATGAGGAGGAGATGCACTGCAGTACTTAATGCAGCTGGTGGCCACACCAGATACTGACTGTTACTTTTGATTTTGACCCCCCTTTGTTCAGGGACAGATTATTCAATTTCTGTTAGTCACATGTCTGTGGAACTTGTTCAGTTTATGTCTCAGTTGTTTGCTGTTCTTTGACCACTGACACCCCAGCGAGTCCAACTGAAAGTAAGTATAGCCAATAGGTTTAATTTAGTTTTCTAAATATTCTTGTCTATTAAAATTTCTTATGGCTGCAATCCCGCTATCGGGATCGATATGACAACAGCCAGTGAAAGTGCAGGGCGCCACATTCAAACAACAGAAATCTCATAATTAAAATTCCTCAAACATACATGTGTCATATATCATTTTAAAGGTAATCTTGTTGTTAATCCCACCAAAGTGTCCGATTTCAAATATGCTTTTCAGCGAAAGCACTACAAACGATTATGTTAGGTCACCACCAAACCACAATAAGCACAGCCATTTTTCCAGCGAAAGATAGCAGTCAGAAAAAGCAGAAATAGAGATAAAATTAATCACTAACCTTTGATTATCTTCATCAGATGACACACATAGGACTTTATGTTACACAATACATGCATGTTTTGTTTGATAAAGTTCATATTTATATCAAAAAATCTGAGTTTACATTGGCGCTTTACATTTACTAGTTCCAAAAACATCAAGTGATTTTGCATAGCCACATCGTTTCAACAGAAATACTCATCATAAATGTAGATGATAATACAAGTTATACACATGGAATTATAGATATACCTCTCCTTAATGCAACCGCTGTGTCAGATTTAAAAAAAAATACGGAAAAAGCAAATCATGCAATAATCTGAGACGGAGCTCAGAACAATAGCAAAATTAGCCGCCATGTTGGGGTCAACAGAAACCAGAAAATACATGATAAATGTTTCCTTACCTTTGATGAACTTCATCAGAATGCAGTCCTAGGAATCCCAGGTCCACAATAAATGCTTGATTTGTTCGATAATGTCCGTTATTTATGTCCAATTAGTTACTTTGGTTAGCGCGTTTGGTAAACAATTCCAAAGTCACAAAGCGCGTCCACTATAACGTGACGAAATGTCCAAAAGTTCCATAACAGTCAGTAGAAACATGTCAAACGATGTACTGAATCAATCTTTAGAATGTTGTTAACATACATCTTGATTAACGTTCCAACCGGAGAATTAGATTGACTTCAGTTGAGCGATGGAACGGAGATGCCTATCACGTGAACGCGCGTGGTCAAAGCATGGTCAGCTCGTGGCAGTGGTGACTAATTCCTGTCTCCTTCGGCCCCCCTTCACATTAGAGTCATCAGACAAAGTTCTATTGTAGGAAGCGTAGGAAGCGAAAACTCATCAATATCTCGCTGTAATTTCAATGAGAGCTTGGTTGAAAATCTAGCACCCTCAGAAAAAATCCAAACAGGAAGTGGAACTTCTCAGGTTTTTGCCTGCCATATGAGTTCTGTTATACTCACAGACATAATTCAAACAGTTTTAGAAACTTCAGAGTGTTTTCTATCCAATACTAATAATAATATGCAAATATTAGCAACTATGACTGAGGAGCAGGCCGTTTCCTCTGGGCACCTCTGTGCACCTTTCATCCAAGCTACTCAATACTGCCCCTGCAGCCATAAGAAAAAGTATAAACAGTTTTGCAAATATAGCCAAATGTAAATTCAGTCAATGCTTTAGGATTAATCAAACAATTTGTCTCTTCTTAGAAATATTTGCATAACTCTGTTATTAAACTGTCCTTCTCTCTTGCATGTGCCCAGGAGTTCAAAGCTCCACAGAAAGTGATGTGGAATCAAACAGTCAAGAAAGCATTCTGGGTAAGTATCCTTTTCTCGCTGTCTTTTCTTACACATATGAAAACAGAGCTGTGCACATTTTCTTAGAAGAACAATAATGTGGTCCAAGAGCTAATAACCTCTTCCGATGTCATCATGTCACCAAATAGTGGGGCGATTATGGCAGGCAGCAGTGAGTGTGGCTTCTGGAGTGGCCGTGTTCCTGGTAGTATTGAGAGCTGTCTGTCTCTGCAGGAGGACCAGTGAGTAGTGCCTTTGGCAACTCCTTTTGATGATATTGTATAGGTTAGACTATATTCAATTTAATTAATTTAGCCTCATTTGTTTTTCAGAGAAAACCAATTCTCAGAGGTAAGAATTCTCATTGTGAATATGATGCAGATTGTATCAACCTTTAGTTCTGTATTGTCCATGATGAGATGTTCTTACCACAACCTCTTATACTTTTATGTTGTACTGACATACATCCAAACAGGATGATCACAGCCAATGTATGTTCCAAACAAAATACATCAACATAGACACACATACAACTTACAGAACTATATACACTCATGTACAAACACTATAATCCCATTTTCATTGTGTTTCTGTTGTAGATGATTTGGTGTCTAAGGGAGCGGTGAGCAGCGGAGTCATGGTAAATATTTTACATTACAGTGGTATCTATACACATATACCCCTCTGACAGAGGAGGCTGGTGGGATGAGTTATAGGAGGACAGGCTCATTGTAATGATTGTAATGGATTTAATAGGACGGAGTCAAACACATCAAACACATCAAAACTATGTGTTCGACTCCATTCTATTAATTCCATTTCAACGATTACAATGAGACCGTCCTCCTATAACTCCTCTCACCAGCATCCTCTGCCCTCTGACTGTCTGATCTGAGGATCAATACCTTAATGTTACATTAGTGGTGCTTCAACATATGAATGTTCAAAGTATCAAATCAACAGCTAGATTTATTTACAGATTTATATGGTAATTTATATTTATTAACAAATAAGATGTTTTTCAACAGAAATCATTTCTGTGCAAATGTGTTCCTAAGTAGGTACAGAGTTTAGTCTTATAAACTATTTTTGATCAAATAACCTACATCTTGCATTGGACATGTGTAGACCTCAGAATGACTCAGAATGACACAAAACCCACAAACACTTCCTGTGATACAAAGGAGGGTGCAGTTCATGTCACGAGTTAGAGAGCAGAATAGACAGACAGTTTTTAGACTGGAGGATAAAAAGTCTATCTCTTCTCTCTCTTCTTCTCCCTCTCTCTCTACTACAGGTGGATTCAGGAGATGCTGGAATCGATTCTCAGATCACTTATGTACTGTCCACGTTCATGCCCTCAGGTTTGTCCCTCAGAACTCAGAACCATCTGCAAGTGCACAGCTACTGTACATGCTTAAACTTTGGGCCTGACCTTATCAACCATATCAAAACGCATATATGACACTTAAAACAGAAATGAATGTGTCAGAGCATCAGCAGCGTGAGAATAGAGCTGTAGATCTGCAGGGTGGTTTGAGTCAGGAGGAGAAGTGTGAAGTGACATTAAGCCTTGTTACTTGCACTTCTTCTGTTTGGCTGTTACTAACGCAATAGGGCAAACTCGACTAAGTAACACACATGCAATGTAGACATGTAAAATACACATGATCCCCCTCAAACACATACTCATACATACATACACAACCTCTTAATCATGGAATTGTCTCTCTCTGTGATGTGCAGGTCCCGTTGATGTGGATACACAGGCATTTGCAAATGAACATGTAAGTACAGCACAAATAATTGCATGGAGTATAGATATATCGTTGTACAGTTCATTGTATCATATTGTTATATTATTATATGTAGCACTGTTTTCACAGACAGACTGACTAGAGGATTAAAGTATCTCTCTCTCTCTCTCTCTCTCTCTCTCTCTCTCTCTCTCTCTCTCTCTCACACACTCTCTCACTCTCTCTCTCACTTCTGACAACACTTTAGGGGCTCCCGAGTGGCACTGCATCTCAGTGCTAGAGGTGTCACAACAGACACCCTGGTTCAAATCCAGGCTGTTTCACACCAGGCCGTGATTGGGAGTCCCATAGGGCGGCATACAATTGTCCGGGTTTGGCCGGTGTAGGCAGTCATTGTAAATAAGAATTTGTTCTTAACTGACTTGCCTAGTTAAATAAAGGTTAAATAAACGTTTAAAAAGTCACTCTCGCCGTGTTTTATGACTTTCAGTTTAAGATTGGTACCATGTATACAGCTCAATCCCCGACAGACCAGCAACCTCAGCCCAGCCGGATGGGTTGTACAGTCTTCTGCAGACACACTGAAACTACACCTCTATGTCTCACACATTTCACACAAATACATTCTTTCTCATATGATATCCTTTGTTTATCACACATCCAGTTACTGTAAATAAGTTGCTTAAGATATTTATACTGTATTACACATGTTCAACTGGTTTCTGTTACATGTCTATCCATAATATCTGTTACTGTGTTAATATTTATATTTTGGAGTTTTTGGAGGAGTCCGGGGCATACTCCCCTTTGAGCATTTTTCTTGTTTCTTCCCCCTAGTAAATGCCAAATCTACTGTATTTATGTCTATTATTTAACCTCTGTGATACCTCCTTCCATAACAGTTGGATACAATTAATTTCCTATTGAGCAAAACATAATCCAAAACACAACCAAAACAAACTGCAAATGTATCCAACAGGTTAAAAAAAAAGAGTCAATAAGTATTCAACCCCTTTGTTATGGAAAGCCTAAATAAGTCCAGGAGTAGAAATGTGCTTAACAAGTCACATATTAAGTTGCATGAACTCACTCTGTGTGCAATAATAGTGTTTAACATGATTTTTAATGACCTCATCTCTGTACCCCGCACATACAACTATCTGTAAGGTCGGTCCGTCAAGGAGTGAATTTCAAACACAGATTCAACCACAAAGACCAGGGAGGTTGTCTAATGCCTCATATAGAAGGACACTTATTGGTAGATGTGGGGAAAAAAGAAGAAGCAGCCATTGAATATCCATTTGAGCATGGTGAAGGTATTAATTACACTTTGGATACTGGCATCATTCCTAACTTTGTTGCCGGAGAGGAAGAAACCCGCTCAGAGATTTCACCATGAGCCCAATCATGACTTTAAAACAGTTACAGAGTTTATTGGCTGTGATAGGAGAAAACTGAGGATGGATCAACAACATTGTAGTTAATCTACCATACTAACCTAAATGACGGAGTGAAAAGAAGGAAGCTTGTACCTGTTTGCAACAAGGCACTAAAGTAATTCTGCAAAAAATGTGGCAAAGCAATTCACTCTTATGTCCTGAATACAAAATGCTATTTTTGGGGCAAATCGAATACAACACGTTACTGAGTACCACTCCATATTTTCAAGCACAGTGGTGGCAGCGTCATGTTATATGTTATGGGTATACTTGTAATCATTAAGGACTGGGGAGGTTTTCAGGATAGAAAATTAACAGAATGGAGCTAAACATAGGCAAAGTCCTAGAGGGAAACCTGGTCAAGTCTGCTTTCCACCAGACACTGGGAGATGAATTCACATTTCTGTAGGATATTAACCTAAAACACAAGGCTAAATCTACACTGGAGTTGCTTACCAAGAAGACAGTGAAAGGCAGAGTTACAGTTTTGAGTTAAATCTACTTGAAAATCTATGGCAAGATCTGAAACGGTTGTTTGGGAATGATCAACAACCAATTGGACGGAGCTTGAAGACATTTGAAAAGAATAATGGGCAAATGTTGCACAATCCAGGTGTGGAAAGCTCTTAGAGACTTAGAGACCCAGAAAGACTCACAGCTGTAATCGCTGCCAAAGGTGCTTCTACAAAGTATTGACTCAGGGGTGTAAAAACTTATCAAAATGAGATATTTCTCTATTTCATTTTCAATGTTTTCAGTTTGTCATAATGGGGTATTGTGTGTAGATGGGTGAGACATGTTTTTTAAAATACATTTTGAATTCAGGCTGTAACAGAATAATAATAATAATTATTATTATAATAATAAGTCAAGGGGAATGAAAACTTTATGAAAATATCCTCAAATAAAGGGGAAATTCTGTACTGTCGCTTTAATGAAAACATTCTATCTCAAATCTAAAATACTGGAGAAAAGAGCCAAATATATTTTTTGGGCTTCACTGTCCACATGCATATGGAGGGGAGTGTATGACCGATAAATTATTCTGATTGTTCAGATACCCTTACCCCTGCAACATTAGCTCACGCTTGCCGTATGAGACTGTTGTTAAGGTTTCTGCTCTCTGTGGTTTTGTAGTGAACAAGCTCCACATCTACTTCTCTATTCAAACAATCCTCTGACTCAGTCACACACCTTACTGTGAAGTCAGACTAACAGTATGTAGCTGTCTGACAAATGGCATTGTTCATCCCTGATATGGCTGGTCATCTGTTCTTGGTCATCCTCCTTTTTGGTGAGTTATTTCTACATTTCTACAGTTTCATCATCTGTTTGTGCTACAGGATATTCCTCTTCTTCTCTCCCCTCTTTTAGTCTTTTACTTTAGGAACTCTTGATATTTTTGAATCTCATGACTATGATGAGTGTCTTGTATCTTATTCCATTAATCATCTTATTTATTTCTCTCTATCATTATTTTACATTTTGTTCAGAAAAGAATGGCCATTGCTTGATTCCCATTAATGCATTACAGTAGGTTATGCTACTTTATCAACTTGTGTGAAGTGTTCAGGTATCTCATGTAGAATTAGTTTTTTTAGAATGTCAGACGATAACATATTTTATAATTTCTAGATACCTTCCAATCCATCAAAGCCCAAGGTCAGTATCATAATGATGAGTTTTTAGTTACCCTGGAAAAATATAATAATAATCATGGTATTTATTCTTATCATTCAAACATAACATTAGCTGATAGCGAATCCATATGACACTATGAATTCAACAGGAATGACTGATAAATGATTAATACAATACAGTGCTGAAGGTTGGCAGTTTAAATCCGTATACAGTGAACCTACTTCTGTCCAAATTCAGGGTAAAACAAATGTCTATAGCTGTAAACACTGCAAACACTGTACTGCTCAATTGGTCCTCTAGAAATACGTTATTATTGTCTTTTGTAAAGAGCCGTTGCATGAAGCAATATATTATATCCCCATTATTTCCCATACTATCGCTGGGAATTATTCTCAAAGATCTAGGGTCTGAAAAAACTAAGTGTGATTGTTTTATGTTTAACGGCTGACAGTACATTTCCCAAACCAGTAACAAAATGCTCAGTTCCTCTGTCCTCTCAGATCTTCCTCAACACAGTCTGGAATATTTTTATGTATGTTGCAATAAGCCATCACTTAAAACAATATATATTTTACATACTATCATTATATGAACGAATGGACCTTATTATCAAAATCCTTTAGTCTCAATAAACTTGAAGATAAATGTTTTTAGACATTAAATGTTGATGGATTTACTTGATTTTATAATAGACATGCATATTTAAATCCAATTCAATGGTTGTCAGTAAATTTCTCAAAACAAGTCAAACATTTGAAATACTCCTCTCTTCTGATCTTACAGGCCCTCCTCTTCCCAGGTTGACAGTGAGTCCTGCAGTCATCAGAGAGAGAGACTCAGTTCAGCTGAGCTGTGAGACTCCTCCATCCGTCTCCGTGTTTCAGTGTTATCTCTTCACTGAGAAGGGAGACATCAAACCATCCTGTCGGCAGACACTCACAGGAACTGAGCTCCTCTCGTGGTCAGATCAACGTTCACCTGCTGTGGTCAACGTGAGATGTTACTACTATGCTGTAGGGAGTTATAACCCATCCTCTCACAGTGATCCTGTCTCGGTCACTGTCCAAGGTAAGCAGGTTATTTACATAATTGTAAACATGACCCTCCTTTTATATCTTACCATATTCTGAGATTCAATCAGCAACAATACACTAACCTGCAACAATATAATTCTGATTTCAAAGACAATGTTTCACAAAATGATTTACTGTCTTTTTTAAATCCATCCGATTTATGAATTGACCCATTCATAGCTGCTTGTAATTTCAGTCCAGATGTGTGTACTTTTAGTCCATCTGATTTGTAGGTAATGTGTAGTGTACTTCTCTCTTTATGCTTATTGAATGACCTTAGATATTAAATTAATTTACGTTTGTTCTTGTGTAATCTCTTCTCACCAGGGTTGACCTCTCCTTTGACCCCCAGCACAGCAGTGAATCCTACATCAGGTGTGTTGGTCATCTTTCTCTAGTTAGCAGAAAGGACCTAAACAAATAGGCTAGATTTATTTTACTCAGGTTTTTACTCCTAATTTCCCCTGATTAAAAAAATAGGTTTATATCTCATTAATTAAATCAACTCATTTAAATACCTTCATTTTTGTATAATCAGATCCAATGACTTTGCTTTGCACCAGGTTCGACCGCTAGTTCTACTTTGACAACTGACACCCCAAAGAGTCCACATGATTTTAGTTTAGTGGCGTAATAAGTTGTGTTGTGTGTTAACTGTTATTAAACAGTCTCTCTCTTGCATGTGCCCAGGAGGTCAAAGCTCCACAGAAAGCGTTCTGGGTAAGCATCCATCTCTAGCTGACTACCTGTCTTTTCTCAGACAAATTAGACATTTACAGGAAGGAAGTGAAGTTTACAATAAAAAAATATTCTATATTATTCTCAGAAAATAAAATGTCTATCTCCAACTCCTTTACCATGTAGGTCCATTGCTTGTTCAAGAGGTGTTGATATCTGATAGAGTTTTGGTTAATACATCCCATGCCTCAATTGTATTTGCCCGAGCTTTGTTTATCATGGCCACTGATCGCTCTATACGAACAATATCTTGAAAATATGATAACCATGTTTGAGGCAAGAGGATTGTAGGGGTAATCCACTAAGGATAACCTTTTTTTGCTGTTGTTAACCCAGCATTAATGATTATTTTCTGAACCAGTTATCATTCAACAAAAATTAAGGTGGATATTCACAGGGAAACACATTTTTGTAAGGACATTTGGAACATGTGAACAGAACTGGGACACCACAGGACATTCCCAAAACATTAGTGTTACAACAGTATTCATACAGCATCTCTCACATATTGGAGTAGGAATCAGCTTCATCTTAAAACACTTAATGGTGTTGCATAACTTCTATGTATAAGCTGGTGTGCTGGGTTTTTAGAGGTAACAAATACATTTTCCTAAATGGTATCCCAGTTCAGGTCAGGCCCCAATCCCTGCATTTCACGGTTCCATACTAGAGGGACACCCAATGTAGAGCATTTAACAGACAGCAGGCAATCATAAGTGGCTGAGACCATTCTAGAAGTTAATGAAGGGAATATCCATGTAAGCATTATGTGGGATGTTAACGGGGCATCCCATGGTACACCATAAGCTTTTAAGGTTCTGGGTTTTAACAGTAATATGCCAAATTATGTAATTGTGAGCATTTAATCTTTCTACTGACTGAGTTGTGTTGTTTTCTAACAGAAATAATGAATACCTTTCTATTTGTGTAATCAGATACAGAATTGACTTGTATTACTTTCCAGCAGTTTCGACTGTTACTTCTACTTTGACCCCTGACATCACAGTGAGACCAACTAGTAAGTATCCCTTACTTTACAATTACATTTTTAGTTCACTCTCATTCACTAAAGCTCCAACAGGTTTACTCATAGACTTATTCATAGCTGCTTGTACGGTCACTCTACTTTGTTGTACTTTTCTTAGATATGAATGGCCCCCGGAGGGGATGGCTGCCGTTCTACGGGTTCCTAACCAATTGTGCCATTCTGGGTGTTTTTTTTGTTGCGTTGTTTGTAACTTGTTTTGTACATAATGTTTCTGCCACCGTCTCTTATGACCGAAAAGAGTTTCTGGACAATAAGAACAGCGATTACTCACTGGGCGAAGATTTTTTCTTTAATGAATTGAAGGAGAAAGATCATTCACATGAAGAGGAGACGCCGATACAGTGGCCGCAGATCCTGATGCTTGGTGAGATTCCATCTGCAAGTCAATAATCCTGCTTTACCATCCATATCTTATGTTTCACTGAGTCATGGCTGAACGAGAACATGGATCATATACAGTTGGCTGGGTTTTCCGTGCATCGGCAAGATTGAACAATACACCTCCAGTAAGACGAAGGCTGGTGGTCTGTGTCTATTTGTCAATAACAACAATCTCTAATATTAAGGAAGTCTAGAGGTTTTCCTCGTCTGAGGTAGAATATCTCATGATAAGCTGTAGACCACACTATTTACCAAGAGAGTTCATCTATATTTTTCGTAGCTGTCTATTTACCACCACAAACCGATGCAGGCACTAAGACCACACTCAACGAGCTGTAAACAATAGAATGCTCATCCAGAAGCGGCGCTCCTAGTGGCTGGGGACTTTAATGCAGGAAAACATAAAAATATTTTACCTAATTTCTACCAGCATGTCAAATGTGCAAACAGAGGGAAAAAAATCTCTAGACCACCTTTACTCCACACACAGATATGCATACAAATAGCTCCCTCGCCCTCCATTTGGGAAATCTGACCATAATTCTATCCTCCTGATTCCTGCTAACAAGTAAAAACGCAAGCAGGACTTACCAGTGACTCGCTCATTACGGAAGTGGTCAGATGACACGCATACTAAGCTACAGGACTGTTTTGCTAGCACAGACTGGAATATGTTTTGGGATTCATCCGATGGCATTGAGGAGTACACCACATCATTCACCGACTTCATCTGTACGTACATATTCCAACCAGAAGCCATGGATTACAGGCAACATCCGCACTGAGCAAAAAGCTAGAGCTGCCGCTTTCAAGGAACGGGACACTAATCCGGATGCTTATAATAAATCCCGCTATGCCTTCAGACGAACCATCAAACAGGCAAAGCAGTAATACAGGGCTAAGATTGAATCTTACTACACTGGCTCTGACGCTCGTCGGATGTGGCAGATTTGCGGATTACAATGGAAACCCAACCGTGAGCTGCCCAGTGACGAAAGCCTACCAAACGAGCTAAATTCCTTCTATGCTTGCTTCAAGGCAAGCAACACTGAACCATGCATGAGATCATCAGCTGTTTCGGATGACTGTGAGATCACGCTCTCCGTAGCCGATGTGAGTAAGACCTTTAAACAGGTCAACATTCACAAGGTTGCAGGGCCAGATGGATTACCAGGACGCATACTGAGAGCATGCAAGTGTCTTCACTGACATTTTCAACCTCTCCCTGCCCGAGTCTGTAATACCGACATGTTTCAAGCAGACCACCATATTCCCTGTGCCCGAGAACACCAAGGTAACCTGCATAAATAACTACTGACCCGTAGCAGTCACATCGGTAGCCATGACGTGCTTTCAAAGACTGGTCATGGCTCACATCAACACCATCAACCCAGAAACCCTAGACCCACTACAATTCACATACCGCTCCAACAGATCCACAAATGACGCAATCGCTATTGGTCTCCAGAATGCCTTTTCCCACCTTGGACAAAAGGAACACCTACGTGAGAATGATGTTTGCTGACTAAAGCTCAGCGTTCAACACCATAGTTCCCCTTCAAGCTCATCACTAAACTAAGTACCCAGGGCCTAAAATCCTCCCTCTGCAACTGGATCCTGGACTTCCTGATGGGCCGCCCCCAGGTTGTAAGGGTAGGCAACAACAAAATCTGCCTCATTGATCCTCAACACAGGGGCCTGTCAAAGGTGTGTGTTGAGTCCCCTCGTGTACTACCTGTTCACCCACAATTGCGTGGTCATGCACGTCTCCAACACCATCATTAAGTTTGCCGACGACAGAATGGTGGTAGGCCTGATCACCGACAATGATGAGACAGCCTATAGGGATTAGGTCAGAGACCTGGCAGTGTGATGCCAAGACAACAAGCACGCTCCCATTCACATTGATGGGGCTGTTATTTGATATGAAACAAATGTACATTTCTCTTCTCATCTCTTCTCACCAGGTTTGACCTCTCCTTTGGCCCCCAGCACAGCAGTGAATCCTACATCAGGTGTGTTGGTCATCTTTAGTTAGTACAACTGAGAAAAAAAATACATATTGTCTTACCCAGGTCTTTGTATTATTTTTTCATCACAAATGTGCTTAATTACTAGAAAAGAGGTTGATATTGGATTGATTAAATCATCCCATTAAGATGCCTTATTGTATAACCAGATCCAATGACTTTGCTTTGCACTAGATGCGACTGTTAGTCTTACTTTGACAACTGACACACCAAAGAGTCCAACTGAAAGTGAGTATGGCCACACGATTTTTGTTTATTGGTGTTTACTAAGTTGTGATGTGTGTTAACTGTTAACAAACCGTCTCTATCTTGCATGTGCACAGGAGGTCAAAGCTCCACAGACAGCGTTGTGAATTCAAACAGTCAAAAAAGAGTTTTGGGTAAGTATCCTTATTTAGTAATCCCACAGCAAAAATACATTTGTCTTTTCCTGCTAGCACTGACTTTGCTTGCTAGCACTGACTTTGCTGATAACTACTTTGTTGATGGAAAATGTACTTGTTGTGATTGTGATATGTTGTTGCCTCACCTAGCTATCTTAAGATGAATGCACTAATGTAAGTCACTCTGGATAAGAGCCTCTGCTAAATGACTTGTCGTGGAAATTTCCATCAGGGACACCTGAAGTCAATATGAAATTAATAATGATTTATTATCAGCAAGCTGGAGAGGTTCCAACAAACTTAATGTACCATAGTACACGTTGGTCGGGAGCTCCGCCGGGGAAGTCCCATTAGTTGTCTTATATACTGTTTAAACAGACAAGTTATATTTGCAAGATTTAGCTTATTCATTATTCATAATTCATTCATCATTAACGTTTGGTTCATGCATGTGACCAACTGAGACACCCCTTTCGGTTTTCAAAACAATGTTCTTGGCGCACTGCCAAATTGCTTATGCTGATAGTGAGGATTCCTCCCAGTCACGATCAATCAGTCACTTGCATGAACCCAGTCCAATTGGTTATTAGAAAAGCACAAACATTACATTTTCCTTCACAGACTCAAATGTAAAACGCTTAGCTGACTTGCTGTCTTTTCTCACATATATGAAAACGGAAACATTTACAAAGACTAATAATAAAGTGGTATTCTAACACCTGTCTACCATTGAAGTATTTACATTTGGATTAAGAGCTAATGACCTCTTCTGATGACATCATGTCACCAAACAGCGGTGCAATTATGGCAGACAGCAGTGGGTATGTCTTCTGGAGTGGGCGTGTTCCTGATGGGATTGACAGCTGTCTATCTCTGCAGGAGGACCAGTGAGTTCTTTCCGATTCTGCATAACAAATAATTTGCAAACATTTTCCTTTCTCATATTAATATAAGTGCCTTTGACATGGGTTAATCTTTCAACTCCTTTTGGTGATATTGTGTAGTGTAGGCTATATTCAACATCATTCATTTAGTCTAATTTGTTTTTCAGAGAAAACCAATTCTCAGAGGTAAGAATTCCCCTTGTGAATATGATGCAGATTGTATCAACCTTTAGTTCTGTATTGTCCATGATGTGATGTTCTTACCACAACCTTCTTATACTTTTATGTTGTACAGACCTACAGCCAGACAGGATGATCACACCCAATGTATGTTCCAAACAAAATACATCAAACACTGCACACACTACTAACACAACTACACACATGCATGTACAAACACATATTCTAATTTCATTTTCATTTTGTTTATGTTGTAGGTGATTTGGTGATGGGAGCTATGAGCAGTGCAGGCATGTTGGATTCAAGGGATGCTGGGTTCTATTCTCTCATCACCTCTGTACCGTCCACATTTTTGCCCCCAGGTGAGTTTGTAACAGAAGGTCTTCTGTCCCTGTCTTCCTGACCTGGGACGTGAATTTGGGACACTCAGCACAATAACACTTAATCACTCAATGCCAACCATACTAACTTACATTTTTTATTCAGAGCATCTTGAAAGCGTGAGAACAGAGCTGTAAGTCTCCAGGGTGGTTTGAGTCAGGAGGAGAAGTGTGAAGGGACATCAAACCCTGTTATTTTCACTTCTTCTGACCCCCCCCCCCCCCCCCCCCAGAAAAAACAACCTCTTACTTGTGTCTTTGTCTCTCTCTGTGAGGTGCAGGTCCTGTGAAGCAATCTGCAAATGAAGATGTAAGTACAGCAAAATGAATTACCTTGGATATAGATACATACTGGTTTTCGGACGGACAGACAGACAGTCTGAGGGAAAATAAGGATCTTTCTCTCTTTCCTCCAGGCTGATTCAGAGAATGCAGGGGTCTACAGCCTGATCACTTCTGTACCATCCACATCTGTACCACCAGGTTTGTCTATTTAACTCAATCCCAATGATTCATAACATGTAGGGCTTTTCATAGGACTCAAAGTTGTTTGGCGTGTATGTTGGTCTGACGTAGTCATATCAGTAATCATGTATGTATATAAGTTATACATAAGATAATGTGTTAGAGCATGAGAATAGAGAATAGTACTTCTACAGGATGGTTTGAGTCAGGAGGAGAAGTGTGAAGGGACATTAAGTACAGCAAATTGACAAGCAACCACACACACACACACACACACACACACACACACACACACACACACACACACACACACACACACACACACACACACACACACACACACACACACACACACACTCACTCAGGCTCCCTCTGTGTTGTACAGGCCCTGTTGAAGAAAATGGAAAGTCATCTGAAAACGACAATGTAAGTTCAGAATCACCCACTGTGTTTGATGATTGTGAACGACTCTCCGTTTCAGATTGATGTTACATCCTTTTAAGTTACATTACATTTACATTACTGTAGAATTAAAGGACTGAAGTTAAACTGTCTGTTTCTTTTCTCTAGTCTGATACGTACCACGTATACAGCTCAATCCCCGACAGACCAGCAACCTCAGCCCAGCCGGATGGGTTGTACAGTCTTCTGCAGACACACTGAAACTACACCACTGGCTCTCTGTATGTCTCACAGAAATACTCTTTCTTTCAGGATGTCCTTTATTTATCATACATCATGCTACTGTAAATAAGTATCTAATACATCTACTGCAGTGCCGTTTCTATTTATAAGCGACATACAGTAAGCAGCCACTAGAGGCCCCTCCAGAAAAAAATGTAGGATAGTAGAATACACAACGTGCAGTTTCGAAATGTGGTTCTGCATCAGCAGTTTTTCTCTTGTTATGTCAGTCACTGACAGTCACTCAATTATCCCATGTCAGCTAAGATTTTATAGATTGCTAGGCCCAGTTAGTCTCGCCAGCTATCTAAGTCTTGTAGTAATGGCCAAATTACTGCCCAGGGGCCCTGACCTCCAGGGGGCCCCCAATGATTTTGTTAGTCACTCTCACTCAGATATCAAATGAACATGGCATAAGTCATGGCAAAATGTTTAGAATTGCAGTAAATTAGCTTTAAAACTGAATTTTAATTATTTCAACGACAATGGCACCACGTGTTGAATTTCAGGAAATTTGCTTAATAACTGCAAAGTTCTCTCTGACCCATGGCAAAATGAGTAGAATTGCAGGACATTAACTTTAAAGCTGGTGGGCAAGTCTTGCTTAGGGCCCCCAAAATGCTTGGAACTGCCGTAATTCACTGTATCACAAATAGACACCTGGCTTGTGTTACATGCCTATCCATAATATCTGTTAATGTGTTAGTATTTTTATTTGGGGATTTTGGAGGGGTCCGGGGCATACTCCCCTTTAAAAAAAAATTAAGTAAATTCCCAAGTAAATATATAGTGTATTTATATCTATTCTGTCATCTGTGTGATGTCTCCTTCCATAACGGTTTGATACAGTTTACTAAATAGAATATATTTGTGATCAAAATCGATAGATACAGACAATTTAAAATAAATAAATATGTAACATATTCACACATAATGCAAAAAACAGGTAAATTAGGAAATTAAGATAAATTAAGTCATTAAGATCCAAAGTGGTATTGCAAAGACATTTTTCTTGGTGAAATTCATCTTGCGTTGAAATATGCTTATAATATAATCCAGATACACCCAAAAAATCTGGGGGAAAAGTATCATTTTATTTTAACAATTTTTGCGGCAAAGGTTAGCAAACCCCAAAAGCCTGATCTTACAGCAAAAGTATTGATATTGATATTGCCCACATACTTTGTTACAAGCTACAAAATATAACATTTCGGTTTTACATTTTTTGACATTGTTGGCAACATCAGATAATCAAAACTGAAAAATGTAGATTTCCTAAATGCTATTCAAATCTCCCAATTTCTCCATGTTTACTTGTTAACTTGTTATTTTCTAAGTTCCCAGTTGAATTTCAACTTACTCAGCACCTCAGTCGCTCCTTCAATGTGCAGTGTTGTAGACACATTCTAGCCTTGAAGTCCAATGACTGCGGAGTGGATTAGATGTAAATGGTGTGAGAACACAACTTCATTACATGTTTGTCCAGTTATAATATGAGCTTACATTCTGTTTCGATGCACACTTGAGCCCAGCGGTCAGGAGGGTCGATTATGCTATGGGGGATGGCTTTGTTTGTTGAAAAGGGGTGGCTCTCCCCTCACCTCCCATATACACTGTACACACTGTACATATATCTTTCTATTGTGTTATTGACTGAACGTTGGTTTATGTGTAACTCTGTGTTGTTGTTTTTGTCGCACTGCTTTGCTTTATCTTGGCCAGGTCGCAGTTGTAAATGAGAACTTGTTCTCAACTGGCCTACCTGGTTAAATAAATGTGAAATAAAATAAATCCCTCTTCTATAAGACCTTTAAGGTACAGCAAATACAAATCCTATGTTTTTTTTCTCCATTTGAAATGCTCTCTTCTGTAAAACAAAAAAAGTAAGCAGAATAAATTGACTTCGACCATTCCCTCATCTTTGTTAGTATTTTACATGATTTGATCTTGAATATTCAAGATAATGCAAAAACTATGTACTGTTGTCTATGTCACCTTTTTCTGGCCATTGGTGAAGATCAAGTTGCTATTTTCCTTAAATGTTTCTTTCAGTCCATATACAGCGCATTCAGAAAGTATTCAGACACCTTGACTTTTTCCACATTTTGTTACGTTAGAGCCTTACTCTAAAATTGATTAAATAGTCCCCCCCATTAATATACCTCTACCGACCCCCCCTCCCGGATCCGGGATCCTCCTCATCAGAAACGCTGACTAGCATAGCCTAGCCTAGTGCCACAGGGAATATCATATAATATAATTTCATGAAATCACAAGTCCAATACAGCAAATGAAAGATAAACATCTTGTGAATCTAGCCAACATGTCCGATTTTTAAAATGTTTTACAGCGAAAACACAACATATATTTATGTTAGCTCACCACAATAGCGCAACACACAACGCCATTTTTTCACCGTAAAGATAGCTTTCACAAAACCAACAAATAGAGATAAAATTAATCACTAACCTTTGAACAACTTCATCAGATGACAGTCTTATGACATCATGTTATACAATACATTTATGTTTTGTTCGAAAATGTGCATATTTATAGCTACAAATCTGGGTTTTACAACGCAGCCATGGTCACAAATAGCACCAAAATGTCTGGAGAAATTTTAGACAGCCACGTAATCTAACAGAAAAACTCATCATAAACTTTGCTGAAAAATACAAGTTGCATATATAATTAAAGATACACTGGTTCTTAATGCAACCACTGTGTTAGATTTAAAAAAAATAACTTTAGTACAAAGCACAGCATGCAATAATCTGAGACAGCGCTCAGCCATTCTCCGCCATGTTGGAGTCCAAAGAGTCCACAAAAATACGAAATAACATCATAAATATTCCCTTACCTTTGATGATCTTTCATCAGAATGCAGTGCAAGGAGTCCTAGTTCCACAATAAATCGTTGTTTTGTTTTAGAATGTCCATTTCTTCTGTCGAATTAGCAACTTTGGCTAGCATAGTGGAGCTCACGTGTCCATGAAGATTTTACGCATGAACGAAAAATTCAAAAAGTCATAATAATAGTCGAATAAACTGGTCAAACTCAGTTGATAATCCATCTTTAGGATGTTTTTCAGAAATCAATCCAATAACGTCCCAGACGGAGCATTTCTTCGTGTCTACCTAACGCATTGCAGAAAACGATGTGACAAACCCTAGTGCGTAGCCAGGTACTACCAATATGGCTGACCTCTCACTCCAACAAGTCCCATCCGGTCCCAGAAAAAGCTAGAGACTTCATTCCACGTTCTACTGCCTGTTGACATCTAGTGGAAGGCGTATGAAGTGCATACAGATCCATAAATAAAAGACAATTGAATAGGCAATGCCTTTCACAGAGACCCATTTCAGAATTTTCACTTCTTGTTTGGAAGTTTGCCTGCCAAATGAGTTCTGTTTTACTCAAAGATATAATTCAAACAGTTTTAGAAACTTCAGAGTGTTTTCTATCAAATAGTAATAATAATATGCATATCATATGAGCTAGGACAGAGTACGAGGCCGTTTAAATTGGGCACGATTTTATCCAGAAGTGAAAAGAGCGCCCCCTATTAAGAAGAAGTTTTAATATACACACAATGCCCCATAATGACAAAGGAAAAACAGATTTTTAGACAGGTTTTTAGACTTAAATACTGAAAATGATATTTAAATAATTACTCAGTACTTTGCTGAAGTACCTTTGGCAGCAATTACAGCCTCAAGTCTACTTGAGTATGATGCTTCAAGCTTGGTACACCTGTATTTGGGGAGTTTCTCCCATTCTTCTCTGCAGACCCTCTCAAGCTCTGTCAGGTTGGATGTGGAGCGTTGCTGCACAGCTATTTTCAGGTCTCTCCAGAGATGTTTGATCGGGTTCAATTCCGGGTTCTGGCAGGGCCACTCAAGGACATTCAGAGACTTGTCCCAAAGCCACTCCTGTGTTGTCTTCGCTGTGTGCTTAGGGTCGTTATCCTATTGGAAGGTAAACCTTCGCCCCAGTCTGAGGTCCTGAGTGCTCTGTAGCAGGTTTTCATCAAGGATCTCTCTGTACGTTGCTCTGTTCATCATTCCCTCGATCCTGACATGTCTCCCAGTCCCTGCTGCTGAAAACATCCCCACAGCATGATGTTGCCACCACCATGCCTCACCATAAGGATTGTGCAAGGTTTCCTCCAGACGTAATGCTTGGCATTCAGGCCAAAGACTTCAATCTTGGTTTCATCCGACTAGAGAATATTGTTTCTCATGGTCTGGGAGTCCTTAAGGTGCCGTTTGGCAAACTCTAAGCGGGCTGTCATGTGCCTTTTACTGAGGTGTGGCTTCCGTCTGGCCACTCTACCATAAAAGCCTGATTGGTGAAGTGTTGCAGAGATGGTTGTCCTTCTGGATGGTTCTCCCATCTCCACAGAGAAACTCTGGTGCTCTGTCAGAGTGACCATCGGGTTCTTGGTCACCTCCCGGACCAAGGTCCTTCTCCCCTGATTTTCACAGAGACAGATAATGCTTAGTCCTGGACTAAAAATATTATTCAAAGGACAATTTACATATTATCTGTATTGTGGTTGGTTCTACTGTGAGGGAGGCAAAGTGGCCTACATTCTCCTGCAGCAGTCACAGACAGTCTACAGATCACATACCAACCAGTACATGTATGCTGTCACATATCCACACCTGCAAACAGGTGCACGAGTGCACACATACACACGCACCCACACACACACACCACAGTCGGGTGGAAAGTTAGACGAGACTCTTGCCGCATCCTGTCCTTCTGAAACTTCAGCCAATCATATTTCAGAGACTAGTTGTGTTGAGGAGATTGACAGAAGTACTGTTGAACCAAACCTCAGATACATCTAACTGAAAATTTTCAACTACTTTACCAGACAATTTTAGCAAGAAATAAAAAAACTATACTAAATTCACCCCCCAAAAACACTAATATGAGAAATGTATTAATGTTTCTGACTTTAACAACAAGCATCTCATGAGTGATGAAACCCCACTTGTCATGTTATATTTCCATGGACATATTCAGTGTTGTAGTTTTACTGATAACATATCTGCACCTCTATTATCTTATTAAGATAATAACTACAGTAGATAGGAGAAATATTGCCTCTAATGCACACTGTGGAGAGTCATATGGAGACACAGCAAGACTGTTTCTTGTTTCTTACTTTTGGATGTTGCCAATATATACTGCAGTTGTACATGAAACCTGCTTTTTATTGTGCAGTGTAGTTAAAAAGAAAGCCTGAATAAAATATAGTTATTTCCTCTGACAGATAAGCAAATGGTTTTGGCTCATGTTAGGAGCAGGAGACATTTACCTCTAATCACATCAGTTGATGGACTTTCTTTGTGGTTTTCCTGTGAGCAGGCTCCTCGTCTTCCTCTCTATTAAAAGCATTCTCTCAGTCACAGAGACCGTACTTATTATGTAGTTTGTGATAGTCTGTTTCTCTGAAACATGGCGTTATTCACCCCTGATCTGGCTCGTTATCTGTTTTTGATCATCCTCCTTTGCTGTGAGTTATTCCTCTGATCCAACTCTTGCACTAGTATATATACACTGTATACAGCTATATCGTTGGTATTGAGTGTCTAATTTGATCATATTTCATGTGAATATTGTACACTGAGTAAACAAAACATTAAGAACACATGGTCTTTCACCAATTTTATTGGATTTAGGTGGAAAGTAGTGTGAAAAAAGATCAAATACATTTTTCAAATCCAATCATTTTCCCACATTGATTTCAACGTAATCACATTGAGTTTTTTGGTTGAAATGATGTGGAAACTAAGTTGATTCAACCAGTTTTTGCCCAGTGGGTAGTTACTAACATGATGTTACTGGTGCACTTTGACTGATGCCAATCGATACAAATGTTAAACGTTTGTTCTCAAGAATAATATCCCCACCATGTTTTTAATGTCCTTTTCTTAATCTCGAGTTCAGTTTCGATACCACATATTGAGTGTCTCGGTCTCGGATCCATTCTCACTCGGTCTTGACTTGGTCTTGGACATTGGTGACTGAATTTCTTCCTTAAACCAGCCGAGTGTTTGGAGGTGGCAAAATGTTTTCTTTTGCAGTGACATTTGCTGTTTTGGACCTGTAAACAGATTGTTTGCATTCAATAATGGTTGCATTTACTTTTTGCCTAAATATGCTGGATTGCCTTCGAATTCAGAAACATTGCCTACTCTACAAAAATAATGGAAACTACAGTAGGCCTACTTGCAGTGGCAGTCTACACACTTCAATGCAAAAGATCAACTGTCTGTTCAATTGAGAAACTCTACTGTAGACCTGTGTTATCAACCACGCTCCCTTTCGGATGCATAGAGCAAAAACAAATGACGTAATATCCTGTAATTGATCTAATAGGCCCAATGAAATGAGATGTGCATGGTAATTTGTTGTATGGTTACTTTGTGAATGTGAACTCTTCATGGCCAGAAAAGGTGAGGAATTGATTATGCAATGGTTATGATATATTTATATTTTATGTTTATAAATTAATATTCTGCCCTACCAAGCAAAAAGGCAGTAACTCCTCACAGCGTGGAACTGAGTAAAATGTCTTCCAAGTTGAATTGTCCAGCCAAATGAATTCTGGGGAGATCATTTGAGATGTGGTGATCTGTTGCCTTACTATTAGTTAATATTTTATTCATGTTGACCCTGACCTCTGACATGACCTTTGACCCTTAAACAGCAGTTACTGCCTTCTTCCTTGGCATGATATGTTGCAAATGGCAGGGTAATACCAAAGGAAAGAGCAGTGTCAGCCATTTTAATTTGTTAGTTTACTATTCTTCTCATGTATGTTATTAATAAAAGAGCAGTGTAATTACTGACAGTGAAGCGGAGTTCAAACTGTATTATTCGTGTGACTTCCACTAAGATACCAGTTGTATTTACATGGAGATGTAGGTTCTGCGTCAGTCACATTACATACTGTGTTTTACAACTAGCCCATGTCATGTTATAAGAATACATGTGAAAAGCAGCACTGCAATTGTTTGAATTACATTAAATGATTACCTATCTTGTAATATATAATGATGCATTGGAACATGGTAGAAATATGACATAGGGTAATACTAATTATAAAAATTACCATGAGATTGCAAAGTAAATGATTTGTATAAACTACCGGTCAAAAGTTTTAGAACACCTACTCATTTATGGGTTTTTCTTTATTTTTACTATTTTCTACATTGTAGAAGACATCAAAACTATGAAATAACACATATGGAATCATGTAGTAACCAAAAAAGTGTTAAACAAATCAAAATATATTTTATATTTGAGATTCTTCAAATAGCCACCTTTTGCCTTGATGACAGCTTTGCACACTCTTGGCATTCTTTCAACCAGCTTCACCTGGAATGCTTTTCTAACAGTCTTGAAGGAGTTCCCACATATGCTGAGCACTTGTTGGCTGCTTTTCCTTCACTCTGTGGTCCGACTCATCATTGGTTAGAGCATTGGGCCAGTAATCGAAAGATTGCTAGATCAAATCCCCGAGCTGACAAGGTAAAAATCTGTCGTTCTGCCCCTGAACAAGGCAGTTAACCCATTGTTCCTAGGTTGTCATTGTAAATAAGAAATTGTTATTAACTGACTTGCCTAGTTAAATAAAGGTCAAATAAAACATTTTAATAAATAACGTCAAAGTGGAATTATGTCAGCAAAAATAAAGTGTCAATGAGTATTCAACACCTTTGTTATGGAAATCCTAAATAAGTTCAGAAGTAAAATATTGCTAAACAAGTCGCATAATACTTTGCATGGACTCACTCTGTGTGCAATAATAGTGTTTAACATTATTTTTTAATGACTACCTGATCTCTGTACCCCACACATGCAATTATCTGTAAAGTCGGTCAGTCGCGTTGTGAATTTGAAACACAGATTCAACCAACAATACCAGGGAGGTTGTCTAATGCCTTACAAAGGACACTTATTGGTAAAATTACACAATTACACTTTGGAGGGTGTATCAATATAAACAGTCACAACAAAGATACTGGCATCATTCCTAACTTAGCTGCCGGAGAGGAAGAAACTCGCTCAGAGATTTTACCATGAGGCCAATGGTAAAACAGTCAGAGTTTCATGACGCGCAGCCGCACCTTCTCCACGCTGCTCTTCGTCGTCTTCCTCGCTTTCCTGTGGAAGAACTGGGAGGTCATCTCGCAGTAACTGGATGGCTTCCTGATGTCCCCGATTTGACCTACAGGGGTGGGGATCTCTCAATGAGTGACGAAGGGAGGCAACGGCGGGCTGGGGCTCCCTGAACAATGAGGGACAGAGGCGGGGCCTGGTGTGAGTGGCGGGGATGACTGACTAACAAACCCGTACTCTGCCTCTGATGCATGTGGTGGAACCAGGCCAGCACAAAGGGTGGGCTTAGCGGAAAGGAGGAGGATGATGAGGAGCCAGTGAAATTGTTTACACATGGAAGACATTTTCTTGCTTTAGAATTGATTCAAGTGGTACTGAATTTGTTTCTTCTTGTTATTGCAGTCCTTAATGCAGATGCTTGAGGTCTTTCTCTTGTGGCAGGATTGGGAAGGTAAACAGCTGGCATGTTGATGATCCACATGGCTAGTGACTTTACCCTTTTTTCGCTCTCCTTTTCTCTCCACCCAAAATCTCTCTTCCTTTTCTCTCTTTAACCCTAAAATATCTCCTTTTTCCCTTTTCTTACTCCGAATATGTTCTCTTCGATGTTTGTCTTCCTCTGCCCCTCTTCTCAATCACCCCAGTCTTTGCCCATTTCACCAAATCACTCTTCTTTCTGGGAGGATTGATGTGACTAGCTACAGTGCACTGCTGTGGACAAAATCTAATGTATCACTGGATCAAGCAAGTGATGGGTTCTTGACTTAATTCTATTGGACGAGCTAAACGCGACGTTGGGCCTGATTGGATCAGGACTGAGTCGGAATATGCTCAGCTTGAAGCCCCGCACTCTTGGCCTGGCCTGTTGGATCTGCCCCTGCTGAGACTATAAACTAATCTATAAACTGAATGAACATACTTGAAGAGCTGTGAAGCTGCTCAGTCTTTCAGTGCTTCCGTACTGTTTCTATTAGTGAAGTGAAATGTCAACTTTTTTTTTTTTAAACAAATAAACAAGCGGTTTTAAAAATGCAGGATTGAGTCAACACACCCAGTTTCTATTTCAACCTCATGTTTTTGATGTGTAGAAAATATTGCCTATATTGACAAGCTAGTCGAGCTCTAACAATGTCCTCAAAGATGGAAGGCAGGCGAGACCTTTCTAGCCAATGAGGGCAGATAAGTGTGACCGAGACGTAGATTCCAATTCCAAGATGGCGTAGCAGTGCAGACGTGGTTTGTTGTCCTCTCGTTTACTTTTTGTATATATTCCAATTTATTTTTCAGTCTCTTTTTCCATTTTTAAAATAAATATACCTTCCGGTAACCCGCCTCACTCGGACACGGATCCCCTATTTTTTTAGTCCCTATAGCAAAAACTTTCATCAGAAGGTAGCCAGCTAATTAGCTAAGTTAATAGCCATTTAGTCATTGTTAGCCACTGCTAGCGGCATTTACCCTCTGCTCAGGCACCAGTCGTTTTTTTTAGCCTGGATAATACCTGCCAGCCTCGGACTGTTTTTCTCCACTACAATGCCAGATTCCTGCCGTAAACCCCTGGACCATTGATCATCACAGCTAGCTATCTTCAACTGAGTGACCCAGCCCCGAAGCTAGCCCTGAGCCAGGCACATCTCCCGGCTAGCAAACGAAATTCCCACAACTACAATACCTCTTTCGCCATCTGGCCCGGTCCCTTCGTCGACACGGCGCCCCTCAGTACCACCCCGACTGGTCTGCAGACGTAATTCCATCAGCTGTGCCTTCAACCGGCACTTGCCGGACGAAGGAGCAGACGCTTCTACTTACCCCGGACTGCTAACTTTAAAAGCCATGTCTCCCGCGTGCTAGCGTAGTAACGACTACCTAGCGGTTTCCCTGTTTCATCTATTGCTGTACACTGGGCCCTATGATCACTTGGCTGCATAACTGATGCCTGCTGGACTGTTCATTTATCACGGTACTCCACTTTGTTTACCTATGTTTATCTGCCGCCCTAGCCCCGAACTCAGGCCCTGTGTGTAGTTAACCGACCCTCCCTGCCCATTCATCGACATTTTACCTGTTGTTGTTGACTTAGCTGATTAGCTGTTGTTGTCTTACCCGTTGTTGACTTAGCTAGCTCTCCCAATAAACACTTGTGATTGCTTTATGCCTCGCTTTATGTCTCTCTCAAATGTCAATATGTCTTGTATACTGTTGTTTAGGATAATTATCATTGTTTTAGTTTACTGCGGAGCCCCTAGTCCCACTGTACATGCCTTAGATACCTCCTTTGTCCCACCTCCCACACATGCGGTGACCTCACCCAGTATTACCAGCATGTCCAGAGATGCAACCTCTCTTATTATCACTCAATGTCTGGGCTTACCTCCACTGTACCCGCACCCCACCATACCCCTGTCTGCACATTATGCCCTGAGCTATTCTAACACGCCCATAAATCTGCTCCTTTTAATCTCTGTCCCCAACGCACTAGACGACCAGTTTTGCTAGCCTTTAGCCGTACCCTCATCCTACTCCTCCTCTGTTCCTCGGGTGATGTGGAGGCTAACCCAGGCCCTGCGTGTCCCCAGGCAATTGGTTGCCCCCCATCTATCTTCAGAGTTTGTTCTGTTAGGTGACCTAAACTGGGATATGCTTAACACCCCAGCAGTCCTACAATCTAAGCTAGATACCCTCAATCTCACACAAATTATCTCACACAAATTATCAAGGAACCTACCAGGTACAACCCTAACTCCGTAAACATGGGCACCCTCATAGATATTATCCTGACCAACTTGCCCTCCAAATACACCTCTGCTGTTTTCAATCAGGATCTCAGCGATCACTGCCTCATTGCCTGCATCCGCTATGGGTCCGCGGTCAAAAGACCACCCCTCATCACTGTCAAACGCTCCCTAAAACACTTCTGCGAGCAAGCCTTTCTAATCGACCTGGCCCAGGTATCCTGGAAGGAGTTTGACCTCATCCCGTCAGTCGAGGATGCCTGGTCATTCTTTAAAAGTAATTTCCTCACCATCTTAAATAAGCATGTCCCTTTCAAAAAATGTAGAACTAAGAACAGATATATCCCTTGGTTCACTCCAGACCTAATTGCCCTTGACCAGCACAAAAACATCCTGTGGCGGACTGCAATAGCATCGAATAGTCCCCGCGATATGCAACTGTTCAGGGAAGTCAGGAACCAATGCACACAGTCAGTCATGAAAGCAAAGGCTAGCTTTTTCAAACAGAATTTTGCATCCTATAGTTCTAACTCCAAAAAGTTTTGAGACACTGTAAAGTCCATGGAGAACAAGAGCACCTCCTCCCAGCTGCCCACTGCACTGAGGCTAGGCGACACGGTCACCACCGATAAATCCATGATAATCAAACATTTCAATAAGCATTTCTCTACGGCTGGCCATGATATCCTCATGGCTACCCCAACCCCGGCCAACAGCTCCGCACGCTTCGCAGCTACTTGCCCGGGCCTCCCCAGCTTCTCCTTCACCCAAATCCAGATCGCAGATGTTCTGAAAGAGCTACAAAACCTGGACCCGTACAAATCAGCTGGGCTAGACAATCTGGACCCTCTCTTTCTAAAACTATCCGCCACCATTGTTGCAACCCCTATTACCAGTCTGTTCAACCTCTCTTTCGTTTTGTCCGAGATCCCTAAAGATTGGAAAGCTGCCGCGGTCATCCCCCTCTTCAAATGGGATGACACTCTAGACCCAAACTGTTAAGGACCTATATCCATCCTGCCCTGCCTTTCTAAAGTCTTTGAACGCCAAGTTAATAAACAGATCACTGACCATTTCGAATCCCACCGTACCTTCTCCGCTGTGCAATCCGGTTTCCGAGCTGGTCACAGGTGCACCTCAGCCACGCTCAAGGTACTAAATGATATCATAACCGTCATCGATAAAAGACGGTACTGTGCAGCCGTCTTCATCGACCTGGCCAAGGCTTTCGACTCTGTCAATCACCGTATTCTTATTGGCAGACTCAATAGCCTTGGTTTCTCAAATGACTGCCTCGCCTGGTTCACCAACTACTTCGCAGATAGAGTTCAGAGTGTAAAATCGGAGGGCCTGTTGTCCGGACCTCTGGCAGTCTCTATGGGGCTACCACAGGGTTCAATTCTCGGTCCGACTTTTTTCTCTGTATATATCAACGATGTCGCTCTTGCTGCGGGTGATTCCCTGATCCACCTCTACGCAGAAGACACCATTCTGTTTACATCTGTTCCTTCTTTGGACACTGTGTTAACTAACCTCCAAACAAGCTTCAATGCCATACAACCCTCCTTCCGTGGCCTCCAACTGCTCTTAAACGCTAGCAAAACCAAATGCATGCTTTTCAACCGTTCGCTGCCCGCACCCGCCCGCTCGACTAGCATCACTACTCTGGACGGTTCTGACCTAGAATACGTGGACAACTACAAATACCTAGGTGTCTGGCTAGACTGTAAACTCTCCTTCCAGACTCATATCAAACATCTCCAATCCAAAATCAAATCTAGAATCAGCTTTCTATTTAGCAACAAAGCCTCCTTCACTCACGCCGCCAAACTTACCCTATTAAAACTGACTATCTTACCGATCCTCGACTTCGGCGATGTCATCTACAAAATAGCTTCCAATACTCTACTCAGCAAATTGGATGCAGTCTATCACAGTGCTATCCGTTTTGTTACCAAAGTGCCTTATACCACCCACCACTGCGACCTGTATGCTCTAGTCGGCTGGCCCTCGCTACATATTCATCGCCAGACCCACTGGCTCCAGGTCATCTACAAGTCTATGCTAGATAAAGCTTCACCTTATCTCAGCTCACTGGCCACGATAACAACACCCACCCGTAGCACGCGCTCCAGCAGGTATATCTCACTGGTCATCCCCAAAGCCAACACCTACTTTGGCCACCTTTCCTTCCAGTTCTATGCTGCCAGTGACTGGAACGAATTGCAAAAATCGTTGAAGCTGGAGACTTACATTTCCCTCACTAACTTTAAACATCAGATATCTGAGCAGCTAACCGATCGCTGCAGCTGTACATAGTCCATCTGTAAATAGCCCACCCAATCTACCTACCTCATCCCCATATAGTTTTTATTTACTTTGCTGCTCTTTTACACACCAATATCACTACTTACACACCATCACCTGCTCATCATCATCTGCTCATCTATCACTCCAGTGTTAATCAGCTAAATTGTAATTACTCTGCTACTATGGCCTATTTATTGTCATACCTCCTCATGCCATTTGCACACACTGTATATAGACTTTCTTTTTCTCTATTGTGTTATTGACTGTACGCTTATTTATTCGATGTGTAACTCTGTGTTGTTGTTTCTGTCACACTGCTTTGCTTTATCTTGGCCAGGTCGCAGTTGTAAATGAGAACTTGTTCTCAACTACCTTACCTGGTTAAATAAAGGTGAAAAAATAAAAAATAAAATATGTGACAGCTTCAATGGCGTTGCCTATGCTCTCTTCCCGTGTATCCTTTTTCAAATCCAGGCCTTGAGGTCCACAGCATTAATTATTTATTTTTCTCCTTAGGTGTGGTTGAGTAAAAGCTGGTTAACTTCTCTGCGCTACGGATCCCTTTAGCGGGATCATTTTCCTAAACAACCGCTGAATTGCAGGGCGCAAAATGTTACTACAAATATTTATAATCATGCAATCACAAGTGAAATATACCAAAACACACTTTAGCTTGTTGTTAATCCACCTATCGTGTCAGATTTAGAAAATATGCTTTGCAGCGAAAGCAATCCAAGCTTTTGTGAGTGTATCAATCAATGCTACCACAGCTAGCCCCAAATTAGCATGGTCACGAAAGTCAGAAAAGCAATAAAATTAATCGTTTACCTTTGATAATCTTCAGATGTTTGCACTCACGAGACTCCCAGTTACACAATAAATGTTATTTTTGTTCAATAAATATTACTTTTATAACAAAAAAACGCCATTTGGGTTGAGCGTTATGTTCAGAAAACCAAAGCCTTGTTCTGTTCGACGAAAATTCCAAAAAGTATCCGTAATGTTCGTAGAAACAAGTCAAATGTTTTTTATAATCAATCCTCAGGTTGTTTTTAACAAACATAATCGATAATATTTCAACCGGACCGTAACCTATTCAATAAAAGAGAGAAAGAAAATGGAGAGCTACCCCTCTCGCGCGCAGGAACTAATCAGGGGACACCTGACTAGTTTTGAAAAATCTCGCTAATTTTTCAAAATAAAAGCCTGAAACTATGTCTAAAGCCTGGTCACAGCCTGAGGAAGCCATTGGAAAAGGAATCTGGTTGATACCCCTTTAAATGGAATAAAGACGGGCCAGGAAACACAGATTTAAATTTAAAAAAATCACTTCCGGGTTAGATTTCCTCAGGTTTTCGCCTGCAGATTCAGTTTTGTTATACTCACAGACAATATTTTGACAGTTTTGGAAACTTTGGAGTATTTTCTATCCTAATCTGTAAATTATATGCATATTCTACGATGTGGACCTGAGAAATAGTCCGTTTACCTTGGAAACGTTATTTAAAAAAAAAAAAAAAAAAATCTGACCCCTAGCATCAAGAGGTTAAACTTCCAGGGAATAAAGCACCAGGAGCACCAGTGGACAGCAATGTTCTGGTTTGGGTACCTTTGAATATCAAACTGAAGACCCAATTAGTTATTGCACCCCCTTGTGGACAAACTGAAATGGTACAACATGTTGCATTGCACCATTGTGGACCCTGACCCATAACAGAAAAGTTTTGAATAATTTCCCATAGCTTCATAGTTATGGGAAATGTTTGTTTTGAGATGGTTAGTTCTAACTGTATAGAAAGACCAGTATCAGGGTCGTCCCTCAGGAGACTGGTACCATGTCCAGTGTGTTCCAGGCTCAGATGTATCTCAACTATCTGCACACTCACTGTACCAGATTTTCCCAACGAATCGTGCCATGGTCATCAACCTATGATGGATGAACAACAAAGTCCTGACCGTGTAGAAAACAACTTAACCATCAATATTTTCCAGGAACCGGGAAGTCACTGTACTAGTGATGCAATTCATCTGGCAGAAGAGGGTACTGATTAAGCAGGTGCAAGAAACAAGAACTTAACAACTTTTTATTTCTATATACATAAACTTGCATCAGTGAATCATTAAACATCTTTACAAACCCCTAGCTACCACCGACACTTATCTACAGGAAAAGTGGAGATTACATTTTACAGCAGCTAGGTCTACACTTAAATGCCTCAAACAAGTAGTACAAAAAACTGCTTTATTTAAAAACATATAAAGGGGATAAAAGGAGTTCAGTCACTCTGCTGCTGCCCCCCTTGCCTCGTTTCCCTGTGGTTTTAGCTTCAGGAGCAGCAGTGCCTCCTTCATCACCCTCTGCAGGCTTCTGGAAAGCTTTGGCCTTTGCACCCTTCTTGGCTGCCCCTTCACCCTTGGTAGACTTCTGTGCTTTGTGTTGATCCTCAGCTGTCCCCTCTTCCCCATTGTCCTATTCGACTTGGGCTTCTTAGCAGGGGCCACCTTGGAAGCAGATGCTTTTCCGGACTTCCTGAGTTTTGCATCCTGAAAGATGAAAATGACAGGTTTGCAATGCTGCTGGTTTGTGGTAGCATTTACATCATTTAAAGTGTAAGAAAAAGTCCCTATACACCAAAACCACTTGAACAATGCCAATAGTCAGAACATAACTGACCACACTTGCCTCTGAAGGTTTCTCCTTCTGCTTTTTGGCTGTAGCCTTTTTCTTCTCAGCTTCTAGAGACAAGAGTTAGTGTGTATGCATGCAATCCTGGACACAATGAGGAGAAGTGAGATACCCATACAAGTCATTGAATGAGCAATGTTAAATGTCCTCCATTACAATGGGTGTAGCTCAATAACAATGATCCCATACAATTGGGCAGATTATAGGGTGATGTCTAAATCCTAGGAGTGATGAGCACAATCAATTCAGTGGATTCAGTTTACCGGCTTCCTTGTCCTTAGTCTTCTTGGCTTCAACCTTGGCAGCCTTTGGAGCCTTCTCTACATTGGGATCAGTGTTCTCTGTGGCCTTTGGCTTGGGCTCCTTGACCCTACCCCTGACTGCAAGCTGGTAAGGGAGAGTGATCACACATTGAGCTACATTATATTAAACACCAAGCCCATGTTCAACATGTTTGTCATAATGTTGACTTATCTAATAAACACCACTTTATATTCAAAACTGGTACCATGAAGTTTGATTCATTTGGCAAGTAAGCTACTATCACATTCAGAAAATAAAGTCCATTCAACTTGGATCACATTTTTCTTGATTTAATTACTTGGGTTAACAAAGCCTAGTTGCCACAAGGAGCCTATTAAAGTAACTGTCCAGTGGAGATCTCAGTTTATATTCATCCTGTGATGTTAAGTTTGTGATGTTACGTTTGATGCCTGAGCTCAGAGGCATGCGTTGAAATCACAGTGTGCCGATGCCCGTATCACTTTATCAGAAGCACGTGATCAATGACGTCCAAAGCTTCATTTCGTCGAACAACCACCTGATTGGTAGAAGACAAAAAGGCTACACTGCACACACACTCTATGGGGTGTGGGACATAATCTATAATAATTTGGCTGCTCTAAATTCTTTAGACCAGCAGGTGCCACTAGTGTGCACTTGATCAAAGCCTTGAGAATATAACCTATTTTAGACAATTAGCTGGAAAATCTCAATGCTCCAGGAAGCTTTGTTTCCCCATCACTAATCCTATTTGTAGCCAAAGCATAATAATTTTTTTTTTAAAACAAACACCTAGACTTGTTACACAAAACATACAGTTTCGATAATGCTTGCCATTTCCTCATTAAACATTATATCGTGTTGGCTCACTGGCTGAGCTGGCCAATCAGCAGTATACTTGATTTAATATTTTTTTATACAGGTATATGCCCTCACCATTCTGTTGTTGGGGTACGTCCAGGGCCTGATTAACAAAGGGGCTTCCCGGGGCTGACGCGGTTTACCTGAACAGGCGCTGACATTTAGGTACCAGTTAGAGCATTCAAGGTAAACTGATCAGTCCGAGTAGTGTGAACTCGCTTCTTCTTCTCTCCTCCGTTCCTTCCATCCTTTCCTTTCCTTTACTGAGCTTATCAGTTTACCTTCACTGCTCTGGCATATTATTAAACATGACTCACCAAACATAAATGAAATATGAAAACCCTTCTACATTTTAGAGATCGTCAAACTCTCAACCACAAATGCAGGGTTTTTGTAGTTAAACTTTGTGCAGCAGTTAAAAACTTAAAACAGAAGTCGAAGATAAATATTTTTCTCAGACAGACAAGTTAGTTTGTTGGTTATAAAAATCAAATTGTCGGCAGTAATGATACAAAATAAAGCTTGAGAACCTAAAAATAATTACAGATAAATGATTCTGAATGTTCAGCCTCCTTGTCCTCTGCAACATGACATTAGCTCACAGTTGTCATATGAGACATCTGTGGTTTTCCTGTGAACAATCTCCGCATCTGCTTTTCTATTGAAACATGTATTCTTTGTCCCAGTCACTGCCACCATCTTCTGTAAAGTCAGACTAACAGTATGTATGTATCTCTCTAAATAATTACGTTGTTCATCCCTGATATGGCTGTTCATCTGTTTTTGCTCATCCTCCTTTTCGGTGAGTTATTTTTCCGCTCCATCTGTTTGTGCTACAGGATATTCCATTATTCTTTCCCCTCTTTTAGTCTTTTACTTTAGGAACTCTTAATATTTCAACATGTTATGGTTATAATAAGTGTGTCTTATTCCACTGATCATCCTATTGATTTATATTTCTCTGTCATTATTTTACATTTTGTTCAGATAAGAATGACCACTGCTTGATAACATGGCTGTGAATGCATTACAGACTGTTCCGCTTCGCCAACTTGTGTAAAGTGTTCCCATCTCATGTTTTCTTATTTTTCATAATGGCAAAAAGAGCATGATAATGACCCATTTTGTTATGTCTAGATACCTTCCAGTACCTCGAAGCCAAAGGTCAGTATCATTATTATGAATTTAAAGCTGCAATATGTAACTTTTTGGGCTACCAGACAAAACAACGGTTTACCAAAATATTCAAATAATGATTGACATATTTTCAATAAAAACGTTATTTTGATGAATTTATTAATACAATTTCCTTCTTCCACGAGATGCTGTATACACTGGGTATACAAAACATTAATATGACAAAGACTGACCAGGCGAATCCAGGTGAAAGCTATGATCCCTTATTGATGTCACTTGTTAAAGCCACTTAAATCAGTAAATAGATGAAGGGGAGGAGACAGGTTAAAGACATGCATTGTGTATGTGTGCATTTCAGAGGGGAAAGGGCAAGACAAAATATTTAAGTATGTTTGAACGGGGTATGCTAGTAGGTGCCAGAACTGTAACAGTGCTGGGTTTTTCACGCTCAACAGTTTCCTGTGTGTATCAAGAATGGTCCACCACCCTAAGGACATCCAGCCAACTTGACACAACTGTGGGAAGCATTGGAGTCAACTTCCTCGTGGAATGCTTTTGACACATTGTAAAATCCATGCTCTGACTGTTTGGTATACTCCGTGTAGTCCCGACACAAATCTAGCGTTGGTACCCAAGCCAGCTGGTTGATCATTCTAATTCTTCCGTTGCCATGATGGCTGTCAACGTTCTTATCCCTTGCTTGCTAGCTAGGAAACTTCGGCTAACAGAGTCACGTCAAACAGTGCAGCCAGAATAACAGCATAGAAGCTGCATTTGCATATGTTTTAAGTTGTTTTCTATAGATTTTTGGGGGGATTCAGCCATAACAATGAGCAATTGACTCGATGCGCGATTTTGCCTGGCATAGAAAATGAGCTCTCTCTCCAGGACACTATTCAGAGGAGCTAGCCAACTACAATACACAGCTAACATAATCACTTCAAACTGAAGTGTCATGCCTGCTCCCGCTCTCCCTCTCTGGCACTCGAGGGTGGCAGACTGCGTATTATTACGCACATCTGTCACCATCGTTATGTGCACCTGCGCTTCATTGGACCCATCTGGACTCCATCACTATTTGATTGCCTCCACTTTATTTGTCTTTCCTCTGTTTCATCCCCGTGTCAGCATTGATGTCTTTATTTTGTCCCCTGTCCAGACGCTGTTCCTGTCCTGTTTCATGTCCGTTTATTAAATGCTCTCCCTGTACCTGCTTCCTCTCTCCAGCGTCGATCCTCACTTGAAGCTGGAATGACCGAAAACTAGCTGCATTTCATGTTTTTCTGTTGGCATTTCTTTGTATATATCCATAAAAATTATACTGATTCATGATTTCGACTGGCTGAGAAAAGGTGCTCGACTGTCTCATCCCGACACATTTGTTCATAACTGTGGGACAGCTGGAGATCTAATTTCAATATTGAAACAACGTTGCAAATGTCAGAGACAGACAGCAAGGTTAATACAAATCTTAACACAAATCTCCTCTGTTGAAAACCAAATGCTAGTCTAAAATAAATGGCATATAATATCTAGATGCTTTTCACAGTGGAGATCAAGTTTATAAATTGCCTGGCTGGGCTGATGTGATAGTGGATTGAGCAGTCAAATGGAATAGTGAATAGACCATTTTTTGTGTTAGCAAACGTTGCCGCACCGGCGCGATGCACACATTGTAGTTTTTATAGAACGGCAACCAAAAAAGCCTCTATTTCCATGTTGCATATGAGCGCATTTCACAATACTTTTGGATTATAATTGGAGTTTAAGTCTCATATGAATGTCTTGCTTAATATAATGTTTGTGTCATCATCGCAAATCAACTGCATTATACTTCAAATAGTAAAATGACTCTTTGGCTATCTTTTGCGACAGCCTATGGCCATGTCAGTGAGCGTTAGCATTCTAGCTAATAACGTGCTGTATCAAAAATCGTTATTTTACAAAGATCACAACCAAATGTAATCTTAGTGACTGTTCAAGCAAGAATCTAAACATCATTGTAAGCTTAGGTGAGCCGCCAAAAAGTTATTTTGTTTAGAAGTAATAAAAACGTAAATCTAGGCTATGTTGAATGGGAGCAGATGGCGTGGCTTTCTTACTGCAGCCAAGAGTCACGCGCATCTGTACATGACGTCACTGTGTCATTCACTGGAAAGTATGGAAAGCCATTTGGGTCTTTGAATTTCAAAATGATACACAGGAAATAACGCTGTTTGATCCATCAAATAAGACTATTTGAAACGTCAAATAAGCTTGTTGACCAATCAGGACCTGGATGTGACTGTACGTCACATAATAATTTAACACGTTCTTTACTTTTTTACGTAGTTATTACAGATTGATTACACTATCACTTGTATTTCATATGTCACAGCGATTCACCGATATGTATGATGCTGGTAATGTTTTGTCTTGTGCACCTGCCGCTGCAGCACAAGCACAGACACACTTCCCCAAGCTCTGGAACAGTTCTGGTCAGAAAAAAATCCATCACTTTCGTTGTTTGGCTGTGCCCATATAGCAACGTTCCAAAATGAGCATATGTCCTGATGGAAGGATGAAAATAAAACACATTTACTCAGAACAATAATACGTCTTTAATGAAAGACATGTCCTTCATCTTTTGTTTAAATGTTGGCAACCGTTTTACAAAAAGCTAAATGCCCATCGAACCGAGGATTATTGTGTGATAACTCCCTCCAAAGGGCTGTTCCTGGCACGTTCTCATTGTTTATTGCTTAAATAGACAACAGTGTCTTAATTGTTTTTCTCTTTCAAACTCATATCATATTAAGTAGTACCTTATATGTATGAGTAGTTAAACATTGAAAATTAATTTATAATTCAATTAAAAAAGACACTCCATCATCCCTCTGATCTCACAGATCTTCCTCAGCCCAGTCTAACAGTGATTCCTGCAGTCATCAAAGAGAGAGACTCAGTTCAGCTGAACTGTCAGACTCCTCCATCTGTCTCTGAGTGTTACTTCAAAATAGAGGGGCAAGTGGAATTCACCCTATCATCACCCTGTCAACAGACACTCACAGGAACACTACTGGTGGGGTGGGCAGGTCAGAGTTCACCAGCTGAGGTCAAAATACAATGTCAGTACAGTGCTACAGGTTCACAGTTTAGATCCATATACAGTGAGCCGTCAACAGTCACAATTCAGGGTAAGAAGACTATTTGAATGGTTGTAAACAATGTACTGTTGTGCCATCATTACCATGTTCCTCTTGTGATATGTTATCATACTGTGTGTTGTCATTAGCTATTACATGAAACAATCAAGCAATATATTATATTTCCTGAATTTCCGATACTGTCGCTTCATGAGGTAATGGACTCAAGATCCTTAAGTCTGAAATAACAAGGAGGGACTAGGGAATCAGTAAATTTCTCAAAACCACTAAATGCTAAATGCTTAATTCCTCTATTCTCACAGACATTCCTCAGCTGACAGTGAGCTCTACAGTCATCAGAGAGACAGAATCAGTTCAGCTGAGTTGTGTGACTCCTCCATCTCTCCGTGTGTCTCACTGTTACTTCTACATAGAGGGGGGGAAGAATCTTCCAGACTCATCCTGTACTCAGACACTCACAGGAAAGAAGCTGCTCAAGAGGGCAGATCAAACATTATCAGCTGTGGTCAAATTGACGTGTTACTACGCTGTAGGGAGGTCTCACACATCTCCTTTAAGTAACCCTGTCTCAGTCACTGTTCATGGTAAGTAGGTGGTTTATAAAATTATACACTTCACTGTTATTGTCACGGATAGCTAGGAGTGGTGGGTGTGGAGTCAGGCGCAGAGAGCAATGCTTCCAAGGCATACGCTAATTAAGCTGGTTCTAGCCAACAAACAGGCAAAATGACCAATAAACAGGTACAGTATGTCCCCAAAACCAGGGAAAAATAACAGACAGCAAAATACATATAAGCAAAACAATTTCACCAATGACAGTGAGAATAAGTCCGCACAAAAGCAGGCGGGCCCTGGAAGTTTAAATAGGCCATAATTAACAACAAATAAGTAACAGGTGAAAACAATCAAGACAAAACTAACAGAAAAGAAAAAGGAATCGCTGGCAGCTAGTAGACCGGTGACGACGACCGCCGAGCGCCGCCCGAACAGGGAGAGGAGCCACCATCGGTGGAAGTCGTGACAGTTATACTGTATTAATTATGCTCGTTCTGAAAATGAGATCTTCTGTCGTATTTCCTAAACTCCTTAATTTCACATAATGATAGGATTTACTGTACTTTGTACAAACATAAATGCTGACATAGTTGAAGAATTTTGATTAATGGATTTTCCATACTGTTAGTATGTATGGATTACCTGTAATGTTTTTTAAATGCAACGTTCAAAGAGACCCACCTCCTCCCAGGCCGACAGTGAATTCTACAGTCATCAGAGAGAGAGAATCAGTTCAGCTGAGCTGTCAGACTCCTCCATCTGTCACTGTGTCTCACTGTTACTTTTACACAGAGGAGAGAGATCCTAATACTCACCCTGTATGCGGTCACTTACGGAGACTGAGATGCTCTCGTGGGCAGGTCAAAGTTCATCTGCTGAGATCAAACTGAGATGTTTTTACACTGTAGAAACTTACTATCCATCGATGCAAAGTGGTTCTGTCTCTCTTACTATTCTTGTTGAGAAATATTATATTCAGAATGTCTTGAATGATTCTGTTTAAATCACAATCTCATCCAATGTCATTTAAAAAATAGTTGTTGTGAAGACAATAAATATTTGAAATGTATATGTCGAAAGTAGAGTTCTAAGATCCCATGGAAAACAACCACAGAGACAGGCCAAACTACAATCAAAGGTTCTTTATAAACTCAGTTTGACACAGTAATACACAGTATCACCACGGCCCTATTAGAAATGTATAAATAGGCTGGGATTTAGGGCTGTAGGCTAACTAGAACTAACGAGCCAAACTAACACAGCAGTTGATTCCCGATCGGTGGCCAATGTTCATTCAGGTCCTTCCGTGCAGGGTTTGTTCGTTCGGTTCTACCCGAGCAGGATTAGTTCGGCTCTACCCAGGGTTTGTTCGTTCGGTTCTACCCGAGCAGGATTAGTTTGCCTCTACCCGAACAGGGTTCGGCTCTTCCTCCCGAGCAGGGATCGTTAGTCGATGGCTGGTCTGGTAGTCGATTGCTGGTTTGGTGTTCAATGGTAGGTCGCCTTCTGTCCCTCGCTCTGTACCGGCCTGGCTGTGTGGTATAGTTGGGTGTAGCCTCTCAGATGCGTCAGGTGTGTCCCCCGTGTCTGTAGTCGTGGCTGGACAGAAAACATACAATTAGAGCATGTACTGGCCAACAATTGAGGTCACACTCCCACGTTCGAAACAAGCACTTTCCTTTAATAGTGCTGTAGAGAGCGTTGTGATTTGTGTCTTTCCCACAGCAGGGGACCAGCGGAGAGGTGCAGCGAATCGGTCGAGAGGTCCCTGGTTCAGCTCCTTTTAACTCTAATTCTGGGGTGTATTTAGCAATTTGGTTTGGGGAGGGATGAGGTGATAGCTGTTAGCTGGCAACAGCTGTTTCAATGTCACTTTAGTCCATGCGAATCTGTGGAATCACTGCACACCATACAAGCAAGCAAAACATTCCATGCGATTCAATTGGATTTCACACCTGAGAATGTAAGGAATTAAGTGAAAGGCAATCGTTGTAAACACACAGCACACATGATTAAAGTCACTCATAAATAGGCATGATATCAAATAAGACATGCTGATACGTACTATAAAGAGAATGGCAGGCTAGTTTAGTAAGAGTCAGTGTCACTTGTGACATATACATTACATTCAAATAGAGTGATGCAAAAAGGAGTCTCTGTCCTTTCCTAACAGATCCAAAACCAGACATTATAGTCCATTTTGATGGGTACTTCAACATCATCTGTTTGATTCGTGGATCCGTCAGTCCTGACATCACCTGTAACCTGTATGTTGGAGAGGAGAGTCAGCCATTCTTCACAGCAAAGATCTGGAAAGAAAAAAGCAAAGCTTCCAAACAGTGGTTCTGTAGATTCACTGTAACTGAGAGTGACCTGGTCAGTAGTCTTCAGTCAGTGAGGAGTAAGGAGGTGAGCTGTGACTACAGAGTGAGCTCAGGACCAAACTCTCTCTCTCCACGCAGTGATGGGTACAGCTTGGCACGTGAGTCATTATCTAAAGAAATATATCAGTGCTGCAGGTCTTCATGATCTGACTCACATTGATTTTAAAATCTTCTTAGTATGACTATATTAATTCTGACCAACAAACTAAATACCACATTTCAATCCCAAATGATTTCAGATCTGGTGGGAGTTCACATCAGTGATCCAACAACTATACAGACACCTTCTATAGCAGGTAGGCTACACATTTGTGCTTTTATAATGGCACTGCTGTTATTTTAAAGCAAAGCAAGTTTCAGCAATAAGAATAGTTGTGTTCATGTGTAAATGAAGCGGTTCTGTTAGATAATTAAGCTGTTCTATAGATATGACACCAGCATCAACACCAATGTCTGGGATCATCAGCACAAGTAATAGAATGTCTGTGTTCATCTAGTCGAGTGTTTAGATCGTATCTATGCGCTGTTATGCTTCTGCTGTTAGATAACATGGTGACTTTATTCTAGGAAGCTGTAAACAACAATCAACACCTTATCTGTCCTGAAAGACTTTATCACCTTATGAATTGGTCTTATCATCTCTATAATGAGGAGAAATATAATCTACCAGGGCTAGAAGCAATCTGTCCGTAGTGATTTTAAAGTATTACTTTGCCCATTTTGAAAAGACAAGTCATAAAGATATTTCAAAAGGCCAAAAACACCATGATAATCATTAATACAATCATTAATAAAATGCTAATTTCATTAATATGGGTTTACTCAGTGGATTTGACTCCAGGTCCTAGATCTACTTTGCCTCCCAGCTCGACAGTGAGTCCTACAGAAGGTGTGTTGGGCATCTAAATGACCATCTCTGCAAATACCAATTGTAGTCAAGAGTTTAGATTACGGGCCTGTAAAATTAGGAGACCAACATTTTAATGCAATATCTTATTCTTGTGTAATCATATTGCTTCTCACTAGTTTTGACTGTTACTTCTACTTTGACCCCAGACACCACAGTGAGACCAACTAAATTAATTTACATTTGTTCTTGTGTAATCTCCTCTCACCAGGTTTTACCTCTCCTTTGACCCCCAGCACAGCAGTGAATCCTACATCAGGTGTGTTGGTCATCTTTTTCTAGTTAGCAGATAGGACCTAAACAAATAGAATAGCTTAATCTTACCCAGGTTTTTACTCACAAACTTCCCCTGATTTAAAAAAAGAGGTTGATCTTTCATTAATTAAATCAACCCATTTAGATACATTTATTATTGTATAATCAGATCCAATGACTTTGCTTTGCACCAGGTTCAACTACTAGTTCTACTTTGACAACTGACACACCAAAGAGTCCACATGATTTTAGTTTAGTGGCGTAATAAGTTGTGCTGTGTGTTACCTGTTATTAAACAGTCTCTCTCTTGCGTGTGCCCAGGAGGTCAAAGCTCCACAGAAAGCGTTCTGGGTAAGCATCTTTCTCTAGCTGACTACCTGTCTTTTCTCAGACAAATGAGACATTTACAGGAAGGAAGTGGAGTTTACAATAAAACATATTCTATATTATTCTCAGAAAATAAAATGTCTATCTCCAACTCCCTTACCATGTAGGTCCATTGCTTGTTCAAGAGGTGTTGATATCTGATAGAGTTTTGGTTAATACATCCCATGCCGCAATTGTATTTGCCCGAGCTTTGTTTATCAGGGCCACTGATTGCTCTATACGAACAATATCTTGAAAATATGATAACCATGTTTGAGGCAAGAGGATTGTAGAGGTAATACACTAAGGATAACCTTTTTTTGCTGCTGTTAACCCAGGATTAATGATTATTTTCTGAACCAGTTATCATTCAACAAAAATAAAGGTGAATCTTCACAGGGAAACACATTTTTGTAAGGACATTTGAAACATGTGAACAGAACTGGGACACCACAGGACATTCCCAAAACATTAGTGTTACAACAGTATTCATACAGCATCTCTCACATATTGGAGTAGGAATCAGCTTCATCTTAAAACACTTAATGGTGTTGCATAACTTCTATGTATAAGCTTATAATGTATACGCTGGTGTGCTGGGTTTTTAGAGGTAACAAATACATTTCCCAAATGGTATCCCAGTTCAGGTCAGGCCCAAATCCCTGCATTTCACAGTTCCATACTAGAGTGACACCCAATGTAGAGCATTTAACAGACAGCAGGCAATCATAAGTGTTAGAGACCATTCTAGAAGTTATTGAAGGGAATATCCATGTAAGCATTATGTGGGATGTTAACGGGGCATCCCATGGTACACCATAAGTTTTTAAGGTTCTGGGTTTTAACAGTAATATGCTAAATTATGTAATTGTGAGCATTTAATCTTTCTACTGACTGAGTTGTGTTGTTCTCTAACAGAAATAATGAATACCTTTCTATTTGTGTAATCAGATACCAAATTGACTTGTAATTACTTTCCAGCAGTTTCGACTGTTACTTCTACTTTGACCCCTGACATCACAGTGAGACCAACTAGTAAGTATCCCTTACTTGCAATTACATGTTTAGTTCACTCTAATTCACTAAAGCTCCAACAGGTTTACTCATAGACTTATTCATGGCTGCTTGTACGGTTGCTCTACTTTGTTGTACTTTTCTTAGATATGAATGGCCCCCGGTGGGGATGGCTGCCGTTTTACGGGTTCCTAACCAATTGTGCCATTCTGGGTGTTTTTTGTTGTTGCGTTGTTTGTAACTTGTTTTGTACATAATGTTTCTGCCACTGTCTCTTATGACCGAAAAGAGTTTCTGGACAATAAGAACAGCGATTACTCACTGGGTGAAGATTTTTTCTGTGTCTATTTGTCAATAACAACTGGTGTGCAATCTCTAATATTAAGGAAGTCTAGAGGTTTTCCTCATCTGAGGTAGAATATCTCATGATAAGCTGTAGACCACACTATTTACCAAGAATGCTCATCCAGAAGCAGCGCTCCTAGTGGTAAAATATTTTACCTAATTTCTACCAGCATGTCAAATGTGCAAACAGAGGGAAAAAAATCTCTAGACCACCTTTACTCCACACACAGATATGCATACAAATAGCTCCCTCGCCCTCCATTTGGCAAATCTGACCATAATTCTATCCTCCTGATTCCTGCTAACAAGTAAAAACGCAAGCAGGACTTACCAGTGACTCGCTCATTACGGAAGTGGTCAGAATACACGCATACTAAGCTACAGGACTGTTTTGCTAGCACAGACTGGAATATGTTTTGGGATTCATCCGATGGCATTGAGGAGTACACCACATCATTCACCGACTTCATCTGTACGTACATATTCCAACCAGAAGCCATGGATTACAGGCAACATCCGCACTGAGCAAAAAGCTAGAGCTGCCGCTTTCAAGGAACGGGACACTAATCCGGATGCTTATAATAAATCCCGCTATGCCCTCAGACGAACCATCAAACAGGCAAAGCAGTAATACAGGGCTAAGATTGAATCTTACTACACTGGCTCTGTCGCTCGTCGGATGTGGCAGATTTGCGGATTACAATGGAAACCCAACCGTGAGCTGCCCAGTGACGAAAGCCTACCAAACGAGCTAAATTCCTTCTATGTTTGCTTTAAGGCAAGCAACACTGAACCATGCATGAGATCATCAGCTGTTTCGGATGACTGTGAGATCACTCTCTCCGTAGCCGATGTGAGTAAGACCTTTTAACAGGTCAACATTCACAAGGTTGCAGGGCCAGATGGATTACCAGGACGCATACTGAGAGCATGCACTGACCAACTGGCAAGTGTCTTCACTGACATTTTCAACCTCTCCCTGACCGAGTCTGTAATACCGACATGTTTCAAGCAGACCACCATATTCCCTGTGCCCGAGAACACCAAGGTAACCTGCATAAATGACTACTGGCCCGTAGCAGTCACATCGGTATCCATGACGTGCTTTCAAAGACTGGTCATGGCTCACATCAACACCATCAACCCAGAAACCCTAGACCCACTACATGACGCAATCGCTATTGGTCTCCACACTGCCTTTTCCCACCTGGACAAAAGGAACACCTACGTGAGAATGAAGTTTGCTGACTAAAGCTCAGCGTTCAACACCATAGTTCCCCTTCAAGCTCATCACTAAAATAAGTACCCAGGGCCTAAAATCCTCCCTCTGCAACTGGAGCCTGGACTTCCTGATGGGCAGCCCCCAGGTTGTAAGGGTAGGCAACAACAAAATCTGCCTCATTGATCCTCAACACAGGGGCCTGTCAAAGGTGCGTGTTGAGTCCCCTCGTGTACTACCTGTTCACCCACAACTGCGTGGTCATGCACGTCTCCAACACCAACATCATTAAGTTTGCCGACGACAGAATGGTGGTAGGCCTGATCACCGACAATGATGAGACAGCCTATAGGGATTAGGTCAGAGACCTGGCAGTGTGATGCCAAGACAACAAGCACGCTCCCATTCACATTGCTTGCTGATAACAAAGAATTATTAATTTCATATTGACTTCAGGTGTCCCTGATGGAAATTTCCACAACAAGTAATTTAGCAGAGGCTCTTATCCAGAGTGACTTACATTAGTGCATTCATCTTAAGATAGCTAGGTGAGGCAATAACATATCACAATCACAACAAGTACATTTTCCATCAACAAAGTAGTTATCAGCAAAGTCAGTGCTAGCAGGAAAAGACAAGTGCATTTTTGCTGTAGGATTACTAAATAAGGATACTTACCCAAAACTATTTTTTGATCGTTTGAATTCACAACGCTGTCTGTGGAGCTTTGACCTCCTGTGCACATGCAAGAGAGAGACGGTTTGTTAACAGTTAACACACATCACAACTTAGTAAACACCAATAAACAAAAATCGTGTGGCCATACTCACTTTCAGTTGGACTCTTTGGTGTGTCAGTTGTCAAAGTAAGACTAACAGTCGCATCTAGTCCAAAGCAAAGTCATTGGATCTGGTTATACAATAAGGCATCTTAATGGGATGATTTAATCAATCCAATATCAACCTCTTTTCTAGTAATTAGGCACATTTGTGATGAAAAAATAATACAAAGACCTGGGTAAGACAATACGTATTTTTTTTCTCAGTTGTACTAACTAAAGATGAACAACACACCTGATGTAGGATTCACTGCTATGCTGGGGGCCAAAGGAGAGGTCAAACCTGGTGAGAAGAGATGAGAAGAGAAATGTACAAATAACAGCCCCGTTAAAGAGACAAGTTATATTTGCAAGATTTAGCTTATTCATTATTCATAATTAATTCATCATTAACGTTTGGTTCATGCATGTGACCAACCAATACCTCACGAGGCTTCTTCTCTTCAAGCTGAGACCTTGAAACTGAGACACCCCTTTCGGTTTTCAAAACAATGTTCTTGCCGCCCTGCCAAATTGCTTCTACTGATAGTGAGGATTCCTCCCAGTCACGATCAATCAGTCACTTGCATGAACCCAGTCGAATTGGTTATTAGAAAAGCACAAACATAACATTTTCCTTCACAGACTCAAATGTAAAATGCGTATCTAACTAGCTGTCTTTTCTCACATATATGAAAACGGAAACGTTTACCAAGACTAATAATAAAGTGGTATTCTAACACCTGTCTAACATTGAAGTATTTACATTTGGATTAAGAGCTAATGACCTCTTCTGATGACATCATGTCACCAAACAGCGGTGCAATTATGGCAGACAGCAGTGGGTCTGGCTTCTGGAGTGGGTGTGTTCTTGATGGGATTGACAGCTGTCTGTCTCTACAGGAGGATCAGTGAGTACTTCTGATTCTGCATAACCAATCATTTGCAAACATTTTCCTTCTCATATTAATGTAAGTGCCTTTGACATGGGTTAATCTTTCAACTCCTTTTGGTGATATTGTGTAGTGTAGGCTATATTCAATATCATTCATTTAGCCTAATTTGTTTTTCAGAGAAGAACAATTCTCAGAGGTAAGAATTCCCCTTGTGAATATGATGCAGATTGTATCAACCTTTAGTTCTGTATTGTCCATGATGAGATGTTCTTACCACAACCTTCTTATACTTTTATGTTGTACAGACCTACAGCCAGACAGGATGATCACAGCCAATGTATGTTCCAAACAAAATACATCAAACACTGCACACACTACTAACACAACTACACACATGCATGTACAAACACATATTCTAATTTCATTTTCATTTTGTTTCTGTTGTAGGTGATTTGGTGATGGGAGCTATGAGCAGTGCAGGCATGTTGGATTCAAGGGATGCTGGGTTCTATTCTCTCATCACCTCTGTACCGTCCACATTTTTGCCCTCAGGTGAGTTTGTAACAGAAGGTCTTCTGTCCCTGTCTTCCTGACCTGGGACGTGAATTTGGGACACTCAGCACAATAACACTTAATCACTCAATGCCAACCAAACTAACTTACATTTTTTAGTCAGAGCATCCTGAAAGCGTGAGAACAGAGCTGTAAGTCTCCAGGGTGGTTTGAGTCAGGAGGAGAAGTGTGAAGGGACATCAAACCCTGTTATTTTCACTTCTCCTGACCCCCCCCCCCCCCCCAGAAAAAAACAACCTCTTACTTGTGTCTTTGTCTCTCTCTGTGAGGTGCAGGTCCTGTGAAGCAATCTGCAAATGAAGATGTAAGTACAGCAAAATTAATTACCTTGGATATAGATACATACTGGTTTTCGGACGGACAGACAGACAGTCTGAGGGAAAATAAGGATCTTTCTCTCTCTCTTTCCTCCAGGCTGATTCAGAGAATGCAGGGGTCTACAGCCTGATCACTTCTGTACCATCCACATCTATACCATTAGGTTTGTCTATTTAACTCAATCCCAATGATTCATAACATGTAGGGCTTTTTATAGGACTCAAAGTTGTTTAGGCGTGTATGTTGGTCTGATGTAGTCATATCAGTGTCGTGACGTTGTATTAGTTAATGTGGCGACTGTTGCTCATCGAATGATTACAAGTTTCTAATTACGTGATTAACTGAATCAAGCAATTATTAACTCATTAACCTGGGGCACCATGGGAAAACTAGTTTTTATTGAGTTTCTATTTCCCAAATTAACTCAAAGAATATCAGAATATCGATTTTACCACAGCCGCTAATTAACCAGTTGCCTCTAACAGTCTCGTTCTGAACGTCGTATAGTCCGGGATTCTGCACAGACCCGGGTCTCACTAATGAATTCGCACCACACCAGTCTTAGTTGAATGTGTATTTACTAAAAAGCTAAAATGATGATAAAAGATACACATACACAAAAACACATTCTAGGCTATTGATTAGAACTTAGTATAACGGGCCAACACACTAGGGCGCGTGTTACCCAAAATGGGGATTTAAAAGAGAGAGAAAGAGAGAAAGTACACAAGAGGAATATACATTTGGGTGAAATTGTCAGCTATGCTCATTCTAACCCTAGCTTTGCCCCAAACTGCCGCTGTTATGAGTCAGAATATAATGATGTAATTACTTGTGGAGGTTCTCCGTGGATTTTCCCGCGTGGACCGTTCAAGCTGCTCAATGACGCACTTCTCCTGCGCACCTCTCTAGGTGTCCTCACGACACGATGTCCGTGTCCTTTGGCTTTACTGGCCTGTTCCTTTGTCCTCGCTCTGGAAGGGGTCTTCGGAGGACAGATAGCTCTGTAGCTCAGAGCTCACAGCGTAAAGATGAAAGAGTGTAGTTACCACGATTCGATGGGGAGTGGAGGCTAGGTGGTTCGGCTTGAATACACCCGCTTAGACACGCTACTCATCCGTAGCTTGGGTAGAAAAAGATTTCTTTGTCTTCAACTTGTTGCGTTTTGGATTCGTTGACCTTTTAGACCTTTGGCTGCAGCTCGGGTCACTTAGTCATATCTGTTAATTCTGCACTCACAGGTTTTATACCCTCGGGTCAGAAGTGGGCGTAACCGCCTTCAGGGCAATTCTCTGGGCGTACCAGGTTTAAGGGGCAAGGTATAGATTTTACTCAAATCCAATTTTAGACAACTAACTTCACATTTCATCTCTACCGAAACATTCTCTTTGATTTGGACATTTTCCACACAACGTACAATGTATAAACATCAAGCATATACAAGGAAAACTCTTAACGTTACAATGTTTTCATAATAACGTCATCTATTAACCTTTAATAACAAAACAAAAATGACATACATTTTCATATTCCATCTATCGTCATGACCACCATTGTAGTTGACGGAAACCATTGTTCCAAAGTCCCTTTATTGCATGTTTAAAGTTCTGAGGCTGGTTCTCCATAGTGAGAGGGAATGTTTTCTGTGGCCTCAGAATTACCATGGGTGTGAGGGGTCATAAAACCCCCACATCTTCAGACCCCTAGATCTCTCCTCATCTGTTGGGGTTGAGAGATAATCTGTAGGGTTGTGGTCTCCTGTAACCTGACCTGATCAGGACAGTCATGACATCAGTAATCATGTATGTATATAAGTTATACATAAGATAATGTGTTAGAGCATGAGAATAGAGAATAGTACTTCTACAGGATGGTTTGAGTCAGGAGGAGAAGTGTGAAGGGACATTAAGCACAGCAAATTGACAAGCAACCACACACACACACACACACACACACACACACACACACACACACACACACACACACACACACACACACACACACACACACACACACACACACACACACACACACACACACACACACACACACACACACACACACACACTCACTCAGGCTCCCTCTGTGTTGTACAGGCCCTGTTGAAGAAAATGGAAAGTCATCTGAAAACGACAATGTAAGTTCAGAATCACCCACTGTGTTTGATGATTGTGAACGACTCTCCGTTTCAGATTGATGTTACATCCTTTTAAGTTACATTACATTTACATTACTGTAGAATTAAAGGACTGAAGTTAAACTGTCTGTTTCTTTTCTCTAGTCTGATACGTACCACGTATACAGCTCAATCTCCGACAGACCAGCAACCTCAGCCCAGCCGGATGGGTTGTACAGTCTTCTGCAGACACACTGAAACTACACCACTGGCTCTCTGTATGTCTCACAGAAATACTCTTTCTTTCAGGATGTCCTTTATTTATCATACATCATGCTACTGTAAATAAGTATCTAATACATCTACTGCAGTGCCGTTTCTATTTATAAGCGACATACAGTAAGCAGCCACTAGAGGCCCCTCCAGAAAAAAACATAGGATAGTAGAATACACAACGTGCAATTTCGAAATGTGGTTCTGCATCAGCAGTTTTTCTCTTGTTATGTCAGTCACTGACAGTCACTCAATTATCCCATGTCAGCTAAGATTTTATAGATTGCTAGGCCCAGTTAGTCTCGCCAGCTATCTAAGTCTTGTAGTAATGGCCAAATTACTGCCCAGGTGCCCTGACCTCCAGGGGGCCCCCAATGATTTTGTTAGTCACTCTCACTCAGATATCAAATGACCATGGCATAAGTCATGGCAAAATGTTTAGAATTGCAGTAAATTAGCTTTAAAACTGAATTTTAATTATTTCAACGACAATGGCACCACGTGTTGAATTTCAGGAAATTTGCTTAATAACTGCAAAGTTCTCTCTGATCCATGGCAAAATGAGTAGAATTGCAGGACATTAACTTTAAAGCTCCGAATGTTTCTCTCCGCCGCCATGAGCGGGGCCACTAAAATGTTTTGTCGGCGAGGTAGGCAAATCTCAGTTCTTCAAAATGCTTGGAACTGCCGTAATTCACTGTATCACAAATGGACACCTGGCTTGTGTTACATGCCTATCCATAATATCTGTTAATGTGTTAGTATTTTTATTTGGGGATTTTGGAGGGGTCCGGGGCATACTCCCCTTTAAACATTTTTAAGTAAATGCCCAAGTAAATATATAGTGTATTTATATCTATTCTGTCATCTGTGTGATGTCTCCTTCCATAACGGTTTGATACAGTTTACTAAAAAAAGTATATTTGTGATCAAAATCGATAGATACAGACAATTTAAAATAAAGAAATATATAACATATTCACACATAATGCAAAAAAACAGGTAAATTAGGAAATTAAGATAAATTAAGTCATTAAGATCCAAAGTGGTAAGACATTTTTCTTGGTGAAATTCATTTTGCGTTGAAATATGCTTATAATATAATCCAGTTGCACCCAAAAATCAACTTTGTTTTTAATTTTAGCAAGATATAAAAAAACGAATCTAAATTCACCCCCAAAAAACACCAATATGAGAAATGTATTAATGCTTCTGACCATTACAACAAGCATCTCACGAGTGATGAAACCCCACTTCTCATGCTATATTTCCATGGAAATGTTCAGTGTCGTTGTTTACTGCTTATGTATCTGCACCTCTATTATCTTATTAAGCTAATAACTACAGTAGATAGGAGAAATATTGCCTCTAATGCACACTGTGGAGAGTCATATGGAGACACAGCAAGACTGTTTCTTGTTTCTTACTTTTGGATGTTGGCAATATATACTGCAGTTGTACATGAAACCTGCTTTTTATTGTGCAGTGTAGTTAAAAAGAAAGCCTGAATAAAATATAGTTATTTCCTCTGACAGATAAGCAAATGGTTTTAGCTCATGTTAGGAGCAGGAGACATTTATCTCTAATCACATCAGTTGATGGACTTTCTTTGTGGTTTTCCTGTGAGCAGGCTCCTCGTCTTCCTCTCTATTAAAAGCATTCTCTCAGTCACAGACACCGTACTTATTATGTAGTTTGTGCTAGTCTGTTTCTCTGAAACATGGCGTTATTCACCCCTGATCTGGCTTGTTATCTGTTTTTGATCATCCTCCTTTGCTGTGAGTTATTCCTCTGATCCAACTCTTGCACTAGTATATATACACTGTATACAGCTATATCATTGGTATTGAGTGTCTAATTTGATCATATTTCATGTGAATATTGTACACTGAGTAAACAAAACATTAAGAACACATGGTCTTTCACCAATTTCATTGGATTTAGGTGAAAAGTAGTGTGAAAAAAGATCAAATACATTTTTCAAATCCAATCAGTTTTCCACATTGATTCAACATAATCACATTGAGTTTTTTGGTTGAAATGATGTGGAAACAAAGTTGATTCAACCAGTTTTTGCCCAGTGGGTAGTTACTAACATGATGTTACTGGTGCACTTTGACTGATGCCAATCGATACAAATGTTAAATGTTTGTTCTCAAGAATAATATCCCCACCATGTTTTTAATTTCCTTTTCTTAATCTCGAGTTCGGTCTCGATACCACATATTGAGTGTCTCGGTCTCGGATCCATTTTCACTCGGTCTTGACTTGGTCTTGGACAATGATGACTGAATTTCTTCAGTCTTTGGAGGTGGCAAAATGTTTTCTTTTGCAGTGACATTTGCTGTTTTGGACCTGTAAACACCGATCCTGTAGAGCCGTGCTGCCCAAACCTCTTCCTGGAGATCTACTGTCCTGTAGGTTTTCAGTCCAACCCTAATTTAGCATATCTGATTCAGCTAGTTAACGTCTTGTTGAGCAGCTAATTAGTAGAATCAGGTATGTTAAATTAGGGTTGGACTTAAAACCCACAGGATGGTAGATCTCCAGGAAGAGGGTTGGGCAGCCCTGCTGTAGAGGGCCTATAAGCTATTTCGCAAGTATGAAACAATCACAGTCAGTAAAGGTGAGGAATTTGTTCTGCAATGTATAGATAGATGCCGATTTCGAACTATTTTAGAATCCAAAGAAGAAATAAATAGGCCTAGATTTGAACTCTTCTCATTTGTCAGAGTCGTGTGTATAGGTGGCAGGGAAGTCAGGCGCAGGAGAGTCAAACGGAGTGTAAAATGGAGTCTTTTAATGAATGTCCAAGTAACATGCTCCATAACACTAATAAGAAAAGAACATAAACAAATATGGGTACGAAGACCCGTCGCGCACCTATACACATAAAAACAACACTGACAATAAACAATCTCTGACAAAGACATGAGGGGAAACAGAGGGTTAAATACACAACATGTAATGGATGGGATTGAAAACAGGTGTGTGAGAAGACAAGACAAAACCAATGGAAAATGAAAAATGGATCAATGATGGCTAGAAGACCGGTGACGTCGACCGCCGAACACCGCCCGAACAAGGAGAGGCAACGACTTCGGCAGAAGTCGTGACATCATTAAAGGCACATTATATTTAGCTACCGGTACCTCTTTTTTTGTTATGAATAAGAGTATCATCATATACTGAGTGTACAAAACATTCCTAATATTGAGTTGCATCCCCTTTTGCCTTCAGGGCAGCCTCAATTCGTTGGGGCATGGACTCCACAAGGTGTCGAAAGCGTTCCACAGGGATGCTGCCCCATGTTGACTCCAAATGCTTCCCACAGTTGTTTCAAGTTGGCTAGATGTCCGTTTGGTAGTGGATCATTATTGATACACACGGTAAACTGCTGAGCATGAAAAACCCACCTTTCCCAGTCAGAGGATTACGGCAACCGCACAGCGTTACTCACACTAAATGACTTTATTTCCAGAGGACATATGAGATGGATGTGGTTCTGAACAGAGAATAATATGACGGAATATACTAATAAACATAGCATGAGAAGGACTGAGTAACAGCACATGAGCAATAATAAAATTAACTGTATAAGGAGATAGTGACATAAGCAAAGGACTGTATAAGACACAGCATCAACTACTATTAACCACCAGCAAAAGTAACAACCAACAGTAAATGCACAACTTTCAATAACAACATCACTCACTTCTGTCCACGCACTCCATCACTCTTGTCCACTTGGAGAGAGACTGTGGAGGCTCTGACCTGAGCAGGTAGAAGGACTGTCAGGTGTCCTGCTCCCTAGCAACCTATTGGTGGCCTGGTAACAGAGGTCACTGGGAGTTGGGGAGACAGTTTGTGATCGCCTAGTCTCTCTGGCAGCAAGTCCTCAACTGGCAGCTTCATTAAATAGTACCCGCAAATCACCAGTCTCAACGTCAACAGTGAAGAAGCAACTCTGGGATGCTGGCCTTCTAGGCAGAGTCGCAAAGAAAAAGCCATATCTCAGACTGGCCAATAAAAATAAAAGATTAAGATGGGCAAAAGTACACAGACACTGGACAGAGGAACTCTGCCTAGAAGGTCAACATCCCGGTGTTTTGCGGGTAAGATTTAATGAAGCTGCCAGTTGAGGACTTGTGAGGCGTCTGTTTCTCAAACTAGACACTAATGTACTTGTCCTCTTAATCAGTTGTGCACCGGGGGCCTCCCACTCCTCTTTCTATTCTGATTAAAGCCAGTTTGCGCTGTTCTGTGAAGGGAGTAGTTGTACGAGATCTTCAGTTTTTTGGCAATTTCTCGCATGGAATAGCCTTCATTTCTCAGAACAAGAATAGACTGACCATTTTGAGCCTGTAATCGAACCCATGAATGCTGATGCTCCAGATACTCAACTAGTCTAAAGAAGGCCAGTTTTATTGCTTCTTTAATCAGAACAACAGTTTTTAGCTGTGCTAACATAATTGCAAAAGGTTTTTCTAATGATCAATTACCCTTTTAAATGATAAACTTGGATTAGCTGACACAACGTTTCATTGGAACACAGGAGTGATGGTTGCTGATAATGGGCCTCTGTACGTCTATGTAGATATTCCATAAAGAATCAGCCGTTTCCAGCTACAAATATCATTTACAACATTAACAATGTCTACACTGTATTTCTGATCAATTTCATGTTATTTTAATAGATAAAACATTTGCTTTTCTTTCAAAAACAAGGACATTTCTACGTGACCCCAAACGTTTAAACAGTAGTGTATATCAAGCAAGTATTTTATATTCCACAGGTATTATCAGATTAAGTTTTTCTTCAAATAATTATCAGACTCAAGTAAAAAAATGCTGTAAACACACAAATACTTTAAGTAAAAAAGATTCTCACAAAAGTAGTCCACTGGGCCATTACTAGTCCTGTATTAGCGGACTGATATAGATGTCTTCAACGCGGCTAACTACTTCCAGCGGCTCTGGAGAGTGATGAATATGCTGCTAACGACCAAATCACTGTTAATAATTCCACTCGTTCACAGAGGCATGCACGATTAGAGCTCAAACAGATCAAAAAGATAAGCATTCTGAGCTTTGATCACCGCTGGGAGCAATATATAGATGTTGGCCCATAATTGATTTTCTTTACTGTGTACAAAATATATATTTTTACTATTAAATATGTTTTAAATTAGAGGAAATTACAGAGGTCCAGACCTTGGTGTCTTCCTATGTTTTTACGGCCCTGCGGGGGAGGGGTCTATATTAAAGAATGAATTTGTATTTTCCCCAATTTCGTGACTACGATCTTTTCTCATCGCTGCAACTCCCCAACTGGCTCAGGAGAGGCGAAGGTCAAGTCATGTGTCTTTCAAAACATGACCCACCAAGCCATGCTTCTTAACACCCGCTTGCTTAAACTGGAATCCAGTTGCACCAATGTGTCAGAGGAAACACCATTCAACTGATGACCGGAGTCAGCCTGCAGGTGCCCAGCCCACCACAATGAGCCAAGTAAAGCCCCCCCCCCCCCAGCCAAACCCCCCAGCCAATCTCGGACAATGCTGAGCCAATTGTGCGCCGCTCTATGGGACTGCCCAATCACAGCCGATCGTGACACACGAGATCGAACCCCAGGCTGTAGTGACCCCGCAACGCGGTGCCTTAGACCGCTGCGCCACTCAGGAGGCCATTAAAGAACATTCTAAAAGATTCCCTCCCTTTTATTATGCCGTACACTTGAGGACTCCATTGATCGTTTGATGTGTCTAAATACAAAGTGCCATTGGTGTAACTCAATTTAATTGTGAGCAAAACTATTAATCACATCGATTTAGTCAATTATTTTTAAAGGGTAATTAACTAAAACGACCAAAACATTGTCATTGGTGTTCACCTACCTCTCTCTTACGCCTGTCTCTGTTATTGTACTTTTGGTATTTCTATTTCTCATGTTTTTATTCTGATAAACTGAGGTGGCTTAATAAGTATATTGGCTTTTTATTCATCTCTTTAGCTAATTCCATTAGGTGTCAGTTAAGCAAACTGTAAAACAACACCAACATCCACCTTACACATAAAAGCAACTGTTGCAGTTGAACCAAACCTCAGACACCTCAGATACATTCAACAGACGCTATGGTTACATTTAACATCTTTACCAGATTATTTTAGATATGAAAACCCAAACTAAATACACCCTCTAAAATTACCAACATGAGAAACCAATGAATGCTTCTGACAATTACTGTAAGCACCTCAAGATGTCAACAGACATGTAGTGTTGTTGAGTTTCAGAGCCAGACATGGAGTCACAGCCAGAATATTAACTGTTGGGTGTTGCCAATGCTGTACACGAACCTTACTTCTTTTTATCAAAGTTGTCACAGTCAAAAAGGCCTCAAATAAAACATATGAATTTACTCTGACAGTGAAGCTAATGCTTTTAGGTTCATTTTATATTTTAGGATCAAAATATAACTACAGAACTTTGGCTGATTGACCTTCCCCCAACCTCATGATGTGAGACACTACTTGATAGTTAATGGACTTTGTTTGTGGTTTTCCTGCGAGGAAGTTTCTCATCTACCTCTCTATTCAAACCGTTCTCTCAGTCACAGACACCATACTCCTAGTAGTTTGTGAGAGTCGGAGGATCTGTGAAAATGGTGTTGTTCACCCCTGATATGGCTGGTCATCTGTTTTTGGTCATCCTCCTTGTCTGTGAGTTATTCCTCCATTCCAAGTTCTTGTAGTAGTCTACAGCTATAACTGTGGTAAGTTGATGTCTCAATTTATCAGTCCATTCTACTTTGATTTGAATATGTCATTTTTTGCCTAGAGGGGTATTGCCGTTGCTACTAAATAACGTGAGCTCAATAAGATGTCTGATCTGAAGTAATAATGTCATGATCTTGTGTGAATAGTTACTAACATTATGTTACTATAGAACTGTGACTCATGCCAATCGATACTGGTTTTGAAAAAATGTGTCTCAAGAATTTTCTTAGAATGGCTAATTTGCATAGTGACCCTTTTTTGTTATTTCTAGATACCTTCCAATTCATCAAAGCACAAGGTCAGTATCATCATGGTCAAATAACTCAAGCATAGATTGGTAACTTTTTCTAATTTGGCACACAGAAATGAGAGGACATGAGTAATTTGTCAAAAAGAATGGCACCAAGTGGCCTATAGGTGGAGCTCTTATAAGAAGACTAATTTAGACCCTCATATCCGCTGCTCCGTTTGACCTCGAGCAGGAGTTCCAAACATATGGCTGGTTTGAGTGGGGAAAAACGAACTCAACATACAGTGCATTCGGAAAGTATTCAGACACCTTGACTTTTTCCACATTTGTTACATTACAGCCTTATGCTAAAATGGATGAAATAATGTTTTTTCTCATCAATCTACACACAATACTCCATAAAGACAAAGCTAAAACAGGTTTTTAGAAATGTTAGCAAATGTATAAAGAACTGCAACTTAGGATCAGGTGCGGCCCAGATGGCAGCCCCCGTCCCACATAATGGTCAGCCACTTCCCCGCAACATGCAGTCGGTGCACCCTGTTTTTATGCCAGAAACATTTACCGGTATGGGGCTGGAATGGTCTGTTTGGGCTGGACAGTTGGAAATGGCTGCCAAGGTAAACAATTGGAATTTGGGCTCAAGTTAAAATATATGTCTTTGTTTCTATCGGGGCGGGCTCGAGACATTTATAGCGGTCTTTCCGTTGAGCATAGAAGTGACTACACACAGTTGAAAAATGCTATGGGGAAATGTTTAGACCCTTGTGACAGTCACAATGGGAACTGTGCTAACTTCCTGGCTAGGAGGAGGCTACATAACGAAACAGCCCGTGAATTTGGTAATGCTCTACGTCGGTTAATGGAGAAAGAGTACCCAACTGCAGATGCCACTACTCTGGATATGTTTACACGTGATCATTTTATTGATTATGTATGTAGTGGGGACTGGCAAGTCAGTCTTCGGTCTGCTAGGCCCGCTACTAGGGAACAAAGCGGGTTTGCTTATGACTGAGGGAAGAGAGGCCGAAGCAAATTCTGCTAGGAATGTGGATGTAACCGTCATACGAGAAGAAACTGCCCCTACCTGCCGGGAAACTAGAGGGGGTGTGTACGGCAGGCCAAATGCTCGCCCCCCCTTCCTCTTCCTTCTAGACTGGCCTCTCCATGTGACATGAACACTTCCGGGGTGTACCTCAATGCTAAACTAAGTGGGTGGGACTATCGTCTACCATTTGTTACCGGTGCTCAAGCTTCAGTTGTTTCCATAGCTAAAAATAACTAATGGAGACACTGAGTGGATGGGTTACCAGGGCTAAGTAGCTGTAGCGAATGGGCGGGAAATGTAGATCCTGGGCCGTTGGCAGACCAGTTGTCAATTTGAGTCTTTAGTCGTAGTTACTGAATTCTTATGGTGGATATCCTGCCCAAAGACATTTAGCTTGGCACTGACATTCTAGCTACATTTGGTGATGTGATTGATATGGGGGAAGATGATACCGACTAATAGGAAAGAAGCTACCTCTCTTGCTGTTGTATGATGCTAACCAACCCAAACCTGTTACTGTTCACTATGATACAGTAGTCTTACCCCGCTGCAAAGTAATTAACCCAGTTGGGCAGTTAAAGGTCTTCCCAACAAGTACACCAAAGGTATGCTGGAACCCTCTTCCTCTCTGCTCAACCATTGTGATGTCCTGGTGGCTCATGTCGTGTGAACAGTTGACCAGTGGGTTATGCCAGTATGTGTACTTAATATGACTGATGAGAACCAGATTCTAAAACGGGGCATGGAAATTGCCACTCTATTCACCGAGGTGGAGGTAGATAGTGAAACAGTGGAATTCGAAAAGCGGAGTGAAGAGGGCATCACCCCTTCCTGGTCTGTAAACACCATTGTGGCACAATTTGGTTTGGAAAAGAGAGGTTTTGAAAGCGCCGAACTTCATTCCATTCGTGAACTGCTCCATCGGCACACTTCTGTTTTTAGTACAGGAGATACGGATCTAGGGCAAACTCACCTTAAAATGCATCAGATAGATACCGGTAACGCAAACCCCATTAAAATGGCCCCGCGCAGGATCCCCCTCCAACTGCAACAGGAATCCGTAGACCACATTTAGCAGATGCTAAAGCATGGCATCATCCGCCCCTCATGTAGCCCCTGGACAGCCCCTGTCGTTCTGGTAAAAAAAAGAGACTCAATGATGTCACTGAGAAAGATGCTTACCTGCTCCGGAGAATTGACGATGCTCTTCACAGTTTGAACAAGGCTCGCTGGTTCTCCACCCATGAGACAGTCGGGTTGGACCCCAAAGACAGATCCAAAACTGTGTTTTCTACCAGACGGGGCTTGTTTGAATTCAATGTTTTACGTTTTGGTTTATGCAACGCACCAAGTACCTTCTAGAGGTTGATGGATGTAGTCCTAGCAGATTCACAGTAGACCACCCATTTAGTTGATTTGGATGACATTATTGTGTCCGGTCGTACCGTTCAAGAACATCTCTTCCACAAATCTCGAACCTCTGCTTATCATCCCCAGTCAGATGGGTTGCTCGCGCGCATCTAGCACACGAGAGAGGTCATCTGACCTTCAGCATCCACGAGAGGGGTCTTCCGGTCTTGTTCAGCAATGGGAGGCGCTAGCAGCGGCTCCTTCAATGGGAGGGAGGTCAACGGGAGCCCAACTTTCTCGGGGAGCACGAGCAGTGCGAGACCAGAAGCAACTAGCGTGGTCCAAAGAGACCACATGGCTTCGGAGTGACTCAGGGACGGTCTTTTCCATCCAGGATGGGGGACAGTGTGTTGAACTGGGATGTTCTTCTACCGTATGTCATGATGGTCTATCGTAGTAGTGTTCATGCATGTACCGGGTTCAACCCATACAAAGTGCTGTTTGGTTAAGAAATTGTTCTTCTAGTCGATGTGATGCTTGACATAGATCACAGGGAAAAAATTACATCTGTCAGTGAATATGTATTGTGGCTGGATGACACTTTGTCTACATTAGTGTGGTCAGTGAAAAGACACAAAGCTAGTGCCTCCGGTTAGCAGAAAGCTAACTTTGATTTTCGGGCCAATTTTCTATATTAATCTGTGGGTGAATTGGTTTGGGTTCGAAATAAGGCTAAGAAGCGGGGGTTATGTCCTAAGTTACAGAGGTGCTACAAACACCCTTTCCAAGTGCTAGAGCAGGTTTTAGAGGTCATGTGCCGCATAGAACTGGCGGAGAGAGGTCCTGAAACTGTGGTGCATTTCAAACAACTCAAACCCTTTGTTCCTTGTTTATTTGCACAGACTCCGGTACGACCCGGCTGGGTGGGAGAGAGAGAGAGATTTCCTGCCCAACCTCGCAGGCCTTCCCGCCGACTGGAGGTCAACCCATGACCCAGTTGGGTTATCACCGGCCGGGGTTCCAGTCTGCTGTGGATTTTCCCGGAGAGAGGCTGTTCTGCATTCAGGGCTGTTGTTGCCAGCTGCATATAGCACACGAGAGTGGTCATCTGACCTCCAGCTTCTACGAGAGGGTACTTCCGGCATTCTTCAGCAACGGGAAGCAGCATCTCTTTCAGTGGGAGGAAGGTCAACGGGAGCCCAACGGTCTCGGGGAGCATGACCAGTGCAAGTCTGGCAGCCACCAGCGTAGTCCAAAGTTACCACATGGCTTTGGAACAACTCAGGAACGGTCTTTTCCACCTAGGATGGGGATAGTGTGGTGAAGCTGTAGGACAGCCTGTAAGGGAAGATATTACTAAATCATGAACTAATTGCTCACATCTGTGCCTACTTACAAGACTCTGACCAGAATTCTGAGAAACTGATATAAGGCAGAGCCGAGATTGCAGGCAGATCTTGCAAGTATCTGCATTGCACTCACCTTAACAGAGGGAGGTTTTGGCCAGTTCTCCTTAACCGTTCAGACAAGTAAAAAATCTGTCTTACTTGTCTGAAGGACAAGTGGCAGAAAGAGTTCATGTCAAGCCCTGCAGATAATTCCACCATGGGCAACTGGCTACAAGAACTGAGCCGATGGACAAGGGGCAATGAAATGTGGTATGTAAACCTTATGTATGTCCTTAGAAGCTGTGTGAATATAAAGTCACTGCAACCTTAGATGGCTGCACCAGACCAAGTGGTGGCACTATAGATCTCATCGTCACTAGTGCCACCATATGATACCAGAGCAATAACTATTGATCAAGTGGACTTTGTCTCATGCAAATAAATTATGTCAAATATTGATTTGTATATCTGTATAATCATATATCGTTGCCTGTGTTATGTTGTCTGAACGTAGGGAAAAGTGGATATTTTATTCTGTAAAATTCTGTCCTGCCGCTTGCACAGTCAGCGTATTACAGCTGTGAGTGTATTGAAGTATTTTGGAACGCTAATGTGGAGTGAACCAACAGATTTAAATCAACATGGTAATGCTTTCACTGACTGCACATAAAGGAAGATAGTTCCTACATCACAGAGTGCTGGCTTTGTTATCCAACTGATCTTGTGTCCTTTCTGTCATCCTGTGAAACCCGTGCATTGCTGCTCGCAGGTGTATTTTTTCTGTCTAATGTCCATATTGTTTTCCCCTTGGAATATTGTTCTGTTTCTCTTGAACAATGTCATCTAATTTGTTATTTCTCTGCTGGTCAGGGAGATGCTTTACAATTGGTCCGTCTCTCTGTTGGTAATACGCAACTCAGTTAGTTATGAGCAAGTTCTTCTTGTTGGCGAGGCTCCCTGTGCGTTGTCAGCATTTGATGGTGCGCCAGTCTAGCAATCTCTCCAGTGTTAGGTCCAGTGTTGGGTCCAGGACGGTGGGCCTCGAGGGCGGTGTGGTCACCTGCTAATGAGAGTGGCCAGTAGGGGGAGCAGTGCTGCTGTAAGGGGGGCAGAGAGGCCTGCTGCTCCTCCACACTCCATGGCATTCTCCTGCATCAGACACAGGGGGCATCACAGGAGTTTCAGACCATAGAAATGAATGAATACATACACTATATATCTATATGGTTCAGACAATATACAGATGGTCACATATATGATTAATGTCATGTTATTAAACACTCATAAACAGACGTTCATGTACTTTCTGTGTAATCACAGAATGGTGACGGAGACGCACACACATATCTACATACTGCGTACCTCGGGGTGAAAAGGATGACACGATTCTGGCCGCTTTCTGTCTTTCTGAAACTTCAGCCTATCACATTTCAGAGACTCATTGTGTGCAGAGGGGTTAAGGATAGAAATACTGATGAACCACACCTCAGATACCTTTAACTGATACTGTGGTGACCGTTTCTGCAACATCATTCTAGCATGATGAGAAAACCAAACTGTAATGCACGCTTCATAAATAGCTACATGTATGAGATATGTATTAATACCTCTGACAATGAAGAAGCTATTCACATTCACAGAAGACTAAAGTCTAAGTTCAGAGTTCACTTACAGTTAACTTACAAAACCCATCTACTTACAAAACATTTATACTAAAAAACATTCAAAAGCTTTGTACTAACAATACACTAAAAAACCTCAGACTTATTGAGGGTTAGTAAAGGATATACATAATCTCGATGGGATCCATGGAAACCAGGGGGGCAGAGCTGCAGTCACACTTGTTGTCCACGACAACCATGAAGAGATTACTGCTGGGAATCTGCTGAATTACAAAAGATCTGATGAGGGAGAGAGAGAGAGAAAGAGAGAATGAGAAAGCGAGTTGAGTTGATTCAGTTGATGCTTTTAACATAAGGCTAGGTCCCTATTTTCTCCACTTCCTGTCTGACTGACGTGCCCAAAGTAAACTGCCTGTTGTTCAGGCCCTGAAGCCAGAATATGCATATAATTGTACCATTGGATAGAAAACACTTTGAAGTTTGTAGAAATGTTAAAATAATGTAGGAGACTATAACACAATAGACATGGTCAGAGAAAATCCAAAGAAAAACCAACCGGAAATGTTTTTTTGGGGAGAGCACATGCTCTTTACAATGGAACGTATAGAGAAATAATTAAATCTAGCTCCCAGTATGCAATTCCTATGGCTTCCACTGGGTGTCAGTAGTCTTTGTTCAAGGTTTCAGGCTTGTTTCTTCCAAAACGAGTAAGAAAAATTAGTTTTACTACAGGGACACAGACTTGGAAATTTGTGTATGTGCGCGATGACGAGGACCGCACCTGCTAATATCGTTTTCCTATTGAACATAATTCTTTCCGTATGAAATATTATAGTTTAATTACATTTTACGGTATCTGAGGATTAAATAGAAACATATTTTGACTTGTTGAAACAAAGTTTAGGGGTAGATTTTCGGATTCCTATCTTGGCATGTTGAACGAGTGGATTACTCAAATCGATGGCGCCAACAAAATACTTTTTGGGATATAAAGAAGGATTTTAATCTAACAAAACGACACATGTTATAGCTGGGACCTTTTGGATGACAAATCAGAGGAAGATTTTCAAAAAGTACGTGAATATTTAATCGCTATTTGTGAAACCTGTGCCGGTGGAGAAATATTTTGATGTGGGGTGCCGTCCTCAAACAATCATATGGCATGCTTCGCTGTAAAGCCTACTGTAAATCAAACACTGCAGTTAGATTAACAAGTATTTAAGCTTTCAACCGATATAAGACGCTTGTATGTACCTAAATGTTTAATATCCATAATTTTTATGATTATTTACTTGAATTGCGAGTCCTCCAGTTTCACCGGAAGTTGTCCCGCTAGCGGGATGCCTTTCCCAGAACTAACGCATGAAATTACCCTGTATTGTGTATACACCATCAACACAAAGGTTAAGTGAGTTTATCGGTGCCTAATACACAGGTGAGGTAATTGTGTTACAAGTACCTGACACACCCCTCACAGTCGATGTTTCCCGTGGTCTCTTTGATGGTACGCTCAGAAACGAAGGCAGGGTACTCCGTGTCACATGGCACCATCATGGTCTTTCCCCTCGACCTTTGGGCTGGAAATGGGACATGTAAATCTTAACATGATAAAAACACGAAAGACTCACACACACACACACACACGTGTGCAAACACCCACGCACACACACACACCTCAAGGTATATTCTTACACACACTGACCTTTGACTGAGAGATCAACATGCCACCAGCTGTAAAGGTTGAACTCCAGCAGGAAACTGATGAGGAAAACAAACATACATTGATATAATAATACAATAATATGTACTGTGGTTGATAATCAATGCATCTCATTATTTTATCGTATCAAGGTGATTATTTTATTGTTCTCATATGACAAGTTTGGTCAGGAGCCATTTCACGATGGAGAAGGGCTGGGAGAGAAGACATTAAATAATTAGCATTGACTGGATGTATGTAAGTCTGATGAGTAGTTTAGGGACAGTATGTACATGTAACAATATTTAGGGACAGTATGTACATGTGATAATATTTAGGGACGGTACTACAAGTGACAATATTTAGGGACAGTACTTACGTGTGATAATATTTAGGGACAGTACTTACATGTGACAATATTTAGGGACAGTACTTACATGTGACAATATTTAGGGGCAGTACTTACATGTGACAATATTTAGGGGCATTACTTACATGTGATAATATTTAGGGACAGTACTTACAAGTGATAATATTTAGGGACGGTACTTACAAGTGACAATATTTAGGGGCAGTACTTACATGTGATAATATTTAGGGAGAGTACTTACATGTGACAATATTTAGGGAGAGTACTTACATGTAACAATATTTAGGGACAGTACTTACATGTAACAATATTTAGGGACAGTACTTACATGTGATAATATTTAGGGGCAGTACTTACATGTGATAATATTTAGGGGCAGTACTTACATGTGATAATATTTAGGGACGGTACTACATGTGATAATATTTAGGGACAGTACTTACATGTGATAATATTTAGGGACAGTACTTACATGTGACAATATTTAGGGACAGTACTTACATGTGATAATATTTAGGGGCAGTACTTACATGTGACAATATTTAGGGACAGTACTTACATGTGACAATATTTAGGGACAGTACTTACATGTGACAATATTTAGGGGCATTACTTACATGTGATAATATTTAGGGACAGTACTTACAAGTGATAATATTTAGGGACGGTACTTACATGTAACAATATTTAGGGACAGTACTTACATGTGATAATATTTAGGGGCAGTACTTACATGTGATAATATTTAGGGGCAGTACTTACATGTGATAATATTTAGGGACGGTACTACATGTGATAATATTTAGGGACAGTACTTACATGTGATAATATTTATAGACAGTACTTACATGTGACAATATTTAGGGACAGTACTTACATGTGATAATATTTAGGGGCAGTACTTACATGTGATAATATTTAGGGGCAGTACTTACATGTGATAATATTTAGGGACAGTACTTACATGTGACAATATTTAGGGGCAGTACTTACATGTGATAGAGAGCGTGCGCTGTCACTGCTGCCAGCATACTCTCTACAGAGAGCCTGGTAGTCATACAGAGTGATCCTAGAGAGAGGAGAAAATAGACCATTCATTGTGTGTGTGTGTGTGTGTGTGTGTGTGTGTGTGTGTGTGTGTGTGTGTGTGTGTGTGTGTGTGTGTGTGTGTGTGTGTGTTCAGGGTATGACTGTAACATGATTTCTCCTCTAACCTTTTGAAGGAGCCCATGAGAAGCAGCTTGTTCATAACAGCACTCTCCACCTCTCCAAAGAACAGCCCCGTCTGAGGAAGAAGATGTTTATTTAAATGTAAATACTAGGAACCAGGGGAGCTACAGGACACACACACACACACACACACGTCTAGTATATTATTAATGGTACCTGAGAGTTGTCCTCTGTGACCAGAATAAATCCGTTGTTGTCTATAAGGTAACACTTGATGTCCTGTTCGGAAAAAAAAGGAACATTAATTCAGATCTTCAAAGCATGACATCCTTTAATAATTCAACACTGAGAGGAAACAAAGAAAGGTCACAGACAGGAAGTAGAAAAGCTGAGACACGGACCACAGGCTAAGAAACAGGAAGTAGCATGAGCCAGTGACAGACAGCTACTGTCTGGTCTTACCTCATTATCACAGCTAATGGAGCACTTCCCATCCAGAGCAGCACACTGGATCGAATCAATAAGATGAATAAATTATTAGAATAATCCATAAATAATGTCTCACAGAACTGGATATTGTGTGTGTGTGTGTGTGTCTACCTGTCTACTAGCGGTCCAGAACTTCCTCTGAAAGAAATCCAGCTTCATCTGAATCCCAACGGCTATAGTGGGTTTTAACAAAAACACAAACAGAACACAATCAGCACACTGTACATCTAGAAGAGGATTTAAAAATGTATTAAAGAGTTTCTTCACGTCTTCAAAGGAGGCTTACTATCGTTTAAAACATTACATTTACAAGCCTATAACAGGTACAGTAGCTCTCTATGTCAGGGAGAAGTTAAGGGAGACGTTAGGGGCTTTTCAGGGAGCTTACAAGCAACAATAAGCGACTTCCTGTCATCCAGCAGTTGTATGGCAGTGCTGGCCAAAACCACACTCTTATTCTCATTTCCTGGAGTAAAACAGGAACACAGAGAAGCACCGATATTAGCCTCAATCAACAAATGTTGTGTAAATGGAAAATAACAAATCCTACTATTTCAATAGATCTTATAAAATACACTATATATTCCATTCCACCCTCAGCACCTCAGCATAATTAATCACAGCTGGAAAACCAAGTCACAGAAACAAAAGGGAATACTCCTTTTCAAGCCAAAAGATGGCGCCATATACCCACAGCTTTCAGCAGGCAATAGCAACCCACAGCACTACACTCAGTGATGGAATCCCATCAGTAGCCTTCAACCAGGGTGTTTGAAGTGATTCTGACACAGAGAGAGGGATGTGTTCTTATGAAAATAAACAGTTCTGGTACAGAGCACTACAGAACCTCTGGGGACAGGGATTGTTGGAGGAGGTTAAAGTATTAAACAGGGGAGGTGATAGTAAAGGAGGGATATATTTAACAACAGACTAAGGGATGAGAGCAGTTAGAGGAAGGTAGAGGCTGGTAGACAACAGGGAACAACAGTGTGATCCTGATCCTCTCTTTCCCTCAGTGGGAAGAAAGTGGGGCACATTAATTACAGACAGCAGTGAGAGAGACGAGCTGTACAACACAACCCAGCTTCTCTAATATACAGTAGCTCACTCTCCCTAACTTGTGATTGAGTGTCATCTGCAGCCTATTTTCCACCCCCACACCCCACTCAATAAATCTCTTTAGTTAACCCTGTGTACTGTATCTCTGTGGGTTACCATGGCGATTCAATGTGTCACTGATAGGTTTTACCATGACGATTCCGTGAATCTGTGTCTCTGATATAGGGTGTAGATAGCCTCTTTGCTCAGTTTGACTTGTACACATTAATCGAGCCTCCTGTCACTGCAGGCGACATCCCGTACCCCGAAAACATATTTATCAGCCCCTCTGATTTACCTATTTCCGTGAAACTTTTCCCGTCACAAGGCAAATCTGTACCAGATGTCATGGTAATTTGTCATATGGTTACTTTGTGAATATGAACTCTTCATGGCCAGAAAAGGTGAGGAATTGATTATGCAATGGTTATGATATATTTATATTTTATGTTTATAAATTAATATTTTGCCCTACCAAGCAAAAAGGCAGTAACTACTCACAGCGTGGAACTGAGAAAAATGTCTTCCAAGTTGAATTGTCCAGCCAAATGAATTCTGGGGAGATCATTTGAGATGTGGTGATCTGTTGCCTTACTATTAGTTAATATTTTATTCATGTTGACCCTGACCTCTGACATGACCTTTGACCCTTAAACAGCAGTTACTGCCTTCTTCCTTGGCATGATATGTTCCAAATGGCAGGGTAATACCAAAGCAAAGAGCAGTGTTTGCTTAGTTTACTATTCTTCTCATGTATGTTATTAATAAAAGAGCAGTGTAATTACTGACAGTGAAGCGTAGTTCAAACTGTATTATTCGTGTGACTTCCACTAAGATACCAGTTGTATTTACATGGAGATGTAGGTTCTGCGTCAGTCACATTACATACTGTGTTTTACAACTAGCCCATGTCTTGTTATAAGAATACATGTGAAAAGCAGCACTGCAATTGTTTGAATTATATTAAATGATTACCTATCTTGTAATATATAATGATGTATTGGAACATTGTAGAAGTATGACATAGGGTAATACTAATTATAAAATTACCATGAGATTGCAAAGTAAATGATTTGTATAAACTACCAGTCAAAAGTTTTAGAACATCTACTCATTTATGGGTTTTTCTTTATTTTTACTATTTTCTACATTGTAAAATAATAGTGAAGACATCAAAACTATTAAATAACACATATGGAATCATGTAGTAACCAAAAAAGTGTTAAACATATCAAAATATATTTTATATTTGAGATTCTTCAAATAGCCACCCTTTGCCTTGATGACAGCTTTGCACACTCTTGGCATTCTTTCAACCAGCTTCACCTGGAATGCTTTTCTAACAGTCTTGAAGGAGTTCCCACATATGCTGAGCACTTGTTGGCTGCTTTTCCTTCACTCTGTGGTCCGCCTCATCATTGGTTAGAGCGTTGGGCCAGTAATCGAAAGGTTGCTAGATCAAATCCCCGAGCTGACAAGGTAAAAATCTGTCGTTCTGCCCCTGAACAAGGCAGTTAACCCACTGTTCCTAGGCTGTCATTGTAAATAAGAAATTGTTATTAACTGACTTGCCTAGTTAAATAAAGGTCAAATAAAACATTTTAATAAATAACGTCAAAGTGGAATTATGTCAGCAAAAATAAAGTGTCAATGAGTATTCAACACCTTTGTTATGGAAATCCTAAATAAGTTCAGAAGTACAATATTGCTAAACAAGTCGCATAATACTTTGCATGGACTCACTCTGTGTGCAATAATAGTGTTTAACATTATTTCTTAATGACTACCTGATCTCTGTACCCCACACATGCAATTATCTGTAAAGTCGGTCAGTCGCGTTGTGAATTTGAAACACAGATTCAACCAACAATACCAGGGAGGTTGTCTAATGCCTCACAAAGGACACTTATTGGTAAAATTACACAATTACACTTTGGATGGTGTATCAATATAAACAGTCACAACAAAGATACTGGCATCATTCCTAACTTAGCTGCCGGAGAGGAAGAAACTCGCTCAGAGATTTTACCATGAGGCCAATGGTAAAACAGTTACAGAGTTTCATGACGCGCAGCCACACCTTCTCCATGCTGCTCTTCGTCGTCTTCCTCGCTTTCCTGTGGAAGAACTGGGAGGTCATCTCGCAGTAACTGGATGGCTTCCTGATGTCCCCGATTTGACCTACAGGGGTGGGGATCTCTCAATGAGTGACGAAGGGAGGCAACGGCGGGCTGGGGCTCCCTGAACAATGAGGGACAGAGGCGGGGCCTGGTGTGAGGGGCGGGGGATGACTGACTAACAAACCCGTACTCTGCCTCTGATGCATGTGGTGGAACCAGGCCAGCACAAAGGGTGGGCTTAGCGGAAAGGAGGAGGATGATGAGGAGCCAGTGAAATTGTTTACACATGGAAGACATTTTCTTGCTTTAGAATTGATTCAAGTGGTACTGAATTTGTTTCTTCTTGTTATTGCAGTCCTTAATGCAGATGCTTGAGGTCTTTCTCTTGTGGCAGGATTGGGAAGGTAAACAGCTGGCATGTTGATGATCCACATGGCTAGTGACTTTACCCTTTTTTCGCTCTCCTTTTCTCTCCACCCAAAATCTCTCTTCCTTTTCTCTCTTTAACCCTAAAATATCTCCCTTTTCTTACTCCGAATATGTTCTCTTCGATGTTTGTCTTCCTCTGCCCCTCTTCTCAATCACCCCAGTCTTTGCCCATTTCACCAAATCGATCTTCTTTCTGGGAGGATTAATGTGACTAGCTACAGTGCACTGCTGTGGACAAAATCTAATGTATCACTGGATCAAGCAAGTGATGGGTTCTTGACTTAATTCTATTGGACGAGCTAAACGTGACGTTGGGCCTGATTGGATCAGGACTGAGTCGGAATATTCTCAGCTTGAAGCCCCGCACTCTTGGCCTGGCCTGTTGGATCTGCCCCTGCTGAGACTATAAACTCATCTATAAACTGAATGAACATACTTGAAGAGCTGTGAAGCTGCTCAGTCTTTCAGTGCTTCCGTACTGTTTCTATTAGTGTCAATGAAATATACACTTTTTATTTTTTTGAACAAATAAACATGTGGTTTTAAAAATGAAGGATTGAGTCAACACACCCAGTTTCTATTTCAACCTCATGTTTTTGATGTGTAGAAAATATTGCCTATATTGACAAGCTAGTCGAGCTCTAACAATGTCCTCAAAGATGGAAGGCAGGCGAGACCTTTCTAGCCAATGAGGGCAGATAAGTGTGACCGAGTAGTAGATTCCAATTCCAAGATGGCGTAGCAGTGCAGACGTGGTTTGTTGTCCTCTCGTTTACTTTTTGTATTTTTAGTCTTTTTTGTATATATTCCAATTTATTTTTCAATCTCTTTTTCCATTTTTAAAATAAATATACCTTCCGGTAACCCGCCTCACTCGGACACGGATCCCCTATTTTTTTAGTCCCTATAGCAAAAACTTTCATCAGAAGGTAGCCAGCTAATTAGCTAAGTTAATAGCAATTTAGTCATTGTTAGCCACTGCTAGCGGCATTTACCCTCTGCTCAGGCACCAGTCGTTTTTTTTAGCCTGGATAATACCTGCCAGCCTTGGACTGTTTTTCTCCACTACAATGCCAGATTCCTGCCGTAAACCCCTGGACCATTGATCATCACAGCTAGCTATCTTCAACTGAGTGACCCAGCCCCGAAGCTAGCCCTGAGCCAGGCACATCTCCCGGCTAGCAAACGAAATTCCCACAACTACAATACCTCTTTCGCCATCTGGCCCGGTCCCTTCGTCGATACGGCGCCCCGCAGTACCACCCCGACTGGTCTGCAGACGTAATTCCATCAGCTGTGCCTTCAACCGGCATTTGCCGGACGAAGGAGCAGACGCTTCTACTTACCCCGGACTGCTAACTTTAAAAGCCATGTCTCCCGCGTGCTAGCGTAGTAACGACTACCTAGCGGTTTCCCTGTTTCATCTATTGCTGTACACTGGGCCCTATGATCACTTGGCTGCATAACTGATGCCTGCTGGATTGTTCATTTATCACGGTACTCCACTTTGTTTACCTATGTTTATCTGTCGCCCTAGCCCCGAACTCAGGCCCTGTGTGTAGTTAACCGACCCTCCCTGCCCATTCATCGCCATTTTACCTGTTGTTGTTGACTTAGCTGATTAGCTGTTGTTGTCTTACCCGTTGTTGACTTAGCTAGCTCTCCCAATAAACACTTGTGATTGCGTTATGCCTCACTTTATGTCTCTCTCAAATGTCAATATGTCTTGTATACTGTTGTTTAGGATAATTATCATTGTTTTAGTTTACTGCGGAGCCCCTAGTCCCACTGTACATGCCTTAGATACCTCCTTTGTCCCACCTCCCACACATGTGATGACCTCACCCAGTATTACCAGCATGTCCAGAGATGCAATCTCTCTTATTATCACTCAATGCCTGGGCTTACCTCCACTGCATCCGCCTCCACTGTACCCGCACAAAAAATGTAGAACTAAGAACAGATATAGCCCTTGGTTCACTCCAGACCTGATTGCCCTTGACCAGCACAAAAACATCCTGTGGCGGACTGCAATAGCATCGAATAGTCCCCGCGATATGCAACTGTTCAGGGAAGTCAGGAACCAATGCACACAGTCAGTCAGGAAAGCAAAGGCTAGCTTTTTCAAACAGAATTTTGCATCCTATAGTTCTAACTCCAAAAAGTTTTGAGACACTGTAAAGTCCATGGAGAACAAGAGCACCTCCTCCCAGCTGCCCACTGCACTGAGGCTAGGCGACACGGTCACCACCGATAAATCCATGATAATCAAACATTTCAATAAGCATTTCTCTACAGCTGGCCATGATATCCTCATGGCTACCCCAACCCCGGCCAACAGCTCCGCACCCTTCGCAGCTACTTGCCCGGGCCTCCCCAGCTTCTCCTTCCCCCAAATCTAGATCGCAGATGTTCTGAAAGAGCTGCAAAACCTGGACCCGTACAAATCAGCTGGGCTAGACAATCTGGACCCTCTCTTTCTAAAACTATCCGCCACCATTGTTGCAACCCCTATTACCAGTCTGTTCAACCTCTCTTTCGTTTTGTCCGAGATCCCTAAAGATTGGAAAGCTGCCGCGGTCATCCCCCTCTTCAAATGGGATGACACTCTAGACCCAAACTGTTACAGACCTATATCCATCCTGCCCTGCCTTTCTAAAGTCTTTGAACGCCAAGTTAATAAACAGATCACTGACCATTTCGAATCCCACCGTACCTTCTCCGCTGTGCAATCCGGTTTCCGAGCTGGTCACGGTTGCAACTCAGCCACGCTCAAGGTACTAAACGATATCATAACCGTCATCGATAAAAGACAGTACTGTGCAGCTGTCTTCATTGACCTGGCCAAGGCTTTCGACTCTGTCAATCACCGTATTCTTATTGGCAGACTCAATAGCCTTGGTTTCTCAAATGACTGCCTCGCCTGGTTCACCAACTACTTCGCAGATAGAGTTCAGAGTGTAAAATCGGAGGGCCTGTTGTCCGGACCTCTGGCAGTCTCTATGGGGCTACCACAGGGTTCAATTCTCGGGCCGACTTTTTTCTCTGTATATATCAACGATGTCGCTCTTGCTGCGGGTGATTGCCTGATCCACCTCTACGCAGAAGACACCATTCTGTTTACATCTGTTCCTTCTTTGGACACTATGTTAACTAACCTCCAAACAAGCTTCAATGCCATACAACCCTCCTTCCGTGGCCTCCAACTGCTCTTAAACGCTAGCAAAACCAAATGCATGCTTTTCAACCGTTCGCTGCCCGCACCCGCCCGCTCGACTAGCATCACTACTCTGGACGGTTCTGACCTAGAATACGTGGACAACTACAAATACCTAGGTGTCTGGCTAGACTGTAAACTCTCCTTCCAGACTCATATCAAACATCTCCAAACCAAAATCAAATCTAGAATCAGCTTTCTATTTAGCAACAAAGCCTCCTTCACTTGCGCCGCCAAACTTACCCTAGTAAAACTGACTATCTTACCGATCCTCGACTTCGGCGATGTCATCTACAAAATAGCTTCCAATACTCTACTCAGCAAATTGGATGCAGTCTATCACAGTGCCATCCGTTTTGTTACCAAAGTGCCTTATACCACCAACCACTGCGACCTGTATGCTCTAGTTGGCTGGCCCTCGCTACATATTCGTCGCCAGACCCACTGGCTCCAGGTCATCTACAAGTCTATGCTAGATAAAGCTCCGCCTTATCTCAGCTCACTGGTCACGATAACAACACTCACCCGTAGCACGCGCTCCAGCAGGTATATCTCACTGGTCATCCCCAAAGCCAACACCTCCTTTGGCCACCTTTCCTTCCAGTTCTATGCTGCCAGTGACTGGAACGAATTGCAAAAATCGTTGAAGCTGGAGACTTACATTTCCCTCACTAACTTTAAACATCAGATATCTGAGCAGCTAACCGATCGCTGCAGCAGTACATAGTCCATCTGTAAATAGCCCACCCAATCTACCTACCTCATCCCCATATTGTTTTTATTTACTTTGCTGCTCTTTTACACACCAATATCACTACTTACACACCATCACCTGCTCATCATCATCTGCTCATCTATCACTCCAGTGTTAATCAGCTAAATTGTAATTACTCTGCTACTATGGCCTATTTATTGTCATACCTCCTCATGCCATTTGCACACACTGTATATAGACTTTCTTTTTCTCTATTGTGTTATTGACTGTACGCTTGTTTATTCGATGTGTAATGCTGTGTTGTTGTTTCTGTCGCACTGCTTTGCTTTATCTTGGCCAGGTCGCAGTTGTAAATGAGAACTTGTTCTCAACTACCTTACCTGGTTAAATAAAGGTGAAAAAATAAAAAATAAAATATGTGACAGCTTCAATAGCGTTGCCTATGCTCTCTTCCCGTGTATCCTTTTTCAAATCCAGGCCTTGTGGTCCACAGCATTAATTATTTATTTTTCTCCTTAGGTGTGGTTGAGTAAAAGCTGATTAACTTCTCTGCGCTACGGATCCCTTTAGCGGGATAATTTTCCTAAACAACCGCTGAATTGCAGGACGCAAAATGTTACTACAAATATTTATAATCATGCAATCACAAGTGAAATATACCAAAACACAGTTTAGCTTGTTGTTAATCCACCTATCGTGTCAGATTTAGAAAATATGCTTTGCAGCGAAAGCAATCCAAGCTTCTGTGAGTGTATCAATCAATGCTACAACAGCTAGCCCCAAATTAGCATGGTCACAAAAGTCAGAAAAGCAATCAAATTAATCGTTTACCTTTGATAATCTTCGGATGTTTGCACTCACGAGACTCCCAGTTACACAATAAATGTTATTTTTGTTAGATAAATATTACTTTTATAACAAAAAAACGCCATTTGGGTTGAGCGTTATGTTCAGACAACCAAAGCCTTGTTCTGTTCGACGAAAATTCCAAAAAGTATCCGTAATGTTCGTAGAAACATGTCAAATGTTTTTTATAATCAATCCTCAGGTTGTTTTTAACAAACATAATCGATAATATTTCAACCGGACCGTAACCTATTCAATAAAAGAGAGAAAGAAAATGGAGAGCTACCCCTCTCGCGCACAGGAACTAATCAGAGGACACCTGACTAGTTTAGAAAAATCTCGCTCATTTTTCAAAATAAAAGCCTGAAACTATGTCTAAAGCCTGGTCACAGCCTGAGGAAGCCATTGAAAACGGAATCTGGTTGATACCCCTTTAAATGGAAGAAAGACAGGCCAGGAAACACAGATTTAAATTTTTAAAAATCACGTCCGGGTTAGATTTCCTCAGGTTTTCGCCTGCAGATTCAGTTTTGTTATACTCACAGACAATATTTTGACAGTTTTGGAAACTTTGGAGTATTTTCTATCCTAATCTGTAAATTATATGCATATTCTACGATCTGGACCTGAGAAATAGTCCATTTACCTTGGAAATGTTATTTAAAAAAATAAATAAAAATCTGACCCCTAGCATCAAGAGGTTTTAAACTTCCAGGGAATAAAGCACCAGGAGCACCAGTGGACAGCAATGTTCTGGTTTGGGTACCTTTGAATATCAAACTGAAGACCCAATTAGTTCTTGCACCACCTTGTGGACAAACTGAAATGGTACAACATGTTGCATTGCACCATTGTGGGCACTGACCCATAACAGAAAAGTTTTGAATAATTTCCCATAGCTTCATAGTTATGGGAAATGTTTGTTTTGAGATGGTTAGTTCTAACTGTATAGAAAGACTGCTACCACAAACCAGCAGCATCAAAAATTCCATGGTGGAGAGAACAGTGAAAGACCAGTATCAGGGCCGTCCCTCAGGAGACTGGTACCAAGATATCATGTCCAGTGTGTTCCAGGCTCAGATGGATCTCAACTATCTGCACATTCACTGTACCAGATTTTCCCAACGAATCGTGCCATGGTCATCAACCTATGATGGATGAACAACAAAGTCCTGACCGTGTAGAAAAAAACTTAACCATCAATATGTTCCAGGAACCGGGAAGTCACTGTACTAGTGATGCAATTCATCTGGCAGAAGAGGGTACTGATTAAGCAGGTGCAAGAAACAAGAACTTAACAGCTTTTTATTTATATATATATATATATATAAACTTGCATCAGTGAATCATTAAACATCTTTACAAGCCCCTAGCTACCACCAACACTTATCTACAGGAAAAGTGGAGATTACATTTTACAGCAGCTAGGTCTACACTTAAATGCCACAAACAAGCAGTACAAAAAACTGCTTTATTTAAAAACATATAAAGTGGATAAAAAGAGTGCAGTCACTCTGCTGCTGCCCCCCTTGCCTCATTTCCCTGTGGTTTTAGCTTCAGGAGCAGCAGTGTCCCCTTTATCACCCTCTGCAGGCTTCTGGAAAGCTTTGGCCTTTGCACCCTTCTTGGCTGCCCCTTCACCCTTGGTAGTCTTCTGTGCTTTGGGTTGATCCTCAGCTGTCCCCTCTTCCCCATTGTCTTCTTCGACTTGGGCTTCTTAGCAGGGGCCACATTGGAAGCAGATGCTTTTCCGGACTTCCTGAGTTTTGCATCCTGAAAGATGAAAATGACAGGTTTGCAATGCTGCTGGTTTGTGGTAGCATTTACAATTTGAGATTCAATTTAACCATGGTAAAGCCCAAACAGGGAACAGTACCAATGACAAAAGTGTAAAAAAGTCCCTATACACCAAAACCACTTGAACAATGCCAATAGTCAGAACATAACTGAAACCACACTTGCCTCTGTAGGCTTCTCCTTCTGCTTTTTGGCTGTAGCCTTTTTCTTCTCAGCTTCTAGAGACAAGAGTTAGTGATGTGTATGCATGCAATCATGGACACCATGAGGAGAAGTGAGATACCCGTACAAGTCGTTGAATGAGCAATGTTAAATGTCCTCCATTACAATGGGTGTAGCTCAATAACAATGATCCCATACAATTGGGCAGATTATAGGGTGATGTCTAAATCCTAGGAGTGATGAGCACAATCAATTCAGTGGATTCAGTTTACCGGCTTCTTTGTCCTTAGTCTTCTTGGCTTCAACCTTGGCAGCCTTTGGAGCCTTCTCTACATTGGGATCACTGTTCTCAGTGGCCTTTGGCTTGGGCTCCTTGACCCTACCCCTGACTGCAAGCTGGTAAGGGAGAGTGATCACACATTGAGCTACATTATATTAAACACCAAGCCCATGTTCAACATGTTTGTCATAATGTTGACTTATCTAATAAACACCACTTTATATTCAAAACTGGTACCATGAAGTTTGGCTCATTTGGCAGGTAAGCTACTATCACATTCAGAAAATAAAGTCCATTCAACTTGGATCACATTTTTCTTGATTTAATTACTTGGGTTAACAAAGCCTAGTTGCCACAAGGAGCCTATTAAAGTAACTGTCCAGTGGAGATCTCAGTTTATATTCATCCTGTGATGTTACGTTTGTGATGTTACGTTTGATGCCTGAGCTCAGAGGCATGCGTTGAAATCACAGTGTGCCGATGCCCGTATCACTTTATCAGAAGCACGTGATCAATGACGTCCAAAGCTTCATTTCGTCGAACAACCACCTGATTGGTAGAAGACAAAAAGGCTACACTGCACACACTCTATGGGGTGTGGGACATAATCTATAATAATTTGGCTGCTCTAAATTCTTTAGACCAGCAGGTGTCACTAGTGTGCACTTGATCAAAGCCTTGAGATTATAACCTATTTTAGACAATTAGCTGGAAAATCTCAATGCTCCAGGAAGCTTTGTTTCCCCATCACTAATCCTATTTGTAGCCAAAGCATAATAAAAAATAAATAAAAAAAACACCTAGACTTGTTACACAAAACATACAGTTTCGATAATGCTTGCCATTTCCTCATTAAACATTATATCGTGTTGGCTCACTGGCTGAGCTGGCCAATCATTTAATATTGATTTGATTTAATATTTTTTTATACAGGTATATGCCCACACCATTCTGTTGTTGGGGTACGTCCAGGGCCTGATTAACAAAGGGGCTTCCCGGGGCTGACGCGGTTTACCTGAAAAGGCGCTGACATTTAGGTACCAGTTAGAGCATTCAAGGTAAACTGATCAGTCCGAGTAGTGTGAACTCGCTTCTTCTTCTCTCCTCCGTTCCTTCCTTCCATCCTTTCCTTTCCTTTACTGAGCTTATCAGTTTACCTTCACTGCTCTGGCATATTATTAAACATGACTCACCAAACATAAATGAAATGAAATATGAAAACCCTTCTACATTTTAGAGATGGTCAAACTCTCAACCACAAATGCAGGGTTTTTGTAGTTAAACTTTGTGCAGCAGTTAAAAACTTAAAACAGAAGTCGAAGATAAATATTTTTCTCAGTCAGACAAGTTAGTTTGTTGGTTATAAAAATCTAATTGTCGGCAGTAATGATACAAAATAAAGCTTGAGAACCTAAAAATAATTACAGATAAATGATTCTGAATGTTCAGCCTCCTTGTCCTCTGCAACATGACATTAGCTCACAGTTGTCATATGAGACATCTGTGGTTTTCCTGTGAACAATCTCCGCATCTGCTTTTCTATTGAAACATGTATTCTTTGTCCCAGTCACTGCCACCATCTTCTGTGAAGTCAGACTAACAGTATGTATGTATCTCTCTAAATAATTACGTTGTTCATCCCTGATATGGCTGGTCATCTGTTTTTGCTCATCCTCCTTTTCGGTGAGTTATTTTTCCATTCCATCATCTGTTTGTGCTACAGGATATTTCATTCTTCTTTCTAGTCTTTTAGTCTTTTACTTTAGGAACTCTTAATATTTCAACATGTTATGGTTATAATAAGTGTGTCTTATTCCACTGATCATCCTATTGATTTATATTTCTCTGTCATTATTTTACATTTTGTTCAGATAAGAATGACCACTGCTTGATAACATGGCTGTGAATGCGTTATGGGCTATTCCGCTTCGCCAACTTGTGTAAAGTGTTCCCATCTCATGTTTTCTTATTTTTCATAATGGCAAAAAGAGCATGTTAATGACCCATTTTGTTATGTCTAGATACCTTCCAGTACCTCGAAGCCAAAGGTCAGTATCATTATTTTGAATTTAAAGCTGCAATATGTAACTGTTTGGGCTACCAGACAAAACAACGGTTTACCAAAATATTCAAATAATGATTGACATATTTTCAATAAAAACGTTATTTTGATGAATTTATTAATAAAATTTCATTCTTCCACGAGATGCTGTATACATTGGGTATACAAAACATTAACATGACATAGACTGACTAGGCGAATCCAGGTGAAAGCTATGATCCCATATTGATGTCACTTGTTAAAGCCACTTAAATCAGTAAATAGATGAAGGGGAGGAGACAGGTTAAAGACATGCATTGTGTATGTGTGCCATTCAGAGGGGAAAGGGCAAGACAAAATATTTAAGTGTGTTTGAACGGGGTATGCTAGTAGGTGCCAGAACTGTAACAGTGCTGGGTTTTTCACGCTCAACAGTTTCCTGTGTGTATCAAGAATGGTCCACCACCCTAAGGACATCCAGCCAACTTGACACAACTGTGGGAAGCATTGGAGTCAACATCCCTGTGGAATGCTTTTGACATATTGTAAAATCCATGCTCTGACTGTTTGGTATACTCCGTGTAGTCCCGACACAGATCTAGGGTTGGTACCCAAGCCAGCTGGTTGATCATTCTAATTCTTCCGTTGCCATGATGGCTGTCAACGGTCTTATTCCTTGCTTGCTAGCTAGGAAACTTCGGCTAACAGAGTCACGTCAAACAGTGCAGCCAGAATAACAGCATAGAAGCTGCATTTGCATATGTTTTAAGTTGTTTTCTATAGATTTTTTGGGGGATTCAGCCATAACAATGAGCAATTGACTCGATGCGCGATTTTGCCTGGCATAGAATATGAGCTCTCTCTCCAGGACACTATTCAGAGGAGCTAGCCAACTACAATACACAGCTAACATAATCACTTCAAACTGAAGTGTCATGCCTGCTCCCGCTCTCCCTCTCTGGCACTCGAGGGTGGCAGACTGCGTATTATTACGCACATCTGTCACCATCGTTATGTGCACCTGCGCTTCATTGGACCCATCTGGACTCCATCACTATTTGATTGCCTCCACTTTATTTGTCTGTTTCCTCTGTTTCATCCCCGTGTCAGCATTGATGTCTTTATTTTGTCCCCTGTCCAGACGCTGTTCCTGTCCTGTTTCATGTCCGTTTATTAAATGCTCTCCCTGTACCTGCTTCCTCTCTCCAGCGTCGATCCTCACTTGAAGCTGGAATGACCGAAAACTAGCTGCATTTCATGTTTTTCTGTTGGCATTTCTTTGTATATATCCATAAAAATTATACTGATTCATGATTTGGACTGGCTGAGAAAAGATGCTAGACTGTCTCATCCCGACACATTTGTTCATTACTGTGGGACAGCTGGAGATCTAATTTCAATATTGAAACAATGTTGCAAATGTCAGAGACAGACAGCAAGGTTAATACAAATCTTAACACAAATCTCCTCTGTTGAAAACCAAATGCTAGTCTAAAATAAATGGCATATAATATCTAGATGCTTTTCACAGTGGAGATCAAGTTTATAAATTGCCTGGCTGGGCTGATGTGATAGTGGATTGAGCAGTCAAATGGAATAGTGAATAGACCATTTTTTGTGTTAGCAAACGTTGCCGCACCGGCGCGATGCACACATTGTAGTTTTTATAGAACGGCAACCAAAAAAGCCTCTATTTCCATGTTGCATATGAGCGCATTTCACAATACTTTTGGATTATAATTGGAGTTTAAGTCTCATATGAATGTCTTGCTTAATATAATGTTTGTGTCATCATCGCAAATCAACTGCATTATACTTCAATTACTTCAACTTCAACCAGTAAAATGACTCTTTGGCTATCTTTTGCGATAGCCTATGGCCATGTCAGTGAGCGTTAGCATTCTAGCTAATAACGTGCTGTATCAAAAATCGTTATTTTACAAAGATCACAACTAAATGTAATCTTAGTGACTGTTCAAGCAAGAATCTAAACATCATTGTAAGCTTAGGTGAGCCGCCAAAAAGTTATTTTGTTTAGAAGTAATAAAAACGTAAATCTAGGCTATGTTGAATGGGAGCAGATGGCGTGGCTTTCTTACTGCAGCCAAGAGTCACGCGCATCTGTACATGACGTCACTGTGTCATTCACTGGAAAGTATGGAAAGCCATTTGGGTCTTTGAATTTCAAAAAGATACACAGGAAATAACGCTGTTTGATCCATCAAATAAGACTATTTGAAACGTCAAATAAGCTTGTTGACCAATCAGGACCTGGATGTGACTGTACGTCACATAATAATTTAACACGTTCTTTACTTTTTTACGTAGTTATTACAGATTGATTACACTATCACTTGTATTTCATTGTCACAGCGATTCACCGATATATATGATGCTGGTAAAGTTTTGTCTTGCGCACCTGCCGCTGCAGCACAAGCACAGACACACTTCCCCAAGTTCTGGAACAGTTCTGGTCAGAAAAAAATCCATCACTTTCGTTGTTTGGCTGTGCCCATATAGCAACGTTCCAAAATGAGCATATGTCCAGGTGGAAGGACGAAAATAAAACACATTTACTCAGAACAATAATACATCTTTAATGAATGACATGTCCTTCATCTTTTGTTTAAATGTTGGCAACCGTTTTACAAAAAGCTAAATGCCCATCGAACCGAGGATTATTGTGTGATAACTCCCTCCAAAGGGCTGTTCCTGGCACGTTCTCATTGTTTATTGCTTAAATAGACAACAGTGTCTTAATTGTTTTTCTCTTTCAAACTCATATCATATTAAGTAGTACCTTATATGTATGAGTAGTTAAACATTGAAAATTAATTTATAATTCAATTAAAAAAGACACTCCATCATCCCTCTGATCTCACAGATCTTCCTCAGCCCAGTCTAACAGTGATTCCTGCAGTCATCAAAGAGAGAGACTCTGTTCAACTGAACTGTCAGACTCCTCCATCTGTCTCTGAGTGTTACTTCAAAATAGAGGGGCAAGTGGAATTCACCCTACCATCACCCTGTCAACAGACACTCACAGGAACACTACTGGTGGGGTGGGCAGGTCAGAGTTCACCAGCTGAGGTCAAAATACAATGTCAGTACAGTGCTACAGGTTCACAGTTTAGATCCATATACAGTGAGCCGTCAACAGTCACAATTCAGGGTAAGAAGACTATTTGAATGGTTGTAAACAATGTACTGTTGTGCCATCATTACCATGTTCCTCTTGTGATATGTTATCATACTGTGTGTTGTCATTAGCTATTACATGAAACAATCAAGCAATATATTATATGTCCTGAATTTCCGATACTGTCGCTTCATGAGGTAATGGACTCAAGATCCTTAAGTCTGAAATAACAAGGAGGGACTAGGGAATCAGTAAATTTCTCAAAACCACTAAATGCTAAATGCTTAATTCCTCTATTCTCACAGACATTCCTCAGCTGACAGTGAGCTCTACAGTCATCAGAGAGACAGAATCAGTTCAGCTGAGTTGTGAGACTCCTCCATCTCACCGTGTGTCTCACTGTTACTTCTACATAGAGGGGGGGCAGAATCTTCCAGACTCATCCTGTACTCAGACAGTCACAGGAAAGAAGCTGCTCAAGAGGGCAGATCAAACATTATCAGCTGTGGTCAAATTGACGTGTTACTACGCTGTAGGGAGGTCTCACACATCTCCTTTAAGTAACCCTGTCTCAGTCACTGTTCATGGTAAGTAGGTGGTTTATAAAATTATACACTTCACTGTTATTGTCACGGATAGCTAGGAGTGGTGGGTGTGGAGTCAGGCGCAGAGAGCAATGCTTCCAAGGCATACGTTAATTAAGCTGGTTCTAGCCAACAAACAGGCAAAATGACCAATAAACAGGTACAGTATGTCCCCAAAACCAGGGAAAAATAACAGACAGCAAAATACATATAAGCAAAACAATTTCACCAATGACAGTGAGAATAAGTCCGCACAAAAGCAGGCGGGCCCTGGAAGTTTAAATAGGCCATAATTAACAACAAATAAGTAACAGGTGAAAACAATCAAGACAAAACTAACAGAAAAGAAAAAGGAATCGCTGGCAGCTAGTAGACCGGTGACGACGACCGCCGAGCACCGCCCGAACAGGGAGAGGAGCCACCATCGGTGGAAGTCGTGACAGTTATACCGTATTAATTATGCTCGTTCTGAAAATGAGATCTTCTGTCGTATTTCCTAAACTCCTTAATTTCACATAATGATAGGATTTACTGTACTTTGTACAAACATAAATGCTGACATAGTTGAAGAATTTTGATTAATGGATTTTCCATACTGTTAGTATGTATGGATTACCTGTAATGTTTTTTAAATGCAACGTTCAAAGAGATCCACCTCCTCCCAGGCTGACAGTGAATTCTACAGTCAGAGAGAGAGAATCAGTTCAGCTGAGCTGTCAGACTCCTCCATCTGTCACTGTGTCTCACTGTTACTTTTACACAGAGGAGAGAGATCCTAATACTCACCCTGTATGCGGTCACTTACGGGGACTGAGCTGCTCTCGTGGGCAGGTCAAAGTTCATCTGCTGAGATCAAACTGAGATGTTTTTACACTGTAGAAACTTACTATCCATCGATGCACAGTGGTTCTGTCTCTCTTACTATTCTTGTTGAGAAATATTATATTCAGAATGTCTTGAATGATTCTGTTTAAATCACAATCTCATCCAATGTCATTTAAAAAATAGTTGTTGTGAAGACAATAAATATTTGAAATGTATATGTCGAAAGTAGAGTTCTAAGATCCCACGGCAAACAACCACAGAGACAGGCCAAAGTACAATCAAAGGTTCTTTATAAACTCAGCTTGACACAGTAATACACAGTATCACCACGGCCCTATTAGAAATGTATAAATAGGCTGGGATTTAGGGCTGTAGGCTAACTAGAACTAACGAGCCAAACTAACACAGCAGTTGATTCCTGATCGGTGGCCAATGTTCATTAAGGTCCTTCCGTGCAGGGTTTGTTCGTTCGGTTCTACCCGAGCAGGATTAGTTTCGGCTCTACCCAGGGTTTGTTCGTTCGGTTCTACCCGAGCAGGATTAGTTCGGCTCTACCCGATCAGGGTTTGTCTCTTCCTCCCGAGCAGGGATCGTTAGTCGATGGCTGGTCTGGTAGTCGATTGCTGGTTTGGTGTTCAATGGTAGGTCGCCTTCTGTCCCTCGCTCTGTACCGGCCTGGCTGTGTGGTATAGTTGGGTGTAGCCTCTCAGATGCGTCAGGTGTGTCCCCCGTGTCTGTAGTCGTGGCTGGACAGAAAACATACAATTAGAGGATGTACTGGCCAACAATTGAGGTCACACTCACACGTTTGAAACGAGCACTTTCCTTTAATAGTGCTGTAGAGAGCGTTGTGATTTGTGTCTTTCCTACAGCAGGGGACCAGCAGAGAGGTGCAGCGAATCGGTCGAGAGGTCCCTGGTTCAGCTCCTTTTAACTCTAATTCTGGGGTGTATTTAGCAATTGGTTTGGGGAGGGATGAGGTGATAGCTGTTAGCTGGCAACAGCTGTTTCAATGTCACTTTAGTCCATGCGAATCTGTGGAATCACTGCACACCATACAAGCAAGCAAAACATTCCATGCGATTCAATTGGATTTCACACCTGAGAATGTAAGGAATGAAGTGAAAGGCAATCGTTGTAAACACACAGCACACATGATTAAAGTCACTCATAAATAGGCATGATATCAAATAAGACATGCTGATATGTACTATAAAGAGAATGGCAGGCTCTAGTTTAGTAAGAGTCAGTGTCACTTGTGACATATACATTACATTCAAAGAGAGTGATGTAAAAAGGAGTCTCTGTCCTTTCCTAACAGATCCAAAACCAGACATTACAGTCAATTTTGATGGGTACTTCACCATCATCTGTTTGATTCCTGGATCCGTCAGTCCTGACACCACCTGTAACCTGTATGTTGGAGAGGAGAGTCAGCCATCCTTCACAGCAAAGATCTGGAAAGAAAAAAGCAAAGCTTCCAAACAGTGGTTCTGTAGATTCACTGTAACTGAGAGTGACCTGGTCAGTAGTCTTCAGTCAGTGAGGAGTAAGGAGGTGAGCTGTGACTACAGAGTGAGCTCAGGACCAAACTCTCTCTCTCCACGCAGTGATGGGTACAGCTTTACAGGTGAGTCATTATCTAAACAAATCTATCAGGGCTGTAGGTCTTCATGATCTGACTCACATTGATTTTAAAATCTTCTTAGTATGACTATATTAATTCTGACCAACAAACTAAATACCACATTTCAATCCCAAATGATTTCAGATCTGGTGGGAGTTCACATCAGTGATCCAACAACTATACAGACACCTTCTATAGCAGGTAGGCTACACATTTGTGCTTTTATAGTGGCACTGCTGTTATTTTAAAGCAAAGCAAGTTTCAGCAATAAGAATAGTTGTGTTAATGTGTAAATGAAGCTGTTCTGTTAGATAAATAAGCTGTTCTGTAGATATGACACCAGCCTCAACACCAATGTCTGGGATCATCAGCACAAGTAATAGAATGTCTGTGTTCATCTAGTCGAGTGTTTAGATCGTATCTATGGTATTTCAAAAGGCCAAAAACACCATGATAATCATTAATACAATCATTAATAAAATGCTAATTTCATTAATATGTGTATACTCAGTGGATTTGACTCCAGGTCCTAGATCTACTTTGCCTCCCAGCTCGACAGTGAGTCCTACAGAAGGTGTGTTGGGCATCTAAATGACCATCTCTGCAAATACCAATTGTAGTCAAGAGTTTAGATTACGGGCCTGTAAAATTAGGAGACCAACATTTTAATGCAATATCTTATTCTTGTGTAATCATATTGCTTCTCACTAGTTTTGACTGTTACTTCTACTTTGACCCCAGACACCACAGTGAGACCAACTAAATTAATTTACATTTGTTCTTGTGTAATCTCCTCTCACCAGGTTTGACCTCTCCTTTGACCCCCAGCACAGCAGTGACTCCTACATCAGGTGAGTTGGTCATCTTTCTCTAGTTAGCAGATAGAACCTAAACAAATAGAATAGCTTAATCTTACCAAGGTTTTTACTCACAAACTTCCACTGATTTAAAAAAAGAGGTTGATCTTTCATTAATTAAATCAACCCATTTAGATACATTTATTATTGTATAATCAGATCCAATGACTTTGCTTTGCATCAGGTTCGACTACTAGTTCTACTTTGACAACTGACACACCAAAGAGTCCACATGATTTTAGTTTAGTGGCGTAATAAGTTGTGCTGTGTGTTACCTGTTATTAAACAGTCTCTCTCTTGCGTGTGCCCAGGAAGTCAAAGCTCCACAGAAAGCGTTCTGGGTAAGCATCCTTCTCTAGCTGACTACCTGTCTTTTCTCAGACAAATGAGACATTTACAGGAAGGAAGTGGAGTTTACAATAAAACATATTCTATATTATTCTCAGAAAATAAAATGTCTATCTCCAACTCCCTTACCATGTAGGTCCATTGCTTGTTCAAGAGGTGTTGATATCTGATAGAGTTTTGGTTAATACATCCCATGCCGCAATTGTATTTGCCCGAGCTTTGTTTATCATGGCCACTGATTGCTCTATACGAACAATATCTTGAAAATATGATAACCATGTTTGAGGCAAGAGGATTGTAGGGGTAATCCACTAAGGATAACCTTTTTGCTGCTGTTAACCCAGGATTAATGATTATTTTCTGAACCAGTTATCATTCAACAAAAATAAAGGTGAATCTTCACAGGGAAACACATTTTTGTAAGGACATTTGAAACATGTGAACAGAACTGGGACACCACAGGACATTCCCAAAACATTAGTGTTACAACAGTATTCATACAGCATCTCTCACATATTGGAGTAGGAATCAGCTTCATCTTAAAACACTTAATGGTGTTGCATAACTTCTATGTATAAGCTTATAATGTATAAGCTGGTGTGCTGGGTTTTTAGAGGTAACAAATAAATTTCCCAAATGGTATCCCAGTTCAGGTCAGGCCCAAATCCCTGCATTTCACAGTCCCATACTAGAGTGACACCCAATGTAGAGCATTTAACAGACAGCAGGCAATCATAAGTGTTAGAGACCATTTTAGAAGTTATTGAAGGGAATATCCATGTAAGCATTATGTGGGATGTTAACGGGGCATCCCATGGTACACCATAAGTTTTTAAGGTTCTGGGTTTTAACAGTAATATGCTAAATTATGTAATTGTGAGCATTTAATCTTTCTACTGACTGAGTTGTGTTGTTCTCTAACAGAAATAATGAATACCTTTCTATTTGTGTAATCAGATACCAAATTGACTTGTAATTACTTTCCAGCAGTTTCGACTGTTACTTCTACTTTGACCCCTGACATCACAGTGAGACCAACTAGTAAGTATCCCTTACTTGCAATTACATGTTTAGTTCACTCTAATTCACTAAAGCTCCATCAGGTTTACTCATAGACTTATTCATGGCTGCTTGTACGGTTGCTCTACTTTGTTGTACTTTTCTTAGATATGAATGGCCCCCGGAGGGGATGGCTGCCGTTTTACGGGTTCCTAACCAATTGTGTCATTCTGGGTGTTTTTTGTTGTTGCGTTGTTTGTAACTTGTTTTGTACATAATGTTTCTGCCACCGTCTCTTATGACCGAAAAGAGTTTCTGGACAATAAGAACAGCGATTACTCACTGGGCGAAGATTTTTTCTTTAATGAATTGAAGGAGAAAGATCATTCACATGAAGAGGAGACGCCGATACAGTGGCCGCAGATCCTGATGCTTGGTGAGATTCCATCTGCAAGTCAATAATCCTGCTTTACCATCCATATCTTATGTTTCACTGAGTCATGGCTGAACGAGAACATGGATCATATACAGTTGGCTGGGTTTTCCGTGCATCGGCAAGATTGAACAATACACCTCCAGTAAGACGAAGGCTGGTGGTCTGTGTCTATTTGTCAATAACAACTGGTGTGCAATCTCTAATATTAAGGAAGTCTAGAGGTTTTCCTCATCTGAGGTAGAATATCTCATGATAAGCTGTAGACCACACTATTTACCAAGAATGCTCATCCAGAAGCAGCGCTCCTAGTGGTAAAATATTTTACCTAATTTCTACCAGCATGTCAAATGTGCAAACAGAGGGACAAAAATCTCTAGACCACCTTTACTACACACACAGATATGCATACAAATAGCTCCCTCGCCCTCCATTTGGCAAATCTGACCATAATTCTATCCTCCTGATTCCTGCTAACAAGTAAAAACGCAAGCAGGACTTACCAGTGACTCGCTCATTACGGAAGTGGTCAGAATACACGCATACTAAGCTACAGGACTGTTTTGCCAGCACAGACTGGAATATGTTTTGGGATTAATCCGATGGCATTGAGGAGTACACCACATCATTCACCGACTTCATCTGTACGTACATATTCCAACCAGAAGCCATGGATTACAGGCAACATCCACACTGAGCAAAAAGCTAGAGCTGCCGCTTTCAAGGAACGGGACACTAATCCGGATGCTTATAATAAATCCCGCTATGCCCTCAGACGAACCATCAAACAGGCAAAGCAGTAATACAGGGCTAAGATTGAATCTTACTACACTGGCTCTGAAGCTCGTCGGATGTGGCAGATTTGCGGATTACAATGGAAACCCAACCGTGAGCTGCCCAGTGACGAAAGCCTACCAAACGAGCTAAATTCCTTCTATGTTTGCTTCAAGGCAAGCAACAATGAACCATGCATGAGATCATCAGCTGTTTCGGATGACTGTGAGATCACTCTCTCCGTAGCCGATGTGAGTAAGACCTTTAAACAGGTCAACATTCACAAGGTTGCAGGGCCAGATGGATTACCAGGACGCATACTGAGAGCATGCACTGACCAACTGGCAAGTGTCTTCACTGACATTTTCAACCTCTCCCTGACCGAGTCTGTAATACCGACATGTTTCAAGCAGACCACCATATTCCCTGTGCCCGAGAACACCAAGGTAACCTGCATAAATGACTACTGGCCCGTAGCAGTCACATCGGTATCCATGACGTGCTTTCAAAGACTGGTCATGGCTCACATCAACACCATCAACCCAGAAACCCTAGACCCACTACAATTCACATACCGCTCCAACAGATCCACAAATGACGCAATCGCTATTGGTCTCCACACTGCCTTTTCCCACCTGGACAAAAGGAACACCTACGTGAGAATGAAGTTTGCTGACTAAAGCTCAGCGTTCAACACCATAGTTCCCCTTCAAGCTCATCACTAAACTAAGTACCCAGGGCCTAAAATCCTCCCTCTGCAACTGGATCCTGGACTTCCTGATGGGCAGCCCCCAGGTTGTAAGGGTAGGCAACAACAAAATCTGCCTCATTGATCCTCAACAGGGGCCTGTCAAAGGTGTGTGTTGAGTCCCCTCGTGTACTACCTGTTCACCCACAACTGCGTGGTCATGCACGTCTCCAACACCAACATCATTAAGTTTGCCGACGACAGAATGGTGGTAGGCCTGATCACCGACAATGATGAGACAGCCTATAGGGATTAGGTCGGAGACCTGGCAGTGTGATGCCAAGACAACAAGCACGCTCCCATTCACATTGACGGGGCTGTTATTTGATATGAAACAAATGTACATTTCTCTTCTCATCTCTTCTCACCAGGTTTGACCTCTCCTTTGGCCCCCAGCACAGCAGTGAATCCTACATCAGAGGTGTTGGTCATCTTTAGTTAGTACAACTGAGAAAAAAAATACGTATTGTCTTACCCAGGTCTTTGTATTATTTTTTCATCACAAATGTGCCTAATTACTAGAAAAGAGGTTGATATTGGATTGATTAAATCATCCCATTAAGATGCCTTATTGTATAACCAGATCCAATGACTTTGCTTTGCACTAGATGCGACTGTTAGTCTTACTTTGACAACTGACACACCAAAGAGTCCAACTGAAAGTGAGTATGGCCACACGATTTTTGTTTATTGGTGTTTACTAAGTTGTGATGTGTGTTAACTGTTAACAAACCGTCTCTCTCTTGCATGTGCACAGGAGGTCAAAGCTCCACAGACAGCGTTGTGAATTCAAACGATCAAAAAATAGTTTTGGGTAAGTATCCTTATTTAGTAATCCTACAGCAAAAATGCACTTGTCTTTTCCTGCAAGCACTGACTTTGCTGATAACTACTTTGTTGATGGAAAATGTACTTGTTGTGATTGTGATATGTTATTGCCTCACCTAGCTATCTTAAGATGAATGCACTAATGTAAGTCACTCTGGATAAGAGCCTCTGCTAAATTACTTGTTGTGGAAATTTCCATCAGGGACACCTGAAGTCAATATGAAATTAATAATTCTTTGTTATCAGCAAGCTGGAGAGGTTCCAACAAACTTAATGTACTATAGTACACGTCGGTCGGAAGCTCCGCCGAGGAAGTCCCATTAGTTGTCTTATATGCTGCTTAAAGAGACAAGTTATATTTGCAAGATTTAGCTTATTCATTATTCATAATTAATTCATCATTAACGTTTGGTTCATGCATGTGACCAACCAATACCTCACGAGGCTTCTTCTCTTCAAGCTGAGACCTTGAAACTGAGACACCCCTTTCGGTTTTCAAAACAATGTTCTTGCCGCCCTGCCAAATTGCTTCTACTGATAGTGAGGATTCCTCCAAGTCACGATCAATCAGTCACTTGCATGAACCCAGTCTAATTGGTTATTAGAAAAGCACAAACATAAAATGTTCCTTCACAGACTCAAATGTAAAATGCGTATCTAACTAGCTGTCTTTTCTCACATATATGAAAACGGAAACGTTTACCAAGACTAATAATAAAGTGGTATTCTAACACCTGTCTAACATTGAAGTATTTACATTTGGATTAAGAGCTAATGACCTCTCCTGATGTCATCATGTCACCAAACAGCGGTGCAATTATGGCAGACAGCAGTGGGTCTGGCTTCTGGAGTGGGTGTGTTCTTGATGGGATTGACAGCTGTCTGTCTCTGCAGGAGGATCAGTGAGTACTTCTGATTCTGCATAACCAATCATTTGCAAACATTTTCCTTCTCATATTAATGTAAGTGCCTTTGACATGGGTTAATCTTTCAACTCCTTTTGGTGATATTGTGTAGTGTAGGCTATATTCAATATCATTCATTTAGCCTAATTTGTTTTTCAGAGAAGAACAATTCTCAGAGGTAAGAATTCCCCTTGTGAATATGATGCAGATTGTATCAACCTTTAGTTCTGTATTGTCCATGATGAGATGTTCTTACCACAACCTTCTTATACTTTTATGTTGTACAGACCTACAGCCAGACAGGATGATCACAGCCAATGTATGTTCCAAACAAAATACATCAAACACTGTACACACTACTAACACAACTACACACATGCATGTACAAACACATATTCTAATTTCATTTTCATTTTGTTTCTGTTGTAGGTGATTTGGTGATGGGAGCTATGAGCAGTGCAGGCATGTTGGATTCAAGGGATGCTGGGTTCTATTCTCTCATCACCTCTGTACCGTCCACATTTTTGCCCTCAGGTGAGTTTGTAACAGAAGGTCTTCTGTCCCTGTCTTCCTGACCTGGGACGTAAATTTGGGACACTCAGCACAATAACACTTAATCACTCAATGCCAACCAAACTAACTTACATTTTTTAGTCAGAGCATCTTGAAAGCGTGAGAACAGAGCTGTAAGTCTCCAGGGTGGTTTGAGTCAGGAGGAGAAGTGTGAAGGGACATCAAACCCTGTTATTTTCACTTCTTCTGACCCCCCCCCCCCCAGAAAAAAACAACCTCTTACTTGTGTCTTTGTCTCTCTCTGTGAGTTGCAGGTCCTGTGAAGCAATCTGCAAATGAAGATGTAAGTACAGCAAAATTAATTACCTTGGATATAGATACATACTGGTTTTCGGACGGACAGACAGACAGTCTGAGGGAAAATAAGGATCTTTCTCTCTCTCTTTCCTCCAGGCTGATTCAGAGAATGCAGGGGTCTACAGCCTGATCACTTCTGTACCATCCACATCTGTACCACCAGGTTTGTCTATTTAACTCTATACAATAGATTCATATCACGTAGGGCTTTTTATAGGACTCAAAGTTGTTTAGGCTTGGATGTTGGTCTGAGGTAGTCATATCAGTAATCATGTATGTATATAAGTTATACATAAGATAATGTGTTAGAGCATGAGAATAGAGCTGTACTTCTACAGGATGGTTTGAGTCAGGAGGAGAAGTGTGAAGGGACATTAAGTACAGCAAATTGACATGCAAGCACACACACACACACACGCACGCACGCACGCACGCACGCACGCACGCACGCACGCACGCACGCACGCACGCACGCACGCACACACGCACGCACGCACACACGCACACACGCACACACGCACACACACACACACACACACACACACACACACACACACACACACACACACACACACACACACACAGTCTTGTACAGCTAACCTTGTGGGGACATACAATTAGGCCCCATTCAAAATCCTATTTTCCCTAACCCCTAACCCTAACCCTAAACCTAACCCTAATCCTAACCCGTACTCTTACCCTAACCCTAACCCTAACCCTAACCCAAAAACCTAAACTTTATCCTAACCCTAAACCTAACCCTAACCCTACAACTAACCCTAGCTCCTAACCTTAATATTTAACTTAATTCTAACCCTAACACTAATTCTAACCTTAACCCTAACCCCCTAGAAATAGCATTTGACCTTGTGAGGACTAACAAAATGTCCCCAGCTGGTCAATTTTTACTTTGTTTACTATTCTTGTAGGGACTTCTGATCCCCACAAGAATAGTTAAACACGTCCACACGTCCACACACACACACGTCCACACGTCCACACGTCCACACGTCCACACACACACACACACACACACACACACACACACACACACACACACACACACACACACACACACACACACACACACACACACACGTCCACACGTCCACACGTCCACACACACACACACACACACACACACACACACACACACACACACACACACACACACACACACACACACACACACACACACACACACACACACACACACACACACACACACACACATACACACACTCACTCAGGCTCCCTCTGTGTTGTACAGGGCCTTTTGAAGAAAATTGAAAGTCATCTGAAAACGACAATGTAAGTTCAGAATCACCCACTGTGTTTGATGATTGTGAACGACTCTCAGTTTCAGATTGATGTTACATCCTTTTAAATTACATTACATTTACATTACTGTAGAATTAAAGGACTGAAGTTAAACTGTCTGTTTCTTTTCTCTAGTCTGACACGTACCACGTATACAGCTCAATCCCCGACAGACCAGCAACCTCAGCCCAGCCAGATGGGTTGTACAGTCTTCTGCAGACACACTGAAACTACACCACTGGCTTTCTGTATGTCTCACAGAAATACTATTTCTTTCAGGATGTCCTTTATTTATCATACATCATGCTACTGTAAATAAGTATCTAATACATCTACTGCAGTGCCGTTTCTATTTATAAGCGACATACAGTAAGCAGCCACTAGAGGCCCCTCCAGAAGAAAACGTAGGATAGTAGAATACACAACGTGCAGTTTCGAAATGTGGTTCTGCATCAGCAGTTTTGCTCTTGTTATGTCAGTCTCTGACAGTCACTCAATTATCCCATGTCAGCTAAGATTTTATAGATTGCTAGGCCCAGTTAGTCTCGCCAGCTTTCTAAGCCTTGTAGTAATGGCCAAATTACTGCCCATGGGCCCTGAACTCCAGGGGGCCCCCAATGATTTTGTTAGTCACTCTCACTCAGATATCAAATGAACATGGCATAAGTCATGGCAAAATGTGTAGAATTGCAGGAAATTGGCTTTAAAACTGAATGTTATTATTTCAACGACAATGGCACAACGTGTTGAATTTCAGGAAATGTGCTTAAAAACTGCAAAGTTCTCTCCGCGTCATGGCAAAATGTGTAGAATTGCAGGACATTAACTTTGAAGCTCCAAATGTTTCTCTCCACCGCCACGAGCGGGACCACTAAAATGTTTTGTCTGCGAGGTGGGCAAATCTCGCTTAGGGCCCCCAAAATGCTTGGAACTGCCGTAATTTACTGTATCACACATGGACACCTGGCTTGTGTTACATGCCTATCCATAATATCTGTCAAGGTGTTAGTATTTGTATTTGGGGATTTTGGAGGGGTCCGGGGCATACTCCCCTTTTAAGAATTTTAAGTAAATGCCCAAGTAAATATATAGTGTATTTATATCTATTTTGTCATCTGTGTGATGTCTCCTTCCATAACGGTTTGATACAGTTTACTAAATAAAATATATTTGTGATCAAAATCGATAGATACAGACAATTTAAAATAAATAAATATATAAAATATTCACACATAATGCAAAAAACAGGTAAATAGGAAATTAAGATAAATTAAGTCATTAAGAGGGGTATTGCTAAGACATTTTTCTTGGTGAAATTCATCTTGCGTTAAAGTATGGTTATAATATAAGCCAGATGCACCCAAAAAATCTGGGGGAAAAGTCTAATGTTATTTTAACAATTTTTGCGGCAAAAGTTAGCAAACCCCAAAAGCCTGATCTTATAGCAAAAGTATTGATTTCCAACATACTTTGTTACAAGCTACCAAAGATAACATTTCTGTTTTAAAAATGTTTACATTGTTGGCAACATCAGATCATCAAAACTGAAAAATGTAGATTTCCTAAATGCTATTCAAATCTCCCAATTTCTCCATGTTTACTTGTTAACTTGTTATTTTCCAAGTTCCCAGTTGAATTTCAACTTACTCAGCACCTCAGTCGCTCCTTCAGTGTGCAGTGTTGTAGACACATTCTAGCCTTGAAGTCCAATGACTGCGGAGTGGTTTAGATGTAAATGGTGTGAGAACACAACTTCATTACATGTTTGTCCAGTTAATATGAGTTTACATTCTGTTGCGATGCCCACTTGAGCCCAGCGGTCAGGGGGGTTGATTATGCTATGGGGGATGGCTTTGTTTGTTGAAAAGGGGTGGCTCCCCCCTTACCTCCCGTACACACTGTACATAGATCTTTCTATTGTGTTATTAACTGTACGTTGGTTTATGTGTAACTCTGTGTTGTTGTTTTTGTCACACTGCTTTGCTTTATCTTGGCCAGGTCGCAGTTGTAAATGAGAACTTGTTCTCAACTGGCCTACCTGGTTAAATAAATGTGAAATAAAATAAAAAATAAAAAAATACCTCTTCTATAAGACCTTTATCCTCTCTGGGATCCTCTCTGGGAACTTAAGGTATTTGTAAACGTTAATAACCCATCAAATTGAAGACGGGTCTATCTGTTTTCAATACAGGAGATCAACAAACTAACGCTACGTTTCTAGTCTTGCGCAACTCTCAAACAGTACACATGACGTTACACTGTTTCCAGGTGGCCTTACTTCTTCATTGCACAAAGGAATAACCTCAACCTATTTCCAAAGACTGGTGACATCCAGTGGAAGCGGTAGGAACTGAAAACAGGGTGATTAGAAATCTAGTATTCCAATGAAATCTCATTGAACAGACAGTGACCTAAAAAAAATAAAAAAAATAATGGTTAGTCCTCGGGGTTTTGCCTGCTACATAAGTTCTGTTATACTTACAGATATGATTCAAACAGTTTTAGAAACTTCAGAGTGTTTTCTATCCAAATCTACTAATAATATGCATATCTTATATTCTGGGGATGAGTAGAAGGAAGTTGAAATTGGGCACGCTATTTATCCAAAAGTGAAAATGCTGCCCCCTATCCTAGAGAAGCATTAAGGTACAGCAAATACAAATCCTATGTTTTTTTCTCCGTTTGAAATGCTCTCTTCTGTAAAACAAAAAAGTAAGCAGAATAAATTGACTTTGACCATTCCCTCATCTTTGTTAGTATTTTACATGATTTGATCTTGATTATTCAAGATCATGCAAAAACTATGTACTGTTGTCTATGTCACCTTTCTCCGGCCATTGGTGAAGATCAAGGTGCTACTTTTCCTTAAATGTTTCTTTCAGTCCATATACAGCGCATTTGGAAAGTATTCAGACACCTTGACTTTTTCCACATTTTGTTACGTTAAAGCCTCTCTAAAATGGATTAAATAGTCCTCCCCATTTAATCTACACACATTGCCCCATAATGATAAAGCAAAAACAGATTTTTAGACATAGGTTTTTAGACATAAACACTGAAAATGATATTTAAATAAGTATTCCGACCCATTACTCAGTACGTTGCTGAAGCACCATTGGTAGCAATTATAAGCCTCAAGTCTTCTTGGGTATGATGCTACAAGCTTGGCACACCTGTATTTGGGGAGTTTCTCCCATTCTTCTCTGCAGAATCTCTCAAGCTCTGTCAGGTTGGATGTGGAGCGTTGCTGCACAGCTATTTTCAGGTCTCTCCAGAGATGTTTGATCGGGTTCAAGTCCGGGTTCTGGCAGGGCCACTCAAGGACATTCAGAGACTTGTCCCAAATCCACTCCTGCATTGTCTTCGCTGTGTGCTTAGTGCCATTATCCTATTGGAAGGTAAACCTTCGCCCCAGTCTGAGGTCCTGAGTGCTTTGTAGCAGGTTGTCATCAAGGATCTCTCTGTACTTTGCTCTTTTGTTCTTTCTCTCGATCCTGACATGTCTCCCAGTCACTGCTGCTGAAAACATCCCCACAGCATGATGTTGCCACCACCATGCTTCACCATAGGGATTGTGCAAGGTTTCCTCCAGACTTGATGCTTGGCATTCAGGCCAAAGACTTCAATCTTGGTTTCATCAGACCAGAGAATATTGTTTCTCATGGTCTGAGAGTCCTTAAGGTGCCGTTTGGCAAACTCTAAGCTGGCTGTCATGTGCATTTTACTGAGGTGTGGCTTCCGTCTGGCCACTCTACCATAAAAGCCTGATTGGTGGAGTACTGCAGAGATGGTTGTCCTTCTGGATGGTTCTCCCATCTCCACAGAGGAACTCAGGTGCTCTGTCAGAGTGACCATCGGGTTCTTGGTAACCTCCCGGACGAAGGCCCTTCTCCCCTGATTTTCCCAGAGACAGATAATGCTTACTCCTGGACTAAAAATATTATTCAAAGGAGAATTTACATATTATCTGTATTGTGGTTGGTTCTACTGTGAGGGAGGCAAATTGGCCTACATTCTCCTGCAGCAGTCACAGACAGTCTACAGATCGTATACCAACCAGTACATGTATGCTGTCACGTATCCACACCTGCAAACAGGTGCACGAGTGCACACATACACACGCACCCACACACACACACCACAGTCGGGTGGAAAGTTAGACGAGACTCTTGCCGCATCCTGTCCTTCTGAAACTTCAGTCTATCATATTTCAGAGACTAGTTGTGTTGAAGAGATTGACAGAAGTACTGTTGAACCAAACCTCAGATACATTTAACTGAAACTATTCAACTACTTTACCAGACAATTTTAGCAAGATATAAAAAAACTAATCTAAATTCACCCCCCAAAAACACCAATATGAGAAATGTATTAATGCTTCTGACTATTACAACAAGCATCTCACGAGTGATGAAACCCCACTTGTCATGTTATATTTCCATGGAAATGTTCAGTGTCGTTGTTTACTGCTTATGTATCTGCACCTCTATTATTAAGCTAATAACTACAGTAGATAGGAGAAATATTGCCTCTAATGCAAACTGTGGAGAGTCATATGGAGCCACAGCAAGACTGTTTCTTGTTTCTTACTTTTGGATGTTGGCAATATATACTGCAGTTGTACATGAAACCTGCATTTTATTGTGCAGTGTAGTTAAAAAGAAAGCCTGAATAAAATATAGTTATTTCCTCTGACAGATAAGCAAATGATTTTAGCTCATGTTAGGAGCAGGAGACATTTACCTCTAATCACATCAGTTGATGGACTTTCATTGTGGTTTTCCTGTGAGCAGGCTCCTCGTCTTCCTCTCTATTAAAAGCATTCTCTCAGTCACAGACACGGTACTTATTATGTAGTTTGTGATAGTCTGTTTCTCTGAAACATGGCATTATTCACCCCTGATCTGGCTCGTTATCTGTTTTTGATCATCCTCCTTTGCTGTGAGTTATTCCTCTGATCCAACTCTTGCACTAGTATATATACACTGTATACAGCTATATAGTTGGTATTGAGTGTCTAATTTGATCATATTTCATGTGAATATTGTACACTGAGTGTCACGACTCCGACCGAAGGTGACTCCCCTTCCCGTTCGGGCGGGGCTCGGCGGTCGTCGTCACCGGCCTACTAGCTGCCACTGACTCTTTTTCCTCCCCCTCCTTATGTGTTTATTTGTTACACCTGTGTTGAGGTGATTTATAATTAGTGGGGCTTTATTAGTCAGCCAGCCCGTGCGGGATTGTTCAGCTGTATGTTGGATTCGGGAGTAGATGAACGTTGGTTTGTTTCGTTCATCAATTGTATTTTGGACTGGGTATTTTGTCCTCCGTGTAGGGGACATTTGTTTGTTGCACCCAGTGTTAATTCGTGTGGACATTGTTTGCCAGTTGTGCATTAAAAGCACCATATTTGAACTGTCTGTTGTTCCTGCGTTTGACTTCACACCCCCCGACACCCAGAGCGTTACACTGAGTATACAAAACATTAAGAACACATGGTCTTTCACCAATTTTATTGGATTTAGGTGAAAAGTTGGGTGAAAAAAGATCAAATACATTTTTCAAATCCAATCATTTTCCCACATTGATTCAACGTAATCACATTGTTTTTTGGTTGAAATGATGTGGAAACAAAGTTGATTCAACCAGTTTTTGCCCAGTGGGTAGTTACTAACATGATGTTACTGGTGCACTTTGACTGATGCCAATCGATACAAATGTTAAACGTTTGTTCTCAAGAATAATATCCCCACCATGTTTTTAATGTCCTTTTCTTAATCTCGAGTTCGGTCTCGATACCACATATTGAGTGTCTCGGTCTCAGATCCATTCTCACTCGGTCTTGACTTGGTCTTGGACAATGATGACTCTGAATTTCTTCCTTAAACCAGCCGAGTCTTTGGAGGTGGCAAAATGTTTTCTTTTGCAGTGACATTTGCTGTTTTGGACCTGTAAACACCGATCCTGTAGAGCCGTGCTGCCCAAACCTCTTCCTGGAGATCTACTGTCCTGTAGGTTTTCAGTCCAAACATAATTTAGCATATCTGATTCAGCTAGTTAAGGTCTTGTTGAGCAGCAAATTAGTAGAATCAGGTGTGTTAAATTAGGGTTGGACTTAAAACCCACAGGATGGTAGATCTCCAGGAAGAGGGTTGGGCAGCCCTGCTGTAGAGGGCCTATAAGCTATTTCGCAAGTATGAAACCATCACAGTCAGTAAAGGTTAGGAATTTATTCTTCAATGATCATGGAAATGAAATAAACAATAGGAAATAGATGCCGATTTCAAACTATTTTAGAATCCAAAGATTAAATAAATAGGCCTAGATTTGAACTCTTCTCATTTGTCAGAGTCGTGTGTATAGGTGGCAGGGAAGTCAGGCGCAGGAGAGTCAAACGGAGTGTAAAATGGAGTCTTTTAATGAATGTCCAAGTAACATGCTCCATAACACTAATAAGAAAAGAACATAAACAAATATGGGTACGAAGACCCGTCGCGCACCTATACACATAAAAACAACACTGACAATAAACAATCTCTGACAAAGACATGAGGGGAAACAGAGGGTTAAATACACAACATGTAATGGATGGGATTGAAAACAGGTGTGTGAGAAGACAAGACAAAACCAATGGAAAATGAAAAATGGATCAATGATGGCTAGAGGTGAGCCACCATTTTGAGGAGTTCACCCGACATTTCCGGATAGTATTCGACCACCCACCTGAAGGCAAAGCGGCGGGTGAGCGCCTCTATCATCTGAGGCAGGAGACGAGGAGTGCACAGGAGTTTGCTTTGGAGTTTAGAACCTTGGCTGCTGGCGTTGAATGGAGCGACAGGGCCCTGATCGACCATTACCGCTGTAGTCTACGCGAGGACGTGATGTCGACCGCCGAACACCGCCCGAACAAGGAGAGGCAACGACTTCGGCAGAAGTCGTGACATCATTAAAGGCACATTATATTTAGCTACCTCTTTTTTTGTTATGAATAAGAGTATCATCATATACTGAGTGTACAAAACATTACCTAATATTGAGTTGCATCCCCTTTTGCCTTCAGGGCAGCCTCAATTCGTTGGGGCATGGACTCCACAAGGTGTCGAAAGCGTTCCACAGGGATGCTGCCCCATGTTGACTCCAATGCTTCCCACAGTTGTGTCAAGTTGGCTAGATGTCCGTTTGGTGGTGGATCATTATTGATACACACGGTAAACTGCTGAGCATGAAAAACCCATCTTTCCCAGTCAGAGGATTACGGCAACCGCACAGCGTTACTCACACTAAATAACTTAATTTCCAGAGGACATATGAGATGGATATGGTTCTGAACAGAGAATAATATGACGGAATATACTAATAAACATAGCATGAAAAGGAATGAGTAACAGCAATGAGCAATAATAATATTAACTGTATAAGGAGATAGTGACATAAGCAAAGGACTGTATAAGACACAGCATAACTACTATTAACCACCAGCAAAAGTAACAACCAACAGTAAATGCACAACTTTCAATAACAGCATCACTCACTTCTGTCCACGCACTCCATCACTCTTGTCCACTTGGAGAGAGACTGTGGAGGCTCTGACCTGAGCAGGTAGAAGGACTGTCAGGTGTCCTGCTCCCTAGAAACCTATTGGTGGCCTGGAATCAGAGGTCACTGGGAGTTGGGAGACAGTTTGTGATCGTCTAGTCTCTCTGGCAGCAAGTCCTCCACTGGCAACTTCATTAAATAGTACCCGCAAATCACCAGTCTCAACGTCAACAGTGAAGAGGCAACTCTGGGATGCTGGCCTTCTAGTTAGAGTTGCAAAGAAAAAACATATCTCAGACTGGCCAATAAAAAGAAAGATTAAGAATGGGGAAAAAACACAGACACTGGACAGAGTCGCCTCTTCACTGTTGACGTTGAGACTGGTGTTTTGCGGGTACTATTTAATGAAGCTGCCAGTTGAGGACTTGCGAGATGTCTGTTTCTCAAACTAGACACTCTAATGTACTTGTCCTCTTGCTCAGTTGTGCACCGGGGCCTCCCACTCCTCTTTCTATTCTGATTAGAGCCAGTTCGCACTGTTCTGTGAAGGATGGAGTACACAGCATTGTACGAGATCTTCAGTTTCTTGGCAATTTCTCTCATGGAATAGCCTTCATTTCTCAGAACAAGAATAGACTGACCATTTTGAGCCTGTAATCGAACCCACAAATGCTGATGCTCCAGATACTCAACTAGTCTATAGAAGGCCAGTTTTATTGCTTCTTTAATCAGAACAACAGTTTTTAGTTGTGCTAATGTAATTGCAAAATGTTTTTCTAATGATCAATTAACCTTTAAATGATAAACTTGGATTAGCTAACACAACGTGCCATTGGAACACAGGAGTGATGGTTGCTGATAATGGGCCTCTGAACGCCTATGTAGATATTCCATAAAGAATCAGCCATTTCCAGCTACAAATATCATTTATAACATTAACAATGTCTACACTGTATGTCTGATCAATTTCATGTTATTTTAATAGATAAAAAATGTGCTTATCTTTCAAAAACAAGGACATTTCTACGTGACCCCAAACTTTTAAACGGTAGTGTATATCAAGCAAGTATTTTTATATTCCACAGGTATTATCAGATTCACTTTTTCTTCAGATAATTATCAGACTCAAGTAAAAAAAATGCTGTAAACACACAAATACTTTAAGTAAAAAAGATTCTCACAAAAGTAGTGCACTGGGCCATTACTAGTCCTGTATTAGCGGACTGATATAGAGGTCTTCAACGCGGCTAACTACTTCCAGCGGCTATGGAGAGTGGTGAATGTGCTGCTAATGAACAAATCACTGTTAATAATTCCACTCGTTCACAGAGACATGCACGATTAGAGCTGAGACAGATCAAAAATATAAGCGTTCTGAGCTTTGATCACCGCTGGGAGCAATATATAGATGTTGACCCATAATTGATTTTCTTTACTGTGTACAAAATATATATTTTTAGTAATACATATGTTTTAATATTAGAGGAAATTACAGAGGTCCAGACCTTGGTGTCCTCCTCTGTTTTTACGGCCCCTGCGGGGGAGGGGTCAATATTAAAGAATGAATTTGTATTTATCCCCAATTTCGTGAATACGAGCTTTTCTCATCGCTGCAACTCCCCAACTGGCTCAGGAGAGGCGAAGGTCGAGTCATGCGTCTTTCAAAACATGACCCACCAAGCCGTGCTTCTTAACACCCGCTTGCTTAAACTGGAACCCAGTTCCACCAATATGTCAGAGGAAACACCATTCAACTGACGACCGGAGTCAGCCTGCAGGTGCCCGGCCCACCACAAGGAGTCGCTATAGCGTGATGAGCCAAGTAAAGCCCCCCCAGCCAAACCACCTAGCCAATCCCAGACAACGCTGAGCCAATTGTGCACGATTAGAGCACTGCCCGGTCACAGCCGGTTGTGACATAGCCTGGGATCAAACCCCAGGCTGTAGTGACCCCGCACTGCAATGCGGTGCCTTAGACCGCTGCACCACTCAGGAGGCCATTAAAGAACATTCTAAAATAATCCCTCCCTTTTAGTATGCCGTACACTTGAGGATTCCATTGATCATTTGGTGTGTCTAAATACGAAGTGCCTTTGGTGTAACTCAATTTAATTGTGAGCAAAACGATTAATCATATCGATTTAGTCAATTATTTTGAAAGGGTGATTAACTAAAACGACCAAAACATTGTCATTGGTTGTCACGTTCCTGACCTGTTTTCTGTTTGGTATGTGTTTAATTGGTCAGGGCGTGAGTTTGGGTGGGTAGTCTATGTTATGTGTTTTCTATGTTGGGTTAATGGGTTGCCTGGTATGGCTCTCAATTAGAGGCAGGTGTTTGGCGTTTCCTCTGATTGAGAGCCATATTAAGGTAGGTTGTTTCACATTGTTTGCTGTGGGTGGTTGTCTCCTGTGTCTGTGTTTGTCGCGCCACACGGGACTGTCTCGGTTTGTTTGTTTGTTCGTTCGTTCGGTTTATGTAGTCTGTTCCTGTTTCATGCGTTCTTCGTGTCATGTAAGTTCTTATGTTCAGGTTCATCTACGTTGTTTATTGTTTTGTAGTTTGTTAAAGTGTTTTCGTGTTTTTCCGATTTGTTATTAAATATCATGTCATATAACCACGCTGCACTTTGGTCCAATCCTTGCTACTCCTCTTCGGATGAAGAGAAGGAGGAGGCCCGTTACATTGGTGGCACAACGTTACCATAATGGTAACCATGATTTAAAGTCTTTAAGCTGCCATATCAGTTGATTTATAATGGGAAGATGTACCCAAATACATTTAAATTAATAAAAAATTTACAAAAATGTATTAATGCCCCAATGCCATCACAACTCAAGAATGACCCTTGAACATTCAGTGTCAAACCAACAGGTGGTTGACTGCTGTTACAGAAAGACAGACAGAATAACTAAGATCTATTTTTCTCTCTCTCTCTTCCAGGTGGATTCAGGGGATACAGGAAACTACAGTCTGATCACTTCTGTACCATCCACATTAATGCCCAATGTTGGAGTCGATACGCAGGCATTTAAAAAAGTACAGCACAAATAAAAATGATAGCCACAGTTTGTCTCATTCACCATCACCCATGTGATTGTGTTCTGCACTTCTTTAAAATGTTCTTACCATATCATTTATATGCAAAATACTGTAAGCCAAACTGTCAAATTGTCTGTTTCTGTCTTGTAGTCTGATACGTGTACAGCTCAATCCCCGACAGACCAGCAAACTCATAGTGAAACCACAACTGTCACTTTCTCTAGCTACAGATCCCAGAATACCCCTCTCATATAATGTCATATGTCTGTTCCGCTCAACAAGTTAAATGCTCGTCTCTCACAGGATGCTGTATATAGAGCATGTCTTGAGGTTAATGGTCAGACAATAAGTATTTCTGTTAAACACCTACCTATCTCTTACGCCTGTCTCTGTGATTGTATTTTTGGTATTTCTATGTCTCATGTTTTTATTCTGATAAACTGAGGTGGCTTGATAAGTATATTGGCTTTTTATTCATCTGTTTAGCTAATTCCATTAGGTGTCAGTTAAGCAAACTGTAAAACAACACCAACATCCACCTTACACATAAAAGCAACTGTTGAAGTTGAACCAAACCTCAGATACCTCAGAAAAATTCAACAGACACTATGGTTACATTTAACATCTTTACCAGATTATTTTAGATATGAAAACCCAAACTACATACAGCCTCTAAAAATACCAACATGAGAAACCAATGAATGCTTTTGACAATTACTGTAAGCACCTCAAGATGTCAACAGAAATGTAGTGTTGTTGAGTTACAGAGCCAGACATGGAGTCACAGCCAAAATATTAACTGTTGGGTGTTGCCAATGCTGTACATGAACCTTACTTCTTTTTATTAAAGTTGTCACAGTCAAAAAGGCCTCAAATAAAACATATGAATTTACTCTGACAGTGAAGCTAATGCTTTTAGGTTCATTTTATATTTTAGGATCAAAATATAACTACAGAACTTTGGCTAATATACCTTCCCCCAACCTCATGATGTGAGACACTACTTGATAGTTAATGGACTTTGTTTGTGGTTTTCCTGCGAGGAAGTTTCTCATCTATCTCTCTATTCAAACCGTTCTCTCAGTCACAGACACCATACTCCTAGTAGTTTGTGAGAGTCGGAGGATCTGTGAAAATGGTGTTGTTCACCCCTGATATGGCTGGTCATCTGTTTTTGGTCATCCTCCTTGTCTGTGAGTTATTCCTCCATTCCAAGTTATTGTAGTAGTCTACAGCTATAACTGTTGTAAGTTGATGTCTCAATTTATCAGTCTTGGACAATGATGACTCTGATTTGAATATGTCATTTTTTGCCTAAATAACGTGAACTCAATAAGATGTCTGATCTGGAGTAATAATGTCATGATCTTGTGTGAATAGTTACTAACATTATGTTACTATAGAACTGTGACTCATGCCAATCAATACTGGTTTTGAAAAAATGTGTCTCAAGAATTTTCTTAGAATGGCTAATTTGCATAGTGACCCTTTTTTGTTATTTCTAGATACCTTCCAATTCATCAAAGCACAAGGTCAGTATCATCATGGTCAAATAACTTCACATGGTCAAATAACTCAAGCATAGATTGGTAACTCTTTTTCTAATTTGGCACACAGAAATGAGAGGCCATGAGTAATTGGTCAAAAAGAATGGCACCAAGTGGCCTATAGGTGGAGCTCTTATAAGAAGACTAACTTAGACTCTCATATCCGCTGCCCCGTTTGACCTCGAGCAGGAGTTTCAAACATACGGCTGGTTTGAGTGGGGAAAAACGAACTCAACATACAGTGCATTCGGAAAGTATTCAGACACCTTGACTTTTTCCACATTTGTTACATTACAGCCTAATTCTAAAATGGATGAAATAATGTTTGTCCTCATCAATCTACACACAATACTCCATAAAGACAAAGCTAAAACAAGTTTTTAGAAAATTTTGCAAATGTATAAAAAACAGAAACACCTTATTTACATAAGTATTCAGACCCTTTGCTATGAAACTCGAAATTGAGCTCAGGTGCATCCTGTTTCCATTGATCATCCTTGAGATGTTTCTACAACGTGATTGGAGTCCATCTGTGGAAAATTCAATTGACTGTGTATGACTTGGAAAGAGACACACCTTTCTATATAAGGTCCCTCAGTTGACAGTGCATGTCAGAGCAAAAACCAAACCATGAGGTTGAAGGAAGTGTCCGTAGGGCTCCGAGACAGATCTGTGTCGAGGCACAGATCTGGGGGAGGGTACCAAAAACTGTCTACAGCATTGAAGGGCCCCAAGAACACAGTGGCCCCCATCATTCTTAAAAGGAAGAAGTTTGGAACCACCAAGACCCTTCCTAAATCTGTCTGCCCGGCCAAACTGAGCAATCGGGGGAGAAGGGTCTTGGTCAGGGAGGTGACCAAGAACCTGATGGTCAATAAGACGAAGCTCTAGAGTCCCTCTGTGGAAATGGGAGAACCATCCAGAAGGACAACCATCTCTGCAGCACTCCACCAATCAGGCCTTTATGGTAGAGTGGCCAGACGGAAGCCACTCCTCAGTAAAAGGCACATGACAGCCCGCTTGGAGTTTGCCAAAAGGCATCTAAAGACTCTCAGACTATAGGAAACAAGATTCTCTGGTCTGATGAAACCAAGATTGAACTTTATGGTCTGAATGTCAAGCGTCATGTCTGGAGGAAACCTGGCACCATCCCTACAGTGAAGCACGGTGGTGGCAGCATCATGCTGTGGGGATGTTTTTCAGTGGCAGGGACTGGGAGACAAGTCAGGATCGAGGGAAAGATGAACAGAGCAAAGTACAGAGAGATCCTTGATTAAAACCTGCTCCAGAGCGCTCAGGACCTTAGACTGGGGCAAAGGTTCACCTTCCAACAGGACAATGACCCCAAGCACACAGCTAAGACAACGCAGAAGTGGCATCGGGACAAGTCTCTGAACGTCCTTGAGTAGCCCAGCCAGAGCCCAGACTTGAAACCGATCGAATATCTCTGGAGAGACATGAAAATAGCTGTACAGCGACGCTCCCCATCCAACTTGACAGAACTTGAGAGGATCTGCAGAGAAGAATGGGAGAAACTCCCCAAATACAGGTGTGCCAAGCTTGTACCATCATACCCAAGAAGACTCGAGGCTGTAATTGCTGCCAAAGGTACTTCAACAAAGTACTGAGTAAAGGGTCTGAATACTTATGTAAATTTGATATTTCAGTGTTTTTCTTTATACATTTGCTAACATTTATAAAAATCTGTTTTTGCTTTGTCATTATGGAGTATTGTGTGTAGATTGGTGAGGGGGAAAAAAACGTTTTAATCCATTTTAGAATAAGGCTGTAACGTAACAAAATGTGGAAAAAGTAAATGGGTCTAAATACTTTCCGATTTCACTGTACTTTAAAATAACTAAAACCAAATCGAAACTTTAGAAACAGTAATAGACTTACATTCATATTGTTTCTTGACTGTCTAGATTGCTTATAATCACCGAAATGAAAGCTAGACAGTCAGGGAGCTTAAAGGATAGGATAGGGGGCAGCAAATTCACTATTGGATAAATAGCGTGCCCAATTTCAACTTCCTTCTACTCATCCCCAGAATATACGATATGCATATTATTAGTAGATTTGTATAGAAAACACTCTGAAGCTTCTAAAACTGTTTGAATCATGTCTGTAAGTATAACAGAACTTATGTAGCAGGCAAAACCCAGAGGACTAACCATTAAATCTTTTTTTTTAAGTAACTGTCTGTTCAATGAGTTTTCATTGGAATACTGGATTTCTAATCACTCTGTTTTCAGTTCCTACCGCTTCCACTGGATGTCACCAGTCTTAGGAAATAGGTTGAGGTTATTCATTTGTGCAATGAAGAAGAAGGCCATCAGGAAGCAGTGTAACGTCATGTGTACTGTTTGAGAGTTGCGCAAGACTAAAAAAAGTAGCGTTAGTTTGTTGCTCTCCTGTATTGAAAACAGATAGACCCGTCTTCAATTTGATCGATTATTAACGTTTACAAATACCTTTTGTAAACGTAAGTTGTATTACAAAAGTACTTTGAAATGTTTTGGCAAAGTTTAGAGGTAATTTTTTAGATATTTTGTAGTGACTTTGCGCAAATTGGAAGCTGTTCTTTTCTGGATCAACTGCGCCAAATAAATGGACAATTTGGAAATATATGGACAGAATTAATCGAACAAAAGGACCATTTGTGATGTTTATGGGACATATTGGAGTGCCAACAAAAGAATCTCGTCAAAGGTAATGCATGTTTTATATTTTATATCTGCGTTTTCAGTAGCGCCGGCAGGGTTGAAATATGCTACTCTCTCTTTGTTGACATTGTGCTATCATCAGATAATAGCATCTTATGCTTTCGCCGAAAAGCCTTTTGAAATCTGACATGGTGGCTGGATTCACAACGAGTGTAGCTTTAATTTGGTATCTTACATGTGTGATTTAATGAAAGTTTGATTTTATATAATGTTTTTGAATTTGGAGCTCTACATTTTCCCTGGCTATTGGCCAAGTGGGACGGTAGCGTCCCACATATCCTAGCGAAGTTAAAAAAAATTAAACGATGGATAGAGGACTATTTAGGGACATTTTTCACGGCAAGGAAATATAAATAATTGTCAGCGCGGTCCTCCGGACCTCGTTTATGACCGAATGCAGCCCCCGGGGAAACATTTGTTTAATACCCCTGACCTAGATACCTGAAACTTTGTATGTAGGTTCTTTCCTCATGCTGAACATATTTGCCTCGAGGACAGGGTAGATTTTCCTCCATCTTGGAAATCTTTTCAAACATTTGAAAAACGTATTCTCAGGAATGGTCCAAATAACACCTTATTCGGTATGTAGGCCCATGGTACATCTCTTAATTTAGCTAAGCTACGTGATTGGTTCAGAGATGGCTGAGTTATTGATCAATCAGGGAATCAGATTTTTTATTTAAAATACTTTGCAAATTCACTTCACAATGACCTATCAACTTGAAACGTTTTAGGGTAATCAAAGAGTTTACCATTTTTAAAATATTTCTTAGATACAAAAATGTCCCCTTGACATCCTTTTCTGGGAGATGTAGGCAAAGATTTGTATAACTAACCCAAGATAGACCACAGCCTGTCGTTTCCAATGGGAGCAAAATAATCCTAGTGGATCATAGTTGGGCAGAACAAGCAAGGAGGTGGGCAGAGCCAAGCACAAACTAGCGAGATCCTATTGGCACTTTCTAGCATGGATTTGTATATTTCTGTTAGGGAACACCTACTCTGTGAAGTGCACGTGTGCAATAACTCAATTTGCCCTTGCACTCCTTCTAAACAACACCTTTGCCAAAGGGTAGTCTGCAAAACTTAGTCCACTCTGTTTGTAACAGATTTTTGTTTTGCGAACACAAAACTTTGAGATCAAATGTTTTATCGATGGTAGAGAATTGCAGAATAACTGACAAAAATCCATCTCACTTCACCTTTTCAGTCAACATTTCCATGTGGGACCCAAATCGGTTAATGAAGGGCTGTTCCACGGGCCCCATTAGAGAGACCCAACAGTGGGCCCACTAAGTTTTGTCCTCAGTATCCACGTTGGCCCCACATGTGGTTGCCATGTTGGTCTTTATGTCGGTTCATGTTGGTCTTATTGAGGGACGCCAGTGGGCAAATGTATGATAACCCATGTGGGCCCCAGATTTTAACCCAAGTGGGTTAAGGAAGGGTTAACACTTGAGCCCTCATAAAGAATAACCACAAGGGGCCCACAAAGTTTTGTCCTCAATAACCACATTGGCCCCACATGTGGTTGCCATGTTGGGCTTCATAAGTTGTCCTAGCAGGCAAATTGAGGACTTACCTGCATGTGTCCCAGGTGTTTACCCAAATGGGTTACCCAGATGTAACACCTGGGACCCAAGTCCTCAATTTTCCCACTAGGGCAATAAGTAGGCTGTAAATGTTGGTTTCAAATGGGCTGTCCACCTGGGACCAAACTGGTATAATTCTCAGTCTTCAAGCAGGCCCCAGATGTTGCTGCCCAAGCTGTTTCTTAATAACTTCTTATGGCTGCGATCCTGTTAATCAATATGACAACAGCCAGTGAAAGTGCAGGGCGCCAAACTCAAACAACAGAAATCTCATAATTTAAATTCCTCAAACATACAAGTATCTTATACCATTTTAAAGGTAATCTTGTTGTTAATCCCACCACAGTGTCCGATTTCAAAAAGGCTTTACAGCGAAAGCACCCCAAACGATTATGTTAGGTCACCGCCAAGTCACAGAAAAACAGCCATTTTTCCAGCCATAGACAGGAGTCACAAAAAGCAGAAATAGAGATAAAATGAATCACTAACCTTTGATGATCTTCATCAGATGACACTCATAGGACTTCATGTTATACAATACTTGTATGTTTTGTTCGGTAAAGTTCATATTTATATAAAAAAATCTCAGTATACATTGGCGCTTTATGTTCAGTAGTTCCAAAAACATCCGGTGATTTTGCAGAGAGCCACATCAATTTCCAGAAATACTCATAATAAACGTTGATCAAAGATACAAGTGATATACATGGAATTTTAGATCCACTTCTTCTAAATGCAACCGCTGTGTCAGATAAAAAATAAAAAAAGCTTTATGGAAAAAGCAAACCATGCAATAATCTGAGTACGGCGCTCAGAGCCCAATCAAAACAAAAAGATATCCGCCATATTGTGCAGTCAACAGAAGTCAGAAATAACATTATAAACATTCACTTACCTTTGATGATCTTCATCAGAATGCACTCCCAGGAATCGCAGTTCCACAATAAATGTTTGTTTTGTTCGATGATGTCCATCATTTATGTCCAAATAGCTACTTTTGTTAGCGCGTTTTGTAAACAAATCCAAAGTCACGAAGCGCGTTCCCTAGGAGCAGACGAAATGTCAAAAAGTTCCCTTAAAGTCCGTAGAAACATGTCAAACGATGTATAGAATCCATCTTTAGGATGTTTTTAACATAAATCTTCAATAATGTTCCAACCGGAGAATTCCTTTGTCTTCAGAAAAGCAAATGGAACAGAGCTCGCTTTCACATGAACGAGCGTCACGAGCTCAAAGCATTCTGCCAGACCTCTGACTCATTCCCCTCTCATTCGGCCCCACTTGACAGTAGAAGCCTCAAACAAGTTTCTAAAGACGGTTGACATCTAGTGGAAGCCTTAGGAAGTGCAACATGACCAATATCCCACTGTATCCTCAATAGGGGCTGAGTTGAAAATCGACCAACCTCAGATTTCCCACTTCCTGGTTGGATTTTTTATCAGGTTTTTGCCTGCCATATGAGTTCTGTTATACTCACAGACATCATTCAAACAGTTTTAGAAACGTCAGAGTGTTTTCTATCCAAATATACTAATAATATGCATATATTAGCAACTGGGACTGAGGAGCAGGCCGTTTACTCCGGGCACCTCTGGGCACCTTATTCATCCAAGCTACTCAATACTGCCCCAGCCATATTAAGAGATGACAAAATCATAGTTTTCTTTAAAATAAAAAGTTTATTGATATCACATCAAATGCATTGTAGGAACTTCAGTTAGAGGGATAGTTAAACATAATTACACATTTACACACTGGTTTCCTTACCCTGTAAGCATCCTTTTGACAAGGTATGACAACAATTCATGCTTTGCTTTTATTTACCTGGCCACTGTTTCCAAATGCTAACTTTTTACAATTTGTAGTACAAATCCAATGCAAATCAATGATACAAACTTTAGCATTTTTCTCGCTTCGTGTCTAAATACAGTATGTACAATGTGTATTTTCAAATGTCTCAAGTGAAACGGTCTGTTTCTTTTATCTAGTCTGATATGTACCACGTATACAGCTCAATCCCCGACACACCAGCAACCTCAGCCCAGCAGGACAGCCTACTGACTTCCTCTACACTGCAGTGAAAAGTATTTGCCGTGAAAAGTATTTGCCCCCTTTCGGATTCTCTCTATTTTTGTATATTGTTGATACTGAATGTTATCAGATCTTCAACCAAAACCTAATATTAGATAAAGGGAACCTGAGTTTACAAATAACAAAAAAAGAAACATACTTATATATTTATTTAATTAACAAAGTTATGCAACACCCAATTCCCTGTGTGAAAGAAATTGCCCCCTTACACTCAATAACTGGTTGTGCCACCTTAAACTGCAATGCCTGCAACCAAACGCTTCCTTGGTTTGACTCAAGTTTGCCAAAAAAGCACCGGGAAGTACCTGGATGATCATCAAGACTCTTGGAAGAATGTTCTATGGACAGACAAGTTTAAGTATACCTTTTTGGATGACATGGGTCCCATTATGCCTGGTGAAAACCAAACACTGCATTCCACAGTAAGAACCTTATAACAACGGTCAAGCATTGTGGTGGTAGTGTGATGTTTGGGAATGCTTTGCTGCCTCAGGACCTGGACGACTTGCCTTAATAGAAGGAACCATGAATTCTGCTCTGTGTCAGAGAATTCTACAGGAAAACGTCAGCTCATCTGTCTGTGAGCTGAAGCTAAAGCGCAGCTGGGTCATGCAGCAAGACAATGATCCAAAACACACAATCAAGTGAAAATGGCTAAAAAGCCACAAATGGGAAGTTTTGGAATGGCCTAGTCAAAGTCCAGACCTAATTCCAATTGAGATGTTGTAGCAGGACTTGAAACGAGCAGTTCATGCATGAAAACCCTCAAATGTCACTGTTTTAAAGCAGTTCTGCATTGAAGAGTGGGCCAAAATTCCTCCACAGCGACGTGAGAGACTGATCAACAACTACAGGAATCATTTGGCTGGAGTCATTGCAGCTAATGGTGGTACAACCAGTTATTGAGTGAAAGGGGGCAATTACTTTTTCCCACAGGGGCATTGGGTGCTACATAACTTTGTTTCTGAAATAAATTAAATCAGTATGTAATTGTTGTGTTATTTGTTCACTCAGGTCCCCTTTATCTACGATGAGGTTTTTGTTGAAGATCCGATAACATTCAGTATCAAAAATATGCAAAAGTAGAGAACATTTGAAAGGGGCAAATACTTTTTCACAGCACTGTAGCTACTGATTGCAAAAATGTCCTATGTCTGCACCACACCCTTTGAGCCTCTTACAGGATGTTGTATGTAGAGAATGGCTACAGTATTATCACTGCTCTCTATTATCATCTGGCTCAGTGAATGTACTTATTTTATGTTTTACTAGTTGTCATGTTTTTGTGTAAGATCATTGATAAACCGTAAGGGCTAAATACAGTAGCTTTTTATTCATTTGTTTAGCTAATTCCGTTAGGGTAAGTGTAAATCAACACCCACATAAATGCAACTGTTGAAGTTAAGTAAAGAATTGGAGCTGAAAGACAGATAGAAAATATTGATTTGTGTTTATTTAGATAGTAGCAGCGTCCTCAAACGAAGGGGTTTGGGATCGGGGTAAGCATTAAAGGTTATAGGTTACAATAAAAAATGTAAACATGCAAATGTTCATATTTTCAGTTTACAGCCAGAGCTCTGAACTTTATTCCTTTCCCGTAACTTAAATGTATTTTTTTTATCCCTCACATGCATCTTTTTAATCTGGTGAAGATGTTCTCTGCTGTAAAATTTAAAGCAGGCAGAATACATTGACTTCAACCATCCTCTCGTCTCTGTTATTTTACATGATCCCTTCCATATCCCAAAAGACAGAATTATATTCTTCAAAATAAAGCTACAAATATTTACCTCTAAAATCGTACAATCGCGTCTCTATACCGTCTTTTTTACAGTTTCTTTTCAATTGTATAGTACTCTTTTATTAAAAGGTGGATTTTTGTTATTTTAATTCAAATGACTACCTTTACGTAACTCTTGTTATTTTCTACAGTGCTTGTACAGTACACAGGGATATTGGTTTCTTTGCTCTGGCATCCACAGAGGGGTCTGTAACGTGCTCAGGATCTCATCATTGCTGTCACAGTGCTTTCTCATCCTTTATTAGTGATCCAGAGCCAAACTGTGAAACCTTTTGTTATTCTTACATGTTTTACCCCTTGACATGGTCAAATAACTCAAGCATAGATTGATACCTTTTTTGAAAAAGGTATTCTCATGAACCATAGGTCCAAATAAAACCAAATTCAGTGTGTAGGCCCATGGAACATTGTTAAATTTAGGGTTACTGATCAATCTTGAAATCAGATTGTACGTGTCCATTTAAATCCTTTGTAAATCCACTTCACAATGGCCAATCAACGTCAAACGTTTTAGGGTCATCAAAGACATTACTGTGATGAGCCATGTTAAGTTCCTGTAGCACATTGTCAAGACAACCATGAGACCAGACATAACCCTGGTCTCAGAGTCCACAAAGACCATCATTATTTTTGAGCTGTCAGTCCCTTGGGAAGATCGTCTTCAGGAGGCAGACAAGAGGAAGAGGGCAAAGTATGAGGGACAGGTCATCAACTGTCAGAAGCAGGGTTGGAAGGCTAGGTGCATGCCTATCGAGGTAGGCTCCAAGGGTCTTGCTGGGCAATCCCTCTACAGAGCCTGCAGCGCACTTGGCATCAAGGGAGTGAAGAGGAGAAGAGCCATAAGCAGCACAATGTCTCTGGATCAAGAGAGGAGATCCATTGGGAGCAGCGTAATGCTACCTAGAGACATGTCAGGATCTGATCAACCTTGGTTGGGTCGCCTGTGCGAGGGTGTGTGATGTTGACCCGAAACACCCTATGACTCCAGGTTACATCACTAATTATGTGTCCAGGAGCATCAGAAAATGTATTCATTTGATTAAAAAAACAAGAGGCCTCCCGGGTGGTGCAGTGGTTTAGGGCACTGCATCAGTGCGGCTTGGTTGGGTTGTGTTTCGGAGGACGCATGGCTTTCGACCTTCGTCTCTCCCGAGCCCGTACGGGAGTTGTAGCGATGAGACAAGATAGTAATTACTAGCAATTGGATAGCACGAAATTGGGGGGAAAAGGGGGTAAAATTAAAAAAATTAAAAAACAAGGAAACAATTAACAATTCCCTGTCACGTTCCTGACCTGTTTTCTCTTGTTTTGTATGTGTTTATTGGTCAGGGCGTGAGTTTTGGGTGGGCAGTCTATGTTTTCTGTTTCTATGTTGGTTTTGGGTTGCCTGGTATGGCTCTCAATCAGAGGCAGGTGTTTGACGTTTCCTCTGATTGAGAGTCATATTAAGGTAGGTTGTTCTCACTGTTTGTTTGTGGGTGGTTGTCTCCTGTGTCAGTGTTTGTCGCACCATACGGGACTGTTCGGTTTGTTTGTACATCGTTCTTTTTGTGTAGTCTATTTTCCCTGTTCGTGCGTTCTTCGTGTTATATGTAAGTTCGTATAGTTCAGGTCTGTCTACGTTTTCGTTTTGTTATTTTGTATCATTCCAAGTGTTTTTCCCGTGTTTCGTCGTTGTCCTAAATAAATATTATGTATTCACAATCTGCTGCATCTTGGTTCAATCCATGCTCCTCCTCTTCGGATGAAGAGGAGTACCGTTACAGAACCACCCACCAAATTACCAGAACCAAGCAGCGTAATACACAGGACTACTGGACTTGGGAGGACGAGCTGGATGGAAAAGGACCTTGGGCTCAACCAGGGGAATATCGCCGCCCCAAAGCTGAGCTGGAGGCAGCGAAAGCAGAGAGGCGGCGATATGAGGAGGCAGCAAGGAAGCAAGGCTGGAGACCGGAGAATCAAGCCCAAAACTGCAGATATGAAGGTACGCGGCTAGCAAGGAAGCCCGAGAAGAAACCCCAAAAATTTCTTGGGGGGGGGCTAAGAGGTAGTGGGCCAAGGGCAGGTAGGAGACCTGCGCCCACTTCCCAGGCTAACCGTGGAGAGCGGGAGTACGGGCAGACGCCGTGTTACGCAGTAGAGCGCACGGTGTCTCCTGTACGTGTGCACAGCCCGGTGCGGGTTATTCCACCTCCCCGCATTGGTAGGGCTAGATTGGGCATTGAGCCAGGTGCCATGATGCCGGCTCAACGCGTCTGGTCTCCAGTGCGTCTCCTCGGGCCGGCATACATGGCACCAGCCTTACGCATGGTGTCCCCGGTTCGCCTACATAGCCCGGTGCGGGTTATTCCACCTCCCCGCACTGGTCGGGCGACGGGGAGCATTCAACCAGGTAAGGTTGGGCAGGCTCAATGCTCAAGGGAGCCAGTACGCTTACACGGTCCGGTATTTCCGGCGCTACCTCCTCGCCCCAGCCCAGTACCACCAGTGCCTACACCACGCACCAGGCTTCCAGTGCATCGTCAGAGCCCTGTTCCTCCTCCACGCACTCTTCCTATGGTGCGTGTCTCCAGTCTAGTGCCTCCAGTTCCGGCACCACGCACTAAGCCACCTGTGCGTCTCCAGAGCCCTGTACACACTGTTCCTTCTCCCCGTACTCGTCCTGATGTGCGTGCCCTCAGTCCGGTGCCACCAGTGCCGGTACCACGCACCAGGCAAATAGTACGCTTTGAGAATCTAGTGTGCCCTGTCCCTGCTCCCCGCACTAGCATGAGGGTGCGTGTCCTTAGCCCGGTGCCTCCAGTTCCGGCACCACGCACCAGGCCTACAGTGCGCCTCAGCCGGCATGAGTCTGCCGTCTGCACAGCGATGCCTGAACTGCCCGTCTGCCAAGCGCCATCTGAGCCATCCGTCTACCCAGCGCCATCTGAGCCATCCGTCTACCCAGCGCCATCTGAGCCATCCGTCTACCCAGCGCCATTAGAGCCATCCGTCTGCCCCGAGCCATTAGAGCCGCCCGTCTGTCCCGAGCCGTCAGAGCCGTTCGCCAGCCAGGACCAGCCAGAGCCGTCCAGCCAGGACCAGCCAGAGCCGTCCAGCCAGGACCAGCCAGAGCCGTCCAGCCAGGACCAGCCAGAGCCGTCCAGCCAGGACCTGCCAGAGCCGTCCAGCCAGGACCTGCCAGAGCCGTCCAGCCAGGACCTGCCAGAGCCGTCCAGCCAGGACCTGCCAGAGCCGTCCAGCCAGGACCTGCCAGAGCCGTCCAGCCAGGACCTGCCAGAGCCGTCCAGCCAGGACCTGCCAGAGTTCCTCAGCCCGGAGCTGCCGTCCCTCAGCCCGGAGCTGCCGTCCCTCAGCCCGGAGCTGCCGTCCCTCAGCCCGGAGCTGCCGTCCCTCAGCCCGGAGCTGCCCCTTATCCCGGTGCTGGCCCTTATCCCGGTGCTGCCCCTTCATTTAGGTGGGTTTAGTTGGAGGGTGGTCATTGGGAGGGGGATACAGAAGCGGGGAGTGACTATGGTGGTGTGGGGACAGCGTCCGGAGCCTGAGCCACCACCGTGGTCAGATGCCCACCCAGACCCTCCCCTAGACTTTGTGCTGGTGCGCCCGGCGTTCGCACCTTAAGGGGGGGGTTATGTCACGTTCCTGACCTGTTTTCTCTTGTTTTGTATGTGTTTATTGGTCAGGGTGTGAGTTTTGGGTGGGCAGTCTATGTTTTCTGTTTCTATGTTGGTTTTGGGTTGCCTGGTATGGCTCTCAATCAGAGGCAGGTGTTTGACGTTTCCTCTGATTGAGAGTCATATTAAGGTAGGTTGTTCTCACTGTTTGTTTGTGGGTGGTTGTCTCCTGTGTCAGTGTTTGTCGCACCATACGGGACTGTTCGGTTTGTTTGTACATCGTTCTTTTTGTGTAGTCTATTTTCCCTGTTCGTGCGTTCTTCGTGTTATATGTAAGTTCGTATAGTTCAGGTCTGTCTACGTTTTCGTTTTGTTATTTTGTATCATTCCAAGTGTTTTTCCCGTGTTTCGTCGTTGTCCTAAATAAATATTATGTATTCACAATCTGCTGCATCTTGGTTCAATCCATGCTCCTCCTCTTCGGATGAAGAGGAGTACCGTTACATTCCCTGTTCCTTATCTGTCGTGATTGGTTTTGAGGCTCCTTTGGTACGTGACATCACTCTGAGCCCTTACCAAAACACCAAACATGGCGGAGAGTTTTACTCGTCATCTGAAACCACTAGTGACCACCAACTTCAATGACATTTAAATAACATTGCTGCTGAGGAGGCCTAGCTAGCTAGCTACAGTGCTTGCGTAATCTCAGCCGTTTTCTTGTAAAACAGAATTAGCATTTTGCTTGCTAGCTAATGCATTAGCTAAACTGCTTCTAGATTTGGGATCTCATGGGGGCTTCAGGAGCCAGCAGGTTTGAATTTATAACTAGAGCCGTGTTTAGACACCTGTGCACATTTGTTGCTATTCCTTGCTAGTTAGTCAGTTATTTGCCCAGTTATAGCAGATTGTTGGTCATCTAACAGGGTTTGTTTGGTCAGGAAAGGTCGAGGGGGCTGTTGCTCAAGGAGAGAGAGACATTGCAGCAGCAGGTAGGCTAGCCTATAGAATAAATAATAATAGATAGCCAATTCAAAACATATCATGTAGCCTAGTCTGGCTACTTACGTCGGTGTTTAACTACACTGAACAAAAACATAAAGGCAGCATGTAAAGTGTTGGTCCCATGCTTCTTGAGCTGAAATAAAAAAATCCTATGATCTTTCCATACACACAAAAAGCTTATTGCTCTCAATTTTTGTGCACAAATTGGTTTAAATCCCTGTTAGTGAGCATTTCTTCTTTGACAATATAATCCATACACCTGACAGGTGTGGTGTATCAAGAAGTTGATTAAACAGTATGATCATTACAGAGATGCACCTTGTGCTGGGGCAATAAAAGGTCACTCTAAAATGGGCAGTTTTGTCACACAACACAACACAGATGTCTAAAGTTTTGAAGGAGTGTGCAATTGGCAAGCTGCCTGCAAGATGGTCTGTCCACCCAAGCTGTTTACAGAGAATTGAATGTTAATTTCTCTGTTTTAGAGAATTTAGCAGTATGTCCACCCGGCCTTTAACAACACAGACCACATGTATTGCATTGTGTGGGCGAGCGGTCTGCTGATGTCAGCGTTGTGAACAGAGTGACCATGGTGGTGCTGGGGTTATGGTATGGGCAGGCATAAGCTACGGACAACGAACACAATTGCATTTTTATCGATGGCAATTTGAATGCACAGAGATACTATGGCGAGATCCTGAGGCCCATTGTCATACCCATTCATACGCCGCCTTCATGTTTCAGCACCATAATGCACGGCCACTTGTCGCAAGGATCTGTACACAATTCCTTGAAGCTGAAAATGTCCCTGTTCTTCCATGGCCTGCATACTCATCAGACATGTCACCCACTGAGCATGTTTGGGATGCTCTGGATCAATGTGTTCGACAGCGTGTTCCAGTTCCCGCCAATATCCAGCAACTTCACACAGCCATTGAAGAGGACTGGGACAATATTCCACAGGCCACAATCAACAGCCTGATCACCTCTATGCGAAGGAGATGTGTTGCGCTGCATGAGGGAAATGATGGTTGCACCACATAGTGACGGGTTTTCTGATCCATGCCACTACCTTTTTTAAGGTATCTGTGACCAACATATGCATATCTGTATTCCCAGTCATGTGAAATCCATAGATTAGGGCTTAATGAATATATTTCAGTTGACTGATTTCCTTATATGAACTGTAACTCAGTAAAATCTTTGAAATTGTTGCATGTTGCGTTAACATTTTTGTTCAGTATATTTATCCGTTAGCAGCATGTGTTATTGTCATGTCCTATGTTCTGTCCCTGTTTCGCTGTATGCTCTCACTCTCTCTCCCTACTTTGTGCGCGGAGTGAAGGGAGAGACTCATTCTGAATGTGAAAGCACATGACAGTTGAGCAAGATTTCAAAATGTAATCGCAGCTAAAACACAGTTTTAAGACAACTACTGTTACTGTTTTTAAAGAGAGGGGAGTCTCAGCTTTCGGTGAGTATAAATATTACATTTAAACGTTCAATATCATGTCAGATGTCCTCTTTCGTTGGCCTAGTCTGGTTAAATATGTTTTAAATATAACATGGGGTATGTGGGGCGAACAGAAAGGGGATTCCAGACTGTGTAGTTCAAAGTAGGGGGTTCTATGAATTTAGTAGGTCACCTAGCATTACAGGCACCCTGTCTTATGAAATGGTGTTGTTAATAAAGATCATTGTTTTCTATATCTGTGTTGAGTTTTCGTGTCCAATCCTCGCTGGACCATACCGGTCAAACAAAGATGGTGGCTCACACTACTCTGCTCAATCCAGTACTTGCCCCACCTATCAGGTGGTCTAGCAAGCTTTATTACACTGGTGGCACCAGTGGGATATATATGTTAGACCATGAGGACACACCAAACTTAGGATCAGGTGCGGCCCAGATGGCAGTCCCCGTCCCACATAATGGTCAGCCATTCCCCGCAACATGCAGTCGGTGCGCCCTGTCTTTATGCCAGAAACATTTACCGGTATGGGGCTGGAATGGTCTGTTTGGGCTGGACAGTTGGAAATGGCTGCCAAGGTAAACAATTAGAATGTTGGGCTCAAGTTAAAAATGTCTTTGTTTCTATCGGGGCGGGCTCGAGACATTTATAGCGGTCTTTCCGTTGAACATAGAAGTGACTACACACAGTTGAAAAATGCTATGGGGAAATGTTTAGACCCTTGTGACAGTCACAATGGGAACTGTGCTAACTTCCTGGCTAGGAGGAGGCTGCATAACGAAACAGCCCGTGAATTTGGTAATGCTCTACGTCGGTTAATGGAGAAAGAGTACCCAACTGCAGATGCCACTACTCTGGATATGTTTACACGTGATCATTTTATTGATTATGTATGTAGTGGGGACTGGCGAGTCAGTCTTCGGTCTGCTAGGCCCGCTACTAAGGAACAAAGCGGGTTTGCTTATGACTGAGGGAAGAGAGGCCGAAGCAAATTCTGCTAGGAATGTGGATGTAACCGTCATACGAGAAGAAACTGCCCCTACCTGCCGGGAAACTAGAGGGGGTGTGTACGGCAGGCCAAATGCTCGTCCCCCCTTCCTCTTCCTTCTAGACTGGCCTCTCCATGTGACATGAACACTTCCGGGGTGTACCTCAATGCTAAACTAAGTGGGTGGGACTATCGTCTACCAGTTGATACCGGTGCTCAAGCTTCAGTTGTTTCCATAGCTAAAAATAACTAATGGAGACACTGAGTTGATGGGTTACCAGGGCTAAGTAGCTGTAGCGAATGGGCGGGAAATGTAGATCCTGGGCCGTTGGCAGACCAGTTGTCAATTTGAGTCTTTAGTCGTAGTTACTGAATTCTTATGGTGGATATCCTGCCCTAAGACATTTTGCTTGGCACTGACATCCTAGCTACGTTTGGTGATGTGATTGATATGGGGGAAGATGAAACCGACTAATGGGAAAGAAGCTACCTCTCTTGCTGTTGTATGATGCTAACCAACCCAAACCTGTTACTGTTCACTATGATACAGTAGTCTTACCCCGCTGCGAAGTAATTAACCCGGTTGGGCAGTTGAAGGTCTTCCCAACAAGTACACCAAAGGTATGCTGGAACCCTCTTCCTCTCTGCTCAACCATTGTGATGTCCTGGTGGCTCACGCCGTGTGTACAGTTGACCAGGGGGTTATGCCAGTATGTGTACTTAATATGACTGATGAGAACCAGATTCTAAAATGGGGCATGGAAATTGTCACTCTATTCACCGAGGTGGAGGTAGATAGTGAAACAGTGGAATTCGAAAAGCGGAGTGAAGAGGGCATCACCCCTTCCTGGTCTGTAAACACCATTGTGGCGCAATTTGGTTTGGAAAAGAGAGGTTTTGAACGCGCCGAACTTCATTCCATTCGTGAACTGCTCCATCGGCACACTTCTGTTTTTAGTACAGGAGATACGGATCTAGGGCAAACTCACCTTAAAATGCATCAGATAGATACCGGTAACGCAAAACCCATTAAAATGGCCCCGCGCAGGATCCCCCTCCAACTGCAACAGGAATCCGTAGACCACATTTAGCAGATGCTAAAGCATGGCATCATCCGCCCCTCATGTAGCCCCTGGACAGCCCCTGTCGTTCTGGTAAAAAAAAGAGACTCAATGATGTCACTGAGAAAGATGCTTACCTGCTCCGGAGAATTGACGATGCTCTTCACAGTTTGAACAAGGCTCGCTGGTTCTCCACCCATGAGACAGTCGGGTTGGACCCCAAAGACAGATCAAAAACTGTGTTTTCTACCAGACGGGGTTTGAATTCAACGTTTTACGTTTTGGTTTATGCAACGCACCAAGTACCTTCTAGAGGTTGATGGATGTAGTCCTAGCAGATTCACAGTAGACCACCCATTTAGTTGATTTGGATGACATTATTGTGTCCGGTCGTACCGTTCAAGAACATCTCTTCCACAAATCTCGAACCTCTGCTTATCATCCCCAGTCAGATGGGTTGCTCGCGCGCATCTAGCACACGAGAGAGGTCATCTGACCTTCAGCATCCACGAGAGGGGTCTTCCGGTCTTGTTCAGCAATGGGAGGCGCCAGCAGTGTCTCCTTCAATGGGAGGGAGGTCAACGGGAGCCCAACTTTCTCGGGGAGCACGAGCAGTGCGAGACCAGAAGCAACTAGCGTGGTCCAAAGAGACCACATGGCTTCGGAGTGACTCAAGGACGGTCTTTTCCATCCAGGATGGGGGACAGTGTGTTGAACTGGGATGTTCTTCTACCGTATGTCATGATGGTCTATCGTAGTAGTGTTCATGCATGTACCGGGTTCAACCCATACAAAGTGCTGTTTGGTTAAGAAATTGTTCTTCTAGTCGATGTGATGCTTGACATAGATCACAGGGGAAAAATTACATCTGTCAGTGAATATGTATTGTGGCTGGATGACACTTTGTCTACATTAGTGTGGTCAGTGAAAAGACACCAAGCTAGTGCCTCCGGTTAGCAGAAAGCTAACTTTGATTATCGGGACAATTTTCTATATTAATCTGTGGGTGAATTGGTTTGGGTTCGAAATAAGGCAAAGAAGCGGGGGTTATGTCCTAAGTTACAGAGGTGCTACAAACACCCTTTCCAAGTGCTAGAGCAGGTTTTAGAGGTCCTGTGCCGCATAGAACTGGCGGAGAGAGGTCCTGAAACTGTGGTGCATTTCAAACAACTCAAACCCTTTGTTCCTTGTTTATTTGCACAGACTCCGGTACGACCCGGCTGGGTGGGAGAGAGAGAGAGATTTCCTGCCCAACCTCGCAGGCCTTCCCGCCGACTGGAGGTCAACCCATGACCCAGTTGGGTTATCACCGACCGGGGTTCCAGTCTGCTGTGGATTTTCCCATAGAGAGGCTGTTCTGCATCCAGGGCTGTTGATGCCAGCTGCATATAGCACACAGAGTGGTTATCTGACCTCCAGCTTCTACGAGAGGGTACTTCCGGCATTCTTCAGCAACGGGAAGCAGCATCTCTTTCAGTGGGAGGAAGGTCAACGGGAGCCCAACGGTCTCGGGGAGCATGACCAGTGCAAGTCTGGCAGCCACCAGCGTAGTCCAAAGTTACCACATGGCTTTGGAACAACTCAGGGACGGTCTTTTCCACCTAGGATGGGGATAGTGTGGTGAAGCTGTAGGACAGCCTGTAAGGGAAGATATTACTAAATCATTAACTAATTGCTCACATCTGTGCCTACTTACAAGACTCTGACCAGAATTCTGAGAAACTGATATAAGGCAGAGCCGAGATTGCAGGCAGATCTTGGCAGAGGAGCTCCGCTTTGATGAACGCTGGGCTTATAGCCTTTGCAAGTATCTGCATTGCACTCACCTTAACAGAGGGAGGTTTTGGCCAGTTCTCCTTAACCGTTCAGACAAGTAAAAAATCTGTCTTACTTGTCTGAAGGACAAGTGGCAGAAAAAGTTAATGTCAAGCCCTGCAGATAATTCCACCAAGGGCAACTGGCTAGAAGAACTGAGCCGATGGACAAGGGGCAATGAAATGTGGTATGTAAACCTTATGTATGTCCTTAGAAGCTGTGTGAATATAAAGTCACTGCAACCTTAGATGGCTGCACCAGACCAAGTGGTGGCACTATAGATCTCATCGTCACCAGTGCCACCATATGATACCAGAGCAATAACTATTGATCAAGTGGACTTTGTCTCATGCAAATAAATTATGTCAAATATTGTGATTTGTATATCTGTATAATCATATATCGTTGCCTGTGTTATGTTGTCTGAACGTAGGGAAAAGTGGATATTTTATTCTGTAAAATCCTGTCCTGCCGCTTGCACAGTCAGCGTATTACAGCTGTGAGAGTGTATTGAAGTATTTTGGAACGCTAATGTGGAGTGAACCAACAGATTTAAATCAACATGGTAATGCTTTCACTGACTGCACATAAAGGAAGATAGTTCCTACATCACAGAGTGCTGGCTTTGTTATCCAACTGATCTTGTGTCCTTTCTGTCATCCTGTGAAACCCGTTCATTGCTGCTCGCAGGTGTATTTTTTCTGTCTAATGTCCATATTGTTTTCCCCTTGGAATATTGTTCTGTTTCTCTTGAACAATGTCGTCTAATTTGTTATTTCTCTGCTGGTCAGGGAGATGCTTTACAATTGGTCCATCTCTCTGTTGGTAATACGCAACTCAGTTAGTTATGAGCAAGTTCTTCTTGTTGGCGAGGCTCCCTGTGCGTTGTCAGCATTTGATGGTGCGCCAGTCTAGCAATCTCTCCAGTGTTAGGTCCAGTGTTGGGTCCAGGACGGTGGGCCTTGAGGGCGGTGTGGTCACCTGCTAATGAGAGTGGCCAGTAGGGGGAGCAGTGCTGCTGTAAGGGGGGCAGAGAGGCCTGCTGCTCCTCCACACTCCATGGCATTCTCCTGCATCAGACACAGGGGGCATCACAGGAGTTTCAGACCATAGAAATGAATGAATACATACACTATATATCTATATGGTTCAGACAATATACAGATGGTCACATATATGATTAATGTCATGTTATTAAACACTCATAAACAGGCGTTCATGTACTTTCTGTGTAATCACAGAATTGTGACGCAGACGCACACACATATCTACATACTGCGTACCTCGGGGTGAAAAGGATGACACGATTCTGGCCGCTTTCTGTCTTTCTGAAACTTCAGCCTATCACATTTCAGAGACTCATTGTGTGCAGAGGGGTTAAGGATAGAAATACTGATGAACCACACCTCAGATACATTTAACTGATACTGTGGTGACCGTTTCTGCAACATCATTCTAGCATGATGAGATCACCAAACCGTAATGCACGCTTCATAAATAGCTACATGTATGAGATATGGATTAATACCTCTGACAATGAAGAAGCTATTCACATTCACAGAAGACTAAAGTCTAAGTTCAGAGTACACTTACAGTTAACTTACAAAACCCATCTACTTACAAAACATTTATACTAAAAAACATTCAAAAGCTTTGTACTAACAATACACTCAAACACCTCAAACTTATTGAGGGTTAGTAAAGGATATACATAATCTCGATGGGATCCATGGAAACCAGGGGGGCAGAGCTGCAGTCACACTTGTTGTCCACGACGACCATGAAGAGATTACTGCTGGGAATCTGCTGAATTACAAAAGATCTGAGGAGGGAGAGAGAGAGAGAAAGAGAGAATGAGAAAGCGAGTTGAGTTGATTCAGTTGATGCTTTTAACATAAGGCTAGGTCCCTATTTTCTCCACTTCCTGTCTGACTGACGTGCCCAAAGTAAACTGCCTGTTGTTCAGGCCCTGAAGCCAGAATATGCATATAATTGTACCATTGGAAAGAAGACACTTTGAAGTTTGGAGAAATGTTAAAATAATGTAGGAGACTATAACACAATAGACATGGTCAGAGAAAATCCAAAGAAAAACCAACCGGAAATGTTTTTTGGGGAGAGCACATGCTCTTTACAATGGAACGTATAGAGAAATAATTAAATCTAGCTCCCATTATGCAATTCCTATGGCTTCCACTGGGTGTCAGTCGTCTTTGTTCAAGGTTTCAGGCTTGTTTCTTCCAAAACGAGTAAGAAAAATTAGTTTTACTACAGGGACACAGACTTGGAAATTTGTGTATGTGCGCGATGACGAGGACATGCACCTGCTAATATCGTTTTCCTATTGAACATAATTCTTTCCGTATGAAATATTATAGTTTAATTACATTTTACGGTATCTGAGGATTAATTAGAAACATATTTTGACTTGTTGAAACAAAGTTTAGGGGTAGATTTTCGGATTCCTATCTTAGCATGTTGAACGAGTGGATTACTCAAATCGATGGCGCCAACAAAATACTTTTTGGGATATAAAGAAGGATTTTAATCTAACAAAACGACACTACATGTTATAGCTGGGACCTTTTGGATGACAAATCAGAGGAAGATTTTCAAAAAGCACGTGAATATTTAATCGCTATTTGTGAAACCTGTGCCGGTGGAGAAATATTTTGATTTGGGGCGCCGTCCTCAAACAATCATATGGCATGCTTCGCTGAAAAGCCTACTGTAAATCAAACACTGCAGTTAGATTAACAAGTATTTAAGCTTTCAACCGATATAAGACGCTTGTATGTACCTAAATGTTTAATATCCATCATTTTTATGATTATTTACTTGAATTGCGAGTCCTCCAGTTTCACCGGAAGTTGTCCCGCTAGCGGGACGCCTTTTCCAGAACTAACGCATGAAATTACCCTGTATTGTGTATACACCATCAACACAAAGGTTAAGTGAGTTTATCGGTGCCTAATACACAGGTGAGGTAATTGTGTTACAAGTACCTGACACACCCCTCACAGTCGATGTTTCCCGTGGTCTCTTTGATGGTACGCTCAGAAACGAAGGCAGGGTACTCCGTGTCACATGGCACCATCATGGTCTTTCCCCTCGACCTTTGGGCTGGAAATGGGACATGTAAATCTTAACATAATAAAAACACGAAAGACTCACACACACACACGTGTGCAAGGACCCTTACACACACACACACACACACACCTCAAGGTATATTCTTACACACACTGACCTTTGACTGAGAGATCAACATGCCACCAGCTGTAAAGGTTGAACTCCAGCAGGAAACTGATGAGGAAAACAAACATACATTGATATAATAATACAATAATATGTACTGTGGTTGATAATCAATGCATCTCATTATTTTATCGTATCAAGGTGATTATTTTATTGTTCTCACATGACAAGTTTGGTCAGGAGCCATTTCACGATGGAGAAGGGCTGGGAGAGAAGAAATTAAATAATTAGCATTGACTGGATGTATGTAAGTCTGATGAGTAGTTTAGGGACAGTATGTACATGTGACAATATTTAGGGACAGTACTTACATGTGACAATATTTAGGGGCAGTACTTACATGTGACAATAGTTAGGGACAGTACTTACATGTGACAATATTTAGGGACAGTACTTACATGTGATAATATTTAGGGACAGTACTTACATGTGATAATATTTAGGGACAGTACTTACATGTGACAATAGTTAGGGACAGTACTTACATGTGACAATATTTAGGGACAGTACTTACATGTGACAATATTTAGGGACAGTACTTACATGTGACAATATTTAGGGGCAGTACTTACATGTGATAATGTTTAGGGGCAGTACTTACATGTGATAATATTTAGGGGCAGTACTTACATGTGATCATATTTAGGGACAGTACTTACATGTGATAATATTTAGGGACAGTACTTACATGTGATAATATTTAGGGACAGTACTTACATGTGATAATATTTAGGGACAGTACTTACATGTGATAATATTTAGGGACAGTACTTACATGTGACAATAGTTAGGGACAGTACTTACATGTGATAATATTTAGGGACAGTACTTACATGTGACAATATTTAGGGACAGTACTTACATGTGACAATATTTAGGGACAGGACTTACATGTGACAATATTTAGGGACAGTACTTACACGTGACAATATTTAGGGACAGTACTTACACGTGACAATATTTAGGGGCAGTACTTACATGTGATAATATTTAGGGGCAGTACTTACATGTGATAGAGAGCGTGCGCTGTCACTGCTGCCAGCATACTCTCTACAGAGAGCCTGGTAGTCATACAGAGTGATCCTAGAGAGAAGAGAAAATAGACCATTCGTTGTGTGTGTGTGTGTGTGTGTTCAGGGTATGACTGTAACATGATTTCTCCTCTAACCTTTTGAAGGAGCCCATGAGAAGCAGCTTGTTCATAACAGCACTCTCCACCTCTCCAAAGAACAGCCCCGTCTGAGGAAGAAGATGTTTATTTAAATGTAAATACTAGGAACCAGGGGAGCTACAGGACACACACACACACACACACACACACACACACACACACACACACACGTCTAGTATATTATTAATGGTACCTGAGAGTTGTCCTCTGTGACCAGAATAAATCCGTTGTTGTCTATAAGGTAACACTTGATGTCCTGTTCGAAAAAAAGAAAGGAACATTAATTCAGATCTTCAAAGCATGACATCATTTAATAATTCAACACTGAGAGGAAACAAAGCAAGGTCACAGACAGGAAGTAGAAAAGCTGAGACACGGACCACAGGCTAAGAAACAGGAAGTAGCATGAGCCAGTGACAGACAGCTACTGTCTGGTCTTACCTCATTATCACAGCTAATGGAGCACTTCCCATCCAGAGCAGCACACTGGATCGAATCAATAAGATGAATAAATTATTAGAATAATCCATAAAGCATGTCTCACAGCACCGGATATTGTGTGTGTGTGTGTGTGTGTGTGTGTGTGTGTGTGTGTGTGTGTGTGTGTGTGTGTGTGTGTGTGTCTACCTGTCTACTAGCGGTCCAGAACTTCCTCTGAAAGAAATCCAGCTTCATCTGAATCCCAACAGCTATAGTGGGTTTTAACAAAAACACAAACAGAACACAATCAGCACACTGTACATATAGAAGAGGATTTAAAAATGTATTAAAGAGTTTCTTCACGTCTTCAAAGGAGGCTTAATATCGTTTAAAACATTACATTTACAAGCCTATAACAGGTACAGTAGCTCTCTATGTCAGAGAGAAGTTAAGGGAGACGTTAGGGGCTTTTCAGGGAGCTTACAAGCAACAATAAGCGACTTCCTGTCATCCAGCAGTTGTATGGCAGTGCTGGCCAAAACCACACTCTTATTCTCATTTCCTGGAGTAAAACAGGAACACAGAGAAGCACCGATATTAGCCTCAATCAACAAATGTTGTGTAAATGGAAAAGAACAAATCCTACTATTTCAATAGATCTTATAAAATACACTATATATTCCATTCCACCCTCAGCACCTCAGCATAATTAATCACAGCTGGAAAACCAAGTCACAGAAACAAAAGGGAATACTCCTTTTCAAGCCAAAAGATGGCGCCATACCCACAGCTTTCAGCAGGCAATAGCAACCCACAGCACTACACTCAGTGATGGAATCCCATCAGTAGCCTACAACCAGGATGTTTGAAGTGATTCTGACACAGAGAGAGGGATGTGTTCTTATGAAAATGAACAGTTCTGGTACAGAGCACTACAGAACCTCTGGGGACAGGGATTATTGGAGGAGGTTATAGTATTAAACAGGGGAGGTGATAGTAAAGGAGGGATATTTTACAACAGACTAAGGGATGAGAGCAGTTAGAGGAAGGTAGAGGCTGGTAGACAACAGGGAACAACAGTGTGATCCTGATCCTCTCTTTCCCTCAGTGGGAAGAAAGTGGGGCACATTAATTACAGACAGCAGTGAGAGAGACGAGCTGTACAACACAACCCAGCTTCTCTAATATACAGAAGCTCACTCTCCCTAACTTGTGATTGAGTGTCATCTGCAGCCTATTTTCCACCCCCACACCCCACTCAATAAATCTCTTTAGTTAACCCTGTGTACTGTATCTCTGTGGGTTACCATGGCGATCCAATGTGTCACTGATAGGTTTTACCATGACGATTCGGTGAATCTGTGTCTCTGATATAGGGTGTAGATAGCCTCTTCGCTCAGTTTGACTTGTACACATTAATCTAGTCTCCTGTCACTGCAGGCGACATCCCGTACCCCGAAAACATATTTATCAGCCCCTCTGATTTACCTATTTCCGTGAAACTTTTCCCGTCACAAGGCAAATCTGTACCAGATGTCATGGTAATTTGTCATATGGTTACTTTGTGAATATGAACTCTTCATGGCCAGAAAAGGTGAGGAATTGATTATGCAATGGTTATGATATATTTATTCATTATGTTTATAAATTAATATTCTGCCCTACCAAGCAAAAAGCAGTAACTACTCACAGCGTGGAACTGAGAAAAATGGCTTCCAAGTTGAATTGTCCAGCCAAATGAATTCTGGGGAGATCATTTGAGATGTGGTGATCTGTTGCCTTACTATTAGTTAATATTTTATTCATGTTGACACTGACTTCTGACATGACCTTTGACCCTTAAACAGCAGTTACTGCCTTCTTCCTTGGCATGATATGTTGTAAATTGCAGGGTAATACCAAAGCAAAGAGCAGTGTCAGCCATTTTCATTTGTTAGTTTACTATTCTTCTCATGTATGTTATTAATAAAAGAGCAGTGTAATTACTGACAGTGAAGCGGAGTTCAAACTGTATTATTCGTGTGACTTCCACTAAGATACCAGTTGTATTTACATGGAGATGTAGGTTCTGCGTCAGTCACATTACATACTGTGTTTTACAACTAGCCCATGTCTTGTTATAAGAATACATGTGAAAAGCAGCACTGCAATTGTTTGAATTACATTAAATGATTACCTATCTTGTAATATATAATGATGCATTGGAACATGGTAGAAGTATGACATAGGGTAATACTAATTATAAAAATTACCATGAGATTGCAAAGTAAATTATTTGTATAAACTACCGGTCAAAAGTTTTAGAACACCTACTCATTTATGGGTTTTTCTTTATTTTTACTATTTTATACATTGTAGAATAATAGTGAAGACATCAAAACTATGAAATAACACATATGGAATCATGTAGTAACCAAAAAAGTGTTAAACATATCAAAATATATTTTATATTTGAGATTCTTCAAATAGCCACCCTTTGCCTTGATGACAGCTTTGCACACTCTTGGCATTCTTTCAACCAGCTTCACCTGGAATGCTTTTCTAACAGTCTTGAAGGAGTTCCCACATATGCTGAGCACTTGTTGGCTGCTTTTCCTTCACTCTGTGGTTCGCCTCATCATTGGTTAGAGCGTTGGGCCAGTAATCGAAAGGTTGCTAGATCAAATCCCCGAGCTGACAAGGTAAAAATCTGTCGTTCTGCCCCTGAACAAGGCAGTTAACCCACTGTTCCTAGGCTGTCATTGTAAATAAGAAATTGTTATTAACTGACTTGCCTAGTTAAATAAAGGTCAAATAAAAAATGTAAATAAATGTCAAAGTGGAATTATGTCAGCAAAAATAAAGTGTCAATGAGTATTCAACACCTTTGTTATGGAAATCCAAAATAAGTTCAGAAGTAAAATATTGCTAAACAAGTCGCATAATACTTTGCATGTACTCACTCTGTGTGCAATAATAGTGTTTAACATCATTTTTTTATGATTACCTGATCTCTGTACCCCACACATGCAATTATCTGTAAAGTTGGTCAGTCGCGTTGTGAATTTGAAACACAGATTCAACCAACAATACCAGGGAGGTTGTCTAATGCCTCACAAAGGACACTTATTGGTAAAATTACACAATTACACTTTGGATGGTGTATCAATATAAACAGTCACAACAAAGATACTGGCATCATTCCTAACTTAGCTGCCGGAGAGGAAGAAACTCGCTCAGAGATTTTACCATGAGGCCAATGGTGACTTTAAAACAGTTAGAGTTTAATGACGCGCAGCCGCACCTTCTCCAGGCTGCTATTCGTCGTCCTCCTCGCTTTCCTGTGGAAGAACTGGGAGGTCATCTCGCAGTAACTGGATGGCTTCCTGATGTCCCCGATTTGACCTACAGGGGTGGGGCTCTCTCAATGAGTGACGAAGGGAGGCGACGGCGGGCTGGGGCTCCCTGAACAATGAGGGACAGAGACGGGGCCTGGTGTGAGGTGCGGGGGATGACTGACTAACAAACCCGTACTCTGCCTCTGATGCATGTGGTGGAGCCAGGCCAGCACAAAGGGTGTGCTTAGCGGAAAGGAGGAGGATGATGACGAGCCAGTGAAATTGTTTACAAGTGGAAGACATTTTCTTGCTTTAGAATTGATTCAAGTAGTACTGAATTTGTTTCTTCTTGTTATTGTAGTCCTTAATGCAGATGCTTGAGGTCTTTCTCTTGTGGCAGGATTGGGAAGGTTAACAGCTGGCATGTTGATGATCCACATGGCTAGTGGCTTTACCCTTTTTTTGCACTCCTTTTCTCTCCACCCAAAATCTCTCTTCCTTTTCTCTCTTTAACCCTAAAATCTCTCCTTTGTCCCTTTTCATACTCCCAATATGTTCTCTTCCATGTTTGTCTTCCTCTGCCCCTCTTCTCAATCACCCCAGTCTTTGCCCATTTCACCAAATCGCTCTTCTTTCTGGGAGGAATGATGTGACTAGCTACAGTGCACTGCTGTGGACAAAATCTAATTTATCACTGGATCAAGCAAGTGATGGGTTCTTGACTTGTTTCTATTGGACGAGCTAAACGTGACGTTGGGCCTGATTGGATCAGGACTGAGTCGGAATATGCTCAGCTTGAAGCCCCGCACTCTTGGCCTGGCCTGTTGGATCCGCCCCTGCTGAGACTATAAACTCATCTATAAACTGAATGAACATACTTGAAGAGCTGTGAAACTGCTCAGTCTTTCAGTGCTTCCGTACTGTTTCTATTAGTGTCAATGAAATATACACTTTAAATTTTTTTTAAACAAATAAACATGCAGTTTTAAAGATGCAGGATTGAGTCAACACACCCAGTTTCTATTTCAACCTCATGTTTTTGATGTGTTGCCTATATTGACAAGCTAGTCGAGCTCTAACAATGTCCTCAAAGATGGAAGGCAGGCGAGACCTTTCTAGCCAATGAGGGCAGATAAGGGCAGATTCAAATCAAATTTATTTATATAGCCCTTCGTACATCAGCTGATATCTCAAAGTGCTGTACAGAAACCCAGCCTAAAACCCCAAACAGCAAGCAATGCAGGTGTAGAAGCACGGTGGATAGGAAAAACTCCCTAGAAAGGCCAAAACCTAGGAAGAAACCCAGAGAGGAACCAGGCTATGAGGGGTGGCCAATTCCAAGATTCCAATTCCAAGATGGCGTAGCAGTGCAGACGCGGTTTGTTGTCCTCTCGTTTACTTTTTGTATTTTTGGTCTTTTTTGTATAAATTCCAATTTTTCAATCTCTTTTTCCATTTTTAAAATAAATCTACCTTCCGGTAACCCGCCTCACTCGGACACGGATCCGCAATTTTTTTAGACCCTATAGCCAAAACTTTCATCAGAAGGTAGCCAGCTAATTAGCTAAGTTACTAGTCATTTAGTCATTGTTAGCCACTGCTAGCGGCATTTACCCTCTGCTCAGGCACCAGACGTTTTTTTTAGCCTGGATAAAACCTGCCAGCCTCGGACTGTTTTTCCCCACTACAACACCAGATTCCTGCCGTAAACTCCTGGACCATTGATCATCACAGCTAGCTATCTTCAACTGAGTGACCCAGCCCTGAAGCTAGCCCTGAGCCAGGCGCATATCCCGGCTAGCAAACGAAATTCGCACAACAACAATACCTCTTTCGCCATCTGGCCCGGTCCCTTCGTCGACACGGCGCCCCGCCGTACCACCACGACTGGTCTGCAGACGTAATTCCATCAGCTGTGCCTTCAACCGGCCTTTGGCGGACGACGGAGCAGACGCTTCTACTTACCCCGGACTGCTAACTTTAAACGCCATGCCTCCCGCGTGCTAGCGCCCTTCAAAGGGGATGACACTGGCAGTCTCTATTGGGGTACCACAGGGTTCAAATCTCGGGCTGACTCTTTTCTCTGTATATATCAACGATGTCGCTCTTGCTGCGGGTGATTCCCTGATCCACCTCTACGCAGACGACACCATTCTGCTTACATCTGGCCCTTCTTTGAACACTGTGTTAACTAACCTCCAAACCAGCTTCAATGCCATACAACACTCATTCCGTGGCCTCCAACTGCTCTTAAACACTAGCAAAACCAGATGCCTGCTTTTCAACCGTTGGCTGCCCGCACCCACCCGCCTGACTAGCATCACTACTCTGGACGGTTCTGACCTAGAATACGTGGACAACTACAAATACCTAGTTGTCTGGCTAGACTGTAAACTCCCCTTCCAGACTCATATCAAACATCTCCAATCCAAAATCAAATCTAGAATCAACTTTCTATTTCGCAACAAAGCATCCTTCACTCACACCGCCAAACTTACCCTAGTAAAACTGACTATCCTACCGATCCTCGACTTTGGCGATGTCATCTACAAAATAGCTTCCAATACTCTGCTCAGCAAATTGGATGCAGTCTATCACAGTGCCATCCGTTTTGTTACCAAAGCGCCTTATACCACCCACCACTGCGACCTGTATGCTCTAGTCGGCTGGCCCTCGCTACATATTCGTCGCCAGACCCACTGGCTCCAGGTCATCTACAAGTCTATGCTAGATAAAGCTCCGTCTTATCTTATCTCAGCTCACTGGTCACGATAACAACACCGACCCGTAGCACGTGCTCCAGCAGGTATATCTCACTGGTCATCCCCAAAGCCAACACCTCCTTTGGCCACTTTTCCTTCCAGTTCTCTGCTGCCAGTGACTGGAACAAATTGCAAAAATCGCTGAAGCTGGAGACTTACATTTCCCTCACTAACTTTAAACATCAGATATCTGAGCAGCTAACCGATCGCTGCAGCTGTACAAAGTCCATCTGTAAATAGCCCACCCAATCTACCTACCTCATCCCCATATTGTTTTAATTTACTTTGCTGCTCTTTTGCACACCAATATCACTACTTACACACCATCACCTGCTCATCATCATCTGCTCATCTATCACTCCAGTGTTAATCTGCTAAATTGTAATTACTCTGCTACTATGGCCTATTTATTGTCATACCTCCTCATGCCATTTGCACACACTATATATAGGCTTTCTTTTTTTCTATTGTGTTATTGACTGTACGCTTGTTTATTCCATGTGTAACTCTGCATTGTTGTTTCTGTCGCACTTCTTTGCTTTATCTTGGCCAGGTCGCAGTTGTAAATGAGAACATGTTCTCAACTACCTTACCTGGTTAAATAAAGGTGATATAAAAAAGAAAAAAGATAGGTGACAGCTTCAATTGCGTTGCCTATGCTCTCTTCCCATGTATCCTTGTTCAAATCCAGGCCTTGAGGTCCACAGCATTAATGATTTATTTTTCTCCTTAGGGGTGGTTGAGTAAAACCTGGTTAAACTTCCAGGGAATAAAGAACCAGGAGCACCAGTGGACAGCAATGTTCTGGTTTGGGTACCTTCAAACTGAAGACCCAATTAGTTCTTGCACCCCCTTGTGGACAAACTGAGATGGTACAACATGTTGCATTGCACCATTGTGGGCACTGACCCATAACAGAAAAGTTTTGAATAATTTCCCATAGCTTCATAGTTATGGGAAATGTTTATTCTGAGATGGTTAGTTCTAACTCTATAGATAGACTGCTACCACAAACCAGCAGCATCAAAAATTCCATGGTGGAGAGAACAGCGAAAGACCAGTATCAGGGCCGTCCCTCAGGAGACTGGTACCAAGATATCATGTCCAGTGTGTTCCAGGCTCAGACTGATCTAAACCATCTGCACACTCACTGTACCAGATTTCCCCAACGAATCGTGTCATGGTCATCAACCTATGATGGATGAACAACAAAGTCCTGACCGTGTAGAAAACAACTTAACCATCAATATTTTCCAGGAACCGGGAAGTCACTGTACTAGTGATACAATTAATCTGGCAGAAGAGGGTACTGATTAAGCAGGTGCAAGAAACAAGAACTTAACAGCTTTTTATTTATTTATATATATATATATATATATATATATATATAAACTTGCATCAGTGAATCATTAAACATCTTTACAAGCCCCTAGCTACCACCAACACTTATCTACAGGATAAGTGGAGATTACATTTTACAGCAGCTAGGCCTACACTTAAATGCCACAAACAAGTAGTACAAAAAACTGCTTTATTTAAAAACATATAAAGTGGATAAAAGGAGTGCAGTCACTCTGCTGCTGCCCCCCTTGCCTCGTTTCCCTGTGGTTGTAGCTTCAGGAGCAGCAGTGTCCCCTTCATCACCCTCTGCAGGCTTCTGGAAAGCTTTGGCCTTTGCACCCTTCTTGGCTGCCACTTCACCCTTGGTAGTCTTCTGTGCTTTGGGTAGATCCTCAGCTGTCCCCTCTTCCCCATTGTCCTATTCGACTTGGGCTTCTTAGCAGGGGCCACCTTGGAAGCAGATGCTTTTGCGGACTTCCTGAGTTTTGCATCCTGAAAGATGAAAATGACAGGTTTGCAATGCTGCTGGTTTGTGGTAGCATTTACCATTTGAGATTCAATTTAACCATGGTAAAGCCCAATTAGGGAACAGTACCAATGACAAAAGTGTAAAAAAAAAAGTACCTATACACCAAAACCACTTGAACAATGCCAATAGTCAGAACATAACTGAAACCACACTTGCCTCTGAAGGTTTCTCCTTCTGCTTTTTGGCTGTAGCCTTTTTCTTCTCAGCTTCTAGAGACAAGAGTTAGTGATGTCTGTGTATGCATGCAATCATGGACACCATGAGGAGAAGTGAGATACCCATACAAGTCGTTGAATGAGCAATGTTAAATGTCCTCCATTGCAATGGGTGTAACTCAATAACAATGATCCCATACAATTGGGCAGATTATAGGGTGATGTCTAAATCCTAGGAGTGATGAGCACAATCAATTCAGTGGATTCAGTTTACCGGCTTCCTTGTCCGTAGTTTTCTTGGCTCCAACCTTGGCAGCCTTTGGAGCCTTCTCCACATTGGGATCAGTGTTCTCAGTGGCCTTTGGCTTGGGCTCCTTGACCCTACCCCTGACTGCAAGCTGGCAAGGCAGAGTGATCACACGTTGAGCTACATTATATTAAACAGCAAGCCCATGTTCAATATGTTTGTCATACAATGTTGACTTTTCTAATAAACACACCACTTTATATTCAAAACTGGTACCATGAAGTTTGGCTCATTTGGCAGGTAAGCTACTATCACATTCAGAAAATAAAGTCCATTCACCTTGGATCACATTTTTCTTGATTTAATTACTTGGGTTAACAAAGCCTAGTTGCCACAAGGAGCCTATTAAAGTAACTATCCAGTGGATATCACACTTTACATTTTTTTATGTTCTGTTAATTCGTACCCAAATAATGTTGATGCCTGAGCTCTGAGGCATGCGTTGAAATTGCAGAGTGCTGACGCCCTTATCACTTTATCAGAAGCACGTGGTCAATGACGTCCAAAGCTTTGTTTTATCAAACAACCACCTGATTGGTAGAAGACAAAAAGGCTACACTGCACACACTCTATGGGGTGTGGGACATAATCTATAATAATTTGGCTGCTATAAATTCTTTAGACCAGCAGGTGTCACTAGTGTGCACTTGATCAAAACCATGAGTAGTTAACCTATTTCAGACAATTAGCTGGAAAATCTCAATGCTCCAGGAAGCTTTGTTTCCCCATCACTAATCCTACACTCGTATTTGTAGCCAAAGCATAACTTGATAAAACAAACAAACAAAAAAACATCTAAACTTGCAACACGAAACAGACCATTTCGATAATGCTTGCCATTTCCTCATTGAACATTATATCATGTTGGCTCATTGGCTGAGCTGGCCAATCAGCAGTATACTTGATTTCATCTTTTTTGAAACAGGTATATGCCCACACCATTCTGATGTCGGGGTACGCCCAGGGCCGGATTAACAAAGGGGCTTCCAGCCGATGAAGCCAGAAAAAAAAGTCACAAATATATTCATACATTGTACTATAATATATTAGATATATTATATATTTTTACTGCAACCGCAAAACACAGGAGGATTCAGGAGCCCGCTCTCAATGAGTGTAGACAGCTTCCTGCTGCCACTCTGCTAATCATCAGATGGGGGGAGGAGAGGTATGGGCCCCATGTGGGTAAATGGGGGGCCCAGCCTTGATTGGGTAACTGAAAAAATAAACTGCATAATAACTAAATGTGACTGGTCAATTATGTGAGTCAGGGGCTGGGCCCAAGAGGCAAAAAACCAAATTACTTATTTTATAACCAACCAAGGGAGCCTGTTCACAATGTTCAAAATACACCAGAGAACATATTTAGCCACAGAGTATCAATAGTTCCTCAAAAATAACTGTCTTGTTATCACAAGCACATTCAGGTAACTGCCAAAATAAAGAAAACGGCAACAAAGTGTCTTCAAAAGGGTGTTTGCTGCAAGAACAGCTTCAATGCGCCTTGGCATAAATTCTACAAACTGACCTAAACCATGGCAGGACAACACACCCCACACACACCATAAACTTTGTGTCCCTCATTTACTCAATTGTTTCCTTTATTTTGGCAGTTACTGGTTGCCTACTGTCGGGAAGGCTGCAATTTGGGCAGCATGCATGCCAAATGTACAGCTTGTTGTGTTGTGGCCATAGACATAATACATAGATTTTTGGAACCTTTTACCCTGGAAATTTGAGTGGTAACTCATGGGTACTCTAGCAATGGCTGCCAGTCATGATTTGAACGGGAACTGCCATCCATGGATTATATGTAGATAGTTGGTTGCAGCTGTCTGTTTGCACATTTCAAAATACAAATTGCGGGGAAAAACATAGTTTGGAAAGCAAATGTCTACTCCTAAAAATAGAAGACTGTCTGTAGAACCAATATAATTCTCAACTCCCAATTTTTAGTGACCAGCAGCACTGTTTTTCAAAGTAGCTCATCTTAAGATAGGATATTGCCAAGAGGAGCGCATTGGCCATCACCGTGAGTAGTAGCCTATGGCTTCATCATTACGCGAGTCAGTGTGCCACTGGAAATGGTATGTAATTGCCCAATGTAGTAATTTATAAATAAAAAACACAATTCAAACTGGAAAGCTGCTTTGACATACTCAATTACAATTTTTGGGAAGGAAAACCATTTCACTCATATTGTAAATTATTGGTCCTTTTTCATAGAAATCTGGAAACACTGGGCATTTACTTTAAGATTTAGACATGCATGGGTCACTTACCCGAAACCTCCCCTGTGCGCCGTTGCTATCGAGTTGATGTCCTCACAGGGTCTTGCGTATCATGTATTTCAACCTCACCAGGTCCACAGATGGATATTTCTGTTATGTATCCGCGAATGGCCTGCGACGAGACCCCCTTTCGAGAGTTCAACTCCTTCGGCGCTAACCATTACCATCGTAGGTGGATGAAGAGGAGTTCTCCGTGCCACAGCAGGTGCTTTGCTGGATTCTAACAATGAAATGGACACATGTATCAACCGTAATCTAACCAAATAACCGTAAAATTAGGCTACTCAAATTGGCCTAAACCGCACATGGTTTTACAAACCTGATTTAGCTTTTCCCGACGCTTTCCATATGTTTTGGGCACGTCAGAAGATGACGTTGCTTCTTCGGCGGCTGCTGCTTTTTTTTAGGTGGCATGATCAAACGGTTCATCTCAAAGTTAGGCTACATAAAAACGTTAGTTTAAAAACAGCAACTGCATTCTCAGCCTACACACGTTCAATGTTATGCACTTCAAGCAACACCGCAGCAAAGCACGCGGTTTACCTGAACAGGCGCTGACATTTAGGTACCAGTTAGAGCATTCAATGTAAACTGATCAGTCCGAGTAGTGTGAACTCGCTTCTTCTCTCCTCCGTTCCTTCATTCCTTCCTTTCCTTTCATTTACTGTGCTTATTAGTTTACCTTCACTGCTCTGGCATATTATTAAACATGACTCACCAAACATAAATGAAATATGAAAACCCTTCTACATTTAAACTTTGTGCAGCAGTTAAAAACTTAAAACGAAAAGTCGAAGATAAAAAAAAATCTCAGACAGACATGTTAGTTTGGTTTTAAAAATCGAATTGTCGGCAATAATAATACAAAATAACATCTGTTAAAGACAGATAGCTTGAGAACCTAAAAATAATTACAGATAAATGATTCTGAATGTTCAGCCTCCTTGTCCTCTGCAACATGACATTAGCCCGCAGTTGCCATATGAGACATCTGTGGTTTTCCTGTGAACAAGCCCCACATCTACATTTCTATTGAAACATGTATTCTTTGTCCCAGTCACAGCCACCATCTTCTGTAAAGTCAGACTAACAGTATGTATGTAGCTCTCTAAAAAATGACATTGTTCATCCCTGATATGGCTGGTCATCTGTTTTTGCTCATCCTCCTTTTCGGTGAGTTATTTTTCCGCTCCATCTGTTTGTGCTACAGGATATTCCATTCTTCTTTCTAGTCTTTTAGTCTTTTACTTTAGGAACTCTTAATATTTCAACATGTTATGGTTATAATAAGTGTGTCTTATTCCACTGATCATCCTATTGATTTATATTTCTCTGTCATTATTTTACATTTTGTTCAGATAAGAATGACCACTGCTTGATAACATGGCTGTGAATGCATTACAGACTGTTCTGCTTCGCCAACTTGTGTAAAGTGTTCCCATCTCATGTTTTCTTATTTTTCATAATGGCAAAAAGAGCATGATAATGACCCATTTTGTTATGTCTAGATACCTTCCAGTACATCAAAGCCGAAGGTCAGTATCATTATTATGAATTTAAAGCTGCAATATGTAACTTTTTGGGCTACCAGACAAAACAACGGTTTACCAAAATATTCAAATAATGATTGACATATTTTCAATAAAAATGTTATTTTGATTAATTCATCCATAAGATTTCATCCTTCCACGAGATGCTGTATACACTGGGTATACAAAACATTAACATGACATAGACTGACCAGGAAAATCCAGGTGAAAGCTATGATCCCTTATTGATGTCACTTGTTAAAGCCATTTAAATCAATAAATAGATGAAGGGGAGGAGACAGATTGAAGACATGTATTGTGTATGTATACCATTCAGAGGGGGAAAGGGCAAGATTTAAGTGCCTTTGAACGGGATATGGTAGCAGGTGCCAGAACTGCAACAGTGCTGGGTTTTTCACGCTCAATAGTTTCCTGTATCAAGAATGGTCCACCACCCTAAGGACATCCTGCAAACTTGACACAACTGTGGGAAGGATTGGAGTCAACATCGGTCAGCATCCCTGTGGAATGCTTTCGACACATTGTAAAATCCATGCCCCGACTGTTTGGTACACTCCGTGTAGTCCCGACACAAATCTAGGGTTGGTACCAAGCCAGCTGGTCGATCATTCTAAATGTTCCATTGTCATGATGGCTGTCAATGTTCTTATGCCTTGCTTGCTAGCTCGGCAACTTCGGCTAACACAGTCACGTCAAACAGTGCAGCCAGAATAACAGCAAAGAAGCTGCATTTGCATTTGTTTAAGCTGTTTTCTATAGATTTTTGGGGGGATTCAGCCATAACAATGAGCAATTGACACGATGCGCGATTTTGCCTGGCATTGAAAATGAGCTCTCTCTCCAGGACACTATTCAGAGGAGCTAGCCAACTACAGTACAAAGTTAACATAATCACTTCAAACTGAAGCTGGAATGACAGTAAATTAAGTGCATTTCGTGTTTTTCTATTGGCATTTCTTTGTATATATCCATAAAAATTATACTGATTCCTGATTTTGACTGGCTAAGAAAAGCTGCCAGACTGTCTCATCCCGACACATTCGTTCATTACTATGGGGCAGCTGGAGGTGATCAAATGTCAATATTGAAACAATGTTGCAAACGTCGGAGACAGACAGCAAGGTTAATACAAATCTCTGCTGTTGAAAACCAAATGCTAGTCTAAAATAAATGGGATATAATATCTAAATGCTTTTTACAGTGGAGATCAAGTCTATAAATTGCCTGGCTGGGCTGATGAGATAGTGGATTGAGCAGTCAAATGGAATAGTGAATAGACTATTTTTTTGTGTTTGCAAACGTTTGGCGCATCTCTCTCATGCGGCAACATTTGCAAACACAAAAAATAGTCTATTCACTATTCCATTTGACTGCTCAATCCACTATGGTGACAGAACATGGGGGAGTTTTTCTAGTACGCCAACAAAAAAAGCCTTTATTTACATGTTGCATATGTTTGCATTTCATACTACTTTTGGATTATAATTGGAGTTTAAGGCTCATATGAATGTCCTGCTTAATATAATGTTTGTGTCGTCATCGCAAATCAACCGCATTATACTTAAAAATAACTTAAACTTCAACCAGTAAAATGTCTCTTTGGCTATCTTTTGCTACAGCCTATTGCTATGTCAGTGAGTGTTTAGCATTCTAGCTAACAACTTGCTGCATCCAAAATAGTTATTTTACAAAGATCACAACCAAATATAATCTTAGCGACTGTTCAAGCAAGAATCAAAACATCATTGTAAGCGTAGGAGAGCTCCCCAAAAGTGATTTTGTTTAGAAGTAATAAAAGCGTAAATCTAGGCTATGTTGAATGGGCGCAGATGGCGTGGCTTTCTTACTACAGCCAAGAGTTACGCGCATCTGTACATGACGTCACTGTGTCATTCACTGGAAAGTATGGAAAGCCATTTGGGTCTTTGCATTTCAAACAAGATACACGTGAAATAACACTGTTTGATGCGTCAAATAACACTATTTGAAGCGGAAAATAAGCTTGTTGACCAATCAGGACCTGGATATGACTGTACGTCACATAATAATTTAACACTTTATAATAACATAATAATGTATAATAATTTATAATATAATAATACTTATTACATAATAATTTAAGATTTTTTTACGTAGTTATTACAGCTTGATTACACTATCACTTGTATTTCATATGTCACAGCGATTCACCGATATGTATCATGCTGGTAATGTTTTGTCTTGTGCACCTGCCGCTGCAGCACAAGCGCAGACACACTTCCCCAAGCTCTGGGACAGTTCTGGTCAGAAAAATCCACTTCTTCTGTTGTTTGGCTGTGCCCATATAGCAACGTCCCAAAATGAGCATTTGTCCTGGTGGAAGGATGAAAATAAAACACAATAATAGGTCTTTAATGAAAGACATGTCCTTAATCTTTTGTTTAAATGTTGGCAACCGTTTTACAAAAGCTAAATGCCCATCGAAGCTGAGGATTATTGTGTGATAACTCCCTCCTAAGGGCTGTTCCTGGCACGTTCTCATTGTTTATTGCTTAAATAGACAACAGTGTCTTAATTGTTTTTCTCTTTCAAACTCATATAATATTAAGTGGTACGTTATCTGTATGAGTAGTTAAACATTGAAAATTAATTTATGATTCAATTAAAAAAGACACTCCATCATCCCTCTGATCTCACAGATCTTCCTCGGCCCAGTCTAACAGTGATTCCTGCAGTCATCAATGAGAGAGACTCTGTTCAGCTGAACTGCCAGACTCCTCCATCTGTCTCTGAGTGTTACTTCAAAATAGAGGGGCAAGTAGAATTCACCCTACCATCACCCTGTCAACAGACACTCACAGGAACACTACTGTTGAAGTGGACAGGTCAGAGTTCACCAGCTGAGGTCAAAATACAATGTCAGTACAGTGCTACAGGTTCACAGTTTAGATCCATATACAGTGAGCTGTCAACAGTCACAATTCAGGGTAAGAAGATTGTTTGAATGTTTGTAAACAATGTACTGTTGTGCCATCATTACCATGTTCCTCTTGGGATATGTTATCATACTGTGTGTTGTCATTAGCTATTACATGAAGCAATCAAGGAATATATTATATCTCCTTAATTGCCCATACTGTCGCCGCATAAAGTAATTGACTCAAGATCCTTAAGTCTTAAATAACAAGGAGGGATTAGACTGTCAGTACATTTCTCAAAACCACAAAATACTTAATTCCCCTATTCTCACAGACATTCCTCAGCTGACAGTGAGTTCTACAGTCATCAGAGATACAGAATCAGTTCAGCTGAGTTGTGAGACTCCTCCCTCTCTCCCTGTGTCTCACTGTTACTTCAACATGGAGGGGGAGAAGATTCATCCAGACTCATCGTGTACGCAGACAATAACAGGAACTGAGCTGCTCAAGAGGTCTGGTCCAACATTTCCAGCTGTGGTCAAAGTGACATGTTACTACACTGTAGGGAAGTCTCACACATCTCCTTTAAGTGACCCTGTCTCAGTCACTGTTCAGGGTAAGTTGGTGGTTTAAACAATGATACACTTCACTGTTATACCGTATTAATTATGCTCGTTCTGAAAATGAGATCTTCTGTCGTATTTCTTAAACGTCTTCATTTCACATAATGACAGGATTTACTGTACTTTGTACAAACATAAATGTTGATATAGTTTAACATTTTATTAATGGATTTTCCATACTGTTAGTATGTATGGATTACCTGTAATGTTTTTTAAATGCAACTTTCAAAGAGACCCACCTCCTCCCAGGCTGACAGTGAGTTCTTCAGTCATCAGAGAGAGAGACTCAGCTGTCAGACTCCTCCATCTGTCTCTGTGTCTCACTATTACTTCTACACAGAGGGGAGAGATCCTAAACACTCACCCTATACACGTTCACTCACGGGGACTGAGCTGCTCTCGTGGGCAGGTCAAAGTTCATCTGCTGAGCTCAAACTGAGATGTTTTTACACAGTAGAAACGTACTATCCGTCGATGCAAAGTGGTTCTGTCTCTCTTACTATTCTTGGTAAGAAATGTTATATTAAGATTGTCTTGAATGATTCTGTTTAAATCACAATCTCATCCAATGTCATTTAAAAAATATTTGTTGTGAAGACAATACATATTTGAAATATACATGTCAAAAGTAGAGTTCTAAGATCCCACGGCAAACAACCACAGAGACAGGCCAAAGTACAATCAAAGGTTCTTTATAAACTCAGCTTGACACAGTAATACACAGTATCACCACGGCCCTATTAGAAACGTATAAATAGGCTGGGATTTAGGGCTGTAGGCTAACTAGAAGCAACGGGCCAAACTAACACAGCAGTTGATTCCCGATCGGTGGCCAATGTTCATTCAGTTCCTTCCGAGCAGGGTTTGTTCATTCGGTTCTACCCGAGCAGGATTAGTTTGGCTCTACCCGAACAGGGTTTGTTCATTCGTTTCTACCCGAGCAGGATTAGTTTGGCTCTACCCGAACAGGGTTCGGCTCTTCCTCCCGAGCAGGGAGAGGGAGATCTGTGGAATCACTCCACACCATACCAGCAAGCAAAATAGTCCATGCGATTCAATTTGATTTCACATGTGAGAATGTAAGGAATTAAGTGAAAGGCAATCGCTGTAAACACAAAGCACACATGATTAAACATCATAAATAGGAATGATATCAAATAAGACATCCTAATACGTACTATAAAGAGAATGGCAGGCTCTAGTTTAGTAAGAGTCAGTGTCACTTGTGACATATACATTACATTCAAAGAGAGTGATGTAAAATGGAGTCTCTGTCCTTTCCTAACAGATCCAAAACCAGACATTACAGTCAATTTTGATGAGGACTTCACCATCATCTGTTTGATTCGTGGATCCGTCAGTCCTGACACAACCTGTAACCTGTATGTTGGAGAGGAGAGTCAGCCATCCTTCACAGCAAAGATCAAGAAGAGAAAAGCCACCTCAGCATCCAGACAGCAGTTCTGTATATTCACTCCAAAACATAGTGATCTGATCAGTCGTCTACAGTCAGTGAGGCGTAAGGAGATGAGCTGTGACTACAGAGTGAGCTCAGGACCAAACTCTCTCTCACCACGCAGTGATGGGAAAAGCTTTGCACGTGAGTCATTATCTAAAGAAATCTATCAGGGCTGCAGGTCTTCATGATCTGACTCACTGAGATTTTATCATCTTCTTAGTATGACGATATTAATTCTGACCAATAAACGAAATACCACATTTCAATCCCAAATGATTTCAGATCTGGTGGGAGTTCACATCAGTGATCCAACAACTATACAGACACCTTCTATAGCAGGTAGGCTACACATTTGTCCTTTTATAGTGGCACTGCTGTTATTTTAAAGCAAAGCAAGTTTCAGCAATAAGAATAGTTGTGTTCATGTGTAAATGAAGCTGTTCTGTTAGGTAATTAAGCTGTTCTGTAGATATGACACCAGCCTCAACACCAATGTCTGGGATCATCAGCACAAGTAATAGAATGTCTGTGTTCATCTAGTCGAGTGTTTAGATCGTATCTATGCGCTGTTATGCTTCTGCTGTTAGATAACATGGTGACTTTATTCTAGGAAGGTGTCATACAACAATCAACACCTTATCTGTCCTGAAAGACTTTATCACCTTATGAATTGGTCTTATCATCTCTATAATGAGGAGAAATATAATCTACCAGGGCTAGAAGCCACCTGTCCGTAGTGATTTTTATAGTCTTATTTTGCCCACTTTGAATAGATAAATCATGAAGGTATTTCAAAAGGCCAACAACACCATGATGATCATTAATACGATCATGAATAAAATGCTAATTTCATTATTATGTGTTTTCTCAGTGGGTTTGACTCCAGGTCCTAGATCTACTTTGCCTCCCAGCACGACAGAGAGTCCTACAGAAGGTGTGTTGGGCCTCTAAATTACCATCTCTGCAAATACCAATTGTACAGTCAAGAGTTTAGATTATGGGCCTGTAAAATTGAGTGACCCAAATGTGAATGTAAAACCTTATTCTTGTGTAGTCATATTGCTTCCCACTTTCAACTGTTACTTGTACCTTTACCCCAGACACCACAGTGACACCAACTACCAGTAAGTAGATCCACCAATTTAAACTTAGTTTGCAAATACAATATCTTTGTTCACATTCATTAACTAAAGCTCTGACCGGTTAACTAATAGATGTATTCATAGCTGCTTGTAATTCCAGTCCAGATTTGTGTACTTTTAGTCCATCTGATTTGTAGGTAATGTGCAGTGTACTTCTCTCTTTCTGCTTAATTAATGACCTTAGATATTACATTCATTTACATTTGTTCTTGTGTAATATGAGTAATCTCTTCTCACCAGGTTTGACCTCCCCTTTGACCCCTAGCACGGCATTGAATCCTTTATCAGGTCTCTTAGTCATCTTTATCTAGTTAGCAAATATAAGTAAAACAAATAGAGTAGCTTATCTTCTCCATGTTTTTGTATGTTTTTTTCCCATCACAAATTTGCCTCATTACAAAAAGAGGTTGATATTTGATTGATTAAAATCAACCCATTTAGATGTTTTTTTGTATAATCAGATGCAATGATTTGCTTTGCATCAGGGTCGACTGTTTGCTGTACTTTGACCACTGACACCCCAGCGAGTCCAACTGAAAGTAAGTATAGCCAATAGGTTTAATTTAGTTTGCTAAATATTTTTGTCTATTAAAGCATAAACCAGTATACAAATATAGCCAAATGTGAATTCAGTCAAAGGTTTAGGATTAATCAAACAATTTGTCTCTTCTTAGAAATATTTGCATAACTCTGTTATTAAACTGTCCTTCTCTCTTGCATGTGCCCAGGAGGTCAAAGCTCCACAGAAAGTGATGTGGAATCAAACAGTCAAGAAAGCATTCTGGGTAAGTATCCTTTTCTCGCTGTCTTTTCTCACACATATGAAAACAGAGCTATGCACATTTTCTTAAACGAACAATAATGTGGTCCAAGAGCTAATGACCTCTCCCGATGTCATCATGTCACCAAATAGTGGGGCAAATATGGCAGGCAGCAGTGAGTGTGGCTTCTGGAGTGGGCGTGCTCCTGGTAGGATTGACAGCTGTCTGTCTCTGCAGGAGGACCAGTGAGTACATTTGATTCTGCAAAACAAATCATTTGCAAATTTACAGTGCTGACATTAATGTAAGTGACTTTGGCATGGGTTAATTTATCATCTCATTTTGATCATATTGTATAGGTTAGGCTATATTCAATATAATTAATTTAGCCTCATTTGTTTTTCAGAGAAAAACTATTCTCAGAGGTAAGAATTCTCCTTGTGAATATGATGCAGATTGTATCAACCTTTAGTTCTGTATTGTCCATGATGAGATGTTCTTACCACAAACTTCTTATACTTTTATGTTGTACAGACCTACAGCCAGACAGGATGATCACAGCCAATGTATGTTCCAAACAAAATACATCAACATAGACACACATACAACTTACAGAACTATATACAGGCATGTACAAACACTGTAATTCCATTTTCATTGTGTTTCAGTTGTAGATGATTTGGTGTCTATGGGAGCGGTGAGCAGCAGAGTCATGGTGAGGGTGCTACATTACAGTGGTATCTGTACACATATACCCCTCTGACAGAGGAGGCTGGTGGGATGAGTTATAGGAGGACAGGCTCATTGTAATGATTGTAATGGATTTAATAGGACGGAGTCAAACAAATCAAACACATCAAACACATCAAAACTACGTGTTTGACTCCATTCCATTAATACCATTTCAACGATTACAATTAGACCGTCCTCCTATAACTCCTCTCACCAGCATCCTCTGCCCTCTGACTGTTTGATCTGAGGATCAAGACCTTAATGTTACATTAGTAGTGCTTCCAACATATGAATGTTCAAAGTATCAAACCAACAGCTATATTTATTTACAGATTTATATGGTCATTTTTTTTTATTACCAAATAAGATGTTTTTCACCAAAAACGGTTTCTGAATACATTAAATCAAATCAAATCAAATTTTATTTTTCACATACACATGGTTAGCAGATGTTAATGCGAGTGTAGCGAAATGCTTGTGCTTCTAGTTCCGACAATGCAGTAATAACCAACAAGTAATCTAACCTAACAATTCCACAACTACTACCTTATACACACAAGTGTAAAGGGATAAAGAATATGTACATAAAGATATATGAATGAGTGATGGTACAGAACGGCATAGGCAAGATGCAGTAGATGGTATAGTGTACAGTCTATACATATGAGATGAGTAATGTAGGGTATGTAAACATAAAGTGGCATAGTTTAAAGTGGCTAGTGATACATGTATTACATAAAGATGCCAAGATGCAGTGGATGATATACAGTACAGTATATACATATACATATGAGATGAGTAATGTAGGGTATGTAAACATTATATTAAGTGGCATTGTTTAAAGTGGCTAGTGATACATTTTTACATAATTTCCATCAATTCCCATTATTAAAGTGGCTGGAGTTGAGTCAGTATGTTGGCAGCGGCCACTAAATGTTAGTGGTGGCTGTTTAACAGTCTGATGGCCTTGAGATAGAAGCTGTTTTTCAGTCTCTCGGTCCCTGCTTTGATGCACCTGTACTGACCTCGCCTTCTGGATGGTAACGGGGTGAACAGGCAGTGGCTCGGGTGGTTGTTGTCCTTGATGATCTTTATGGCCTTCCTGTGACATCGGGTGGTGTAGGTGTCCTGGAGGGCAGGTAGTTTGCCCCCGGTGATGCGTTGTGCAGACTTCACTACCCTCTGGAGAGCCTTACGGTTGTGGGCGGAGCAGTTGCCATACCAGGCGGTGATACAGCCCGACAGGATGCTCTCGATTGTGCATCTGTAGAAGTTTGTGAGTCCTTTTGGTGACAAGCTGAATTTCTTCAGCCTCCTGAGGTTGAAGAGGCGCTGCTGCGCCTTCTTCACAACGCTGTCTGTGTGGGTGGACCAATTCAGTTTGTCCGTGATGTGTACACCGAGGAACTTAAAACTTTCCACCTTCTCCACTACTGTCCCGTCGATGTGGATAGGGGGGTGCTCCCTCTGCTGTTTCCTGAAGTCCACAATCATCTCCTTTGTTTTGTTGACGTTGAGTGTGAGGTTATTTTCCTGACACCACACTCCGAGGGCCCTCACCTCCTCCCTGTAGGCCGTCTCGTCGTTGTTGGTAATCAAGCCTACCACTGTAGTGTCGTCCGCAAACTTGATGATTGAGTTGGAGGCGTGCATGGCCACGCAGTCGTGGGTGAACAGGGAGTACAGGAGAGGGCTCAGAACGCACCCTTGTGGGGCCCCAGTGTTGAGGATCAGCGGGGTGGAGATGTTGTTACCTACCCTCACCACCTGGGGGCGGCCCGTCAGGAAGTCCAGGACCCAGTTGCGCAGGGCGGGGTCGAGACCCAGGGTCTCGAGCTTGATGTCGAGTTTGGAGGATACTATGGTGTTAAATGCTGAGCTGTAGTCGATGAACAGCATTCTCACATAGGTATTCCTCTTGTCCAGATGGGTTAGGGCAGTGTGCAGTGTGGTTGCGATTGCGTTGTCTGTGGACCTATTGGGTCGGTAAGCAAATTGGAGTGGGTCTAGGGTGTCAGGTAGGGTGGAGGTGATATGGTCCTTGACTAGTCTCTCAAAGCACTTCATGATGACGGAAGTGAGTGCTACGGGGCGGTAGTCGTTTAGCTCAGTTACCTTAGCTTTCTTGGGAACAGGAACAATGGTGGCCCTCTTGAAGCATGTGGGAACAGCAGACTGGGATAAGGATAAATCATGTTAAACCTTGTAAATGTGTTCGTAAGTAGGTACATAGTTTATGTAAAATCAAATAACCTACATCTTGCATTGGACATGTGTAGACCTCAGAATGACACAAAACCCACAAACACTTCCTGTGATACAGAGGGTGCAGTTCATGTCACGAGTTAGAAAGTAGAATAGACAGTCAGTTTGTTACGACTGGAGGATTAAAAGTCTCTCTCTTCTCTCTCTTCTTCTCCCTCTCTCTCTACTACAGGTGGATTCAGGAGATGCTGGAATCGATTCTCAGATCCCTTCTGTACTGCCCACATTCATGCCCTCAGGTTTGTCCCTCAGATCTCGGGACCATCTGCAAGTGCACAGCTACTGTACATGCTTAAACTTTGGGCCTAACCTTATCAACCATATCAAAATGCATATATGACACTTAAAACAGAAATGAATGTGTCCGAGCATCAGCAGCGTGAGAATAGAGCTGTAGATCTGCAGGGTGGTTTGAGTCATAAGGAGAAGTGTGAAATGACATCAAGCCTTGTTACTTGCACTTCTTCTGTTTGGCTGTTACTAACGCAATAGGGCAAACTCGACTAAGTAAAACACATGCAATGCAGACATGTAAAATACACATGACCCCCCTCAAACACACACTCATACATACATACACAACCTCTTACTGATGGAATTGTCTCTCTCTGTGATGTGCAGGTCCCGTTGATGTGGATACACAGGCATTTGCAAATGAACATGTAAGTACAGCACAAATGTCCTATTCATTGTAATATATTATATTGTTATATTATTATATATGGCATTGTTTTCACAGACAGACTGACTAGAGGATAAAAGTATCTCTCTTTCTCTCACTGTGTTTTATGACTTTCAGTTTAAGATTGGTGTTACATCCTCATAAAATACACCTTACATTTACTGTACTGTAGATTCGACGCCCTAAAGTGAATCTGTTTCTTTCCTCTAGTCTGATACGTACCACGTATACAGCTCAATCCCCGACAGACCAGCAACCTCAGCCCAGCCGGATGGGTTGTACAGTCTTCTGCAGACAAACTGACACTACACCTCTGGCTTTCTGTAGCTATGTCTCACACATCTCATACAAATACATTCTTTCTCACACGACATCCTTTGTTTATCACACATCCAGATACTGCAAATAAGTTGCTTAACAGGTGATATTACTACTGTATTACACATGGACAACTGACTTCTGTTACATGTCTATCCATAATATCTGTTACTGTGTTAATATATCTATATTTTTTTGGAGGGGTCTGGGTCATACTCCCCTTTGAGCATTTTTCTTATTTCTTCCCCCTAGTAAATGCTAAATCTACTGTAATGATGTATATTATATTGACTGTGTGATACCTCCTTCCATAACGGTTGGATACAATTAATTTCCTATTGGGCAAAACATAATCCAAAACACAACCAAAACAAACTGCAAATGCATCCAATAGGTTTGTTGAGTCACAAGCTTGATGTATTTATTGGGTGCAAGGAATATAGGACCAAAATACAAAATGTGTGACTACTTTAATACACTATAAATGAATTTGTCCAAATACTTGTGACTTCCTCAAATGTGGGGACTATATAGATAAAGTGCTTTTATATCTAAATGGTAAAACATACAATGCCTTCAGAAAGTCTTCACACCCCTTGACGTTTTCCACATTTTGTTGTGTTACAGCCTGAATTTAAAATGTATGAAATTGAGATTTTTTTGTCACTGGCCTACATACAATACCCCATATCGGGGTAGAAGGTAATCCAGTGGTTAGAGCATTGGAATAGTAACCGAAAGGTTGCAAGATCAAATTCCCGTGCTGACAAGGTAAAAATCTGTTGTTCTGCACCTGAACAAGGCAGTTAACCGCTGTTCCTAGGCCATCATTGAAAATAAGAATTTGTTCTTAACTGACTTGCCTAGTTAAATAAAGGTAAAAATAAAAATAAATAATATCAAAGTGGAATTACGTAAAAAAAAAAGTGTGAATGAGTATTCAACCCCTTTGTTTTGGAAATCCAAAATAAGTTCAGAAGTAAAATTTTGCTTAACAAGTCGCATAATACGTGTTTATAATAGTGTTTATTATGATTTTTTTATGACTACCTGATCTCTGTACCCAAAACATACAATTATCTGTAAAGATGGTCAGTCACTTAGTGAATTTCAAACACAGATTCAACCATGAAAAACAGGGAGGTTGTCTAATGCCTCACAAAGTACCATTATTGTTAAAAAAAAGTAGACATTGAATATCCCTTTGAGCAAGATGAAGTTATTAATTACACTTTGGATGGTGTACCAATATACCCAGTCACAACATAGATACTGGCATCATTCTGGAGGAGGCGGGGCCTGGTGTGGGGGGAGGCGACTAACTAACAAACCTGTACACTGCCTCTGATGCATGTGGTGGAGCCAGGCCAGCTCAAAGGGCGGGCTTAGCGGGAAAGGAGGAGGATGAGGAGCCAGGAGATCTGCATGTTTATTTATCTCGCTCTCTCCAAGCAGTGAAATTGTTTACACGTGGAAACGTTTTCTTGCTTTAGAATTGATTCAAGTGGTATTGAATTTATTTCTTCTTGTTTTTGCAGTCATTAATGCAGATGCTTAAAGGCTTTCTCTTGTGGAAGAATTGGGAAGGTAAACAGCTGGCATGTTGAGGATCCACATGGCTAGTGACTTTTTTCGCTCTCCTTTTCTCTCCACCCAAAATCTCTCTTCCTTTTCTCTCTTTAACACTAAAATCTCTCCTTTCTCCCTTTTCTTACTCCCAATATGTTCTCTTCCATGTTTGTCTTCCTCTGCCCCTCTTCTCAATCACCCCAGTCTTTGCCCATTTCACCAAATCGCTCTTCTTTCTGGGAGGATTGATGTGACTAGCTACAGTGCACTGCTGTGGACAAAATCTAATTTATCACTGGATCAAGCAAGTGATGGGTTCTTGACTTGTTTCTATTGGACGAGCTAAACGCGACGTTGGGCCTGATTGGATCAGGACTGAGTAGGAATATTCTAAGCTTGAAGCCCCGCACTCTTGGCCTGGCCTGTTGGATCTGCCCCTGCTGAGACTATAAACTAATCTATAAACTGAATGAACATACTTGAAGAGCTGTGAAATTGCTCAGTCTTTCAGTGCTTCCGTACTGTTTCTATTAGTGAAATGAAATGTCAACTTTTTATTTTTTTAAACAAATAAACATGCAGTTTTAAAGATGAAGGATTGAGTCAACACACCCAGCTTCTATTTCAACCTCATGTTTTTGATGTGTAGAAAATATTGCCTATATTGACAAGCTAGTCGAGCTCTAACAATGTCCTCAAAGATGGAAGGCAGGCGAGACCTTTCTAGCCAATGAGGGCAGATAAGTGTGACCGTGTCATAGATAGGTCGCATCTGTGACAGCTTCAATGGCGTTGTCTATGCTCTCCATTTTAAAGTATTACATTTCCTTCAATGGCAGATTTCTCCTGACTCGTAGGAATTCCCACCCAGTTGACTATGTTAAAATAATGTAAGCCCTCCATTTCAATGTCAATGCTACAATGGGTTAACCATAAGTATCCCAACAGGCACAACTCCAATATAAATTGTTTTTTCAGTTGCAGAAATGCCACATGCGTCCACAACCTAACAATTACAAAACTTGGATTCGATCAAATAACCCCCACGTGGAAAATTGGCAAATATTTGTTGACCAAATTCAACTCATTGACCTCCATACGAATTACTCACGTCGTGGACAGATTCTGGGCAGAGTAAAAACTTGCTTCACTTCTTCCCGTGTATCCTTTTTCAAATCCAGGCCTTGAGGTCCACAGCATTAATGATTTATTTTTCTCCTTAGGGGTGGTTGAGTAAAAGCTGGTTAAACTTCCAGGGAATAAAGAACCAGGAGCACCAGTGGACAGCAATGTTCTGGTTTGGGTACCTTTGAATATCAAACTGAAGACCCAATTAGTTCTTGCACCCCCTTGTGGACAAACTGAAATGGTACAACATGTTGCATTGCACCATTGTGGGCACTGACCCATAACAGAAAAGTTTTGAATAATTTCCCATAGCTTCATAGTTATGGGAAATGTTTGTTTTGAGATGGTTCGTTCTAACTGTATAGAAAGACTGCTAATACAAACTAGCAGCATCATAAATTCCATGGTGGAGAGAACAGTGAAAGACCAGTATCAGGGCCGTCCCTCAGGAGATGTCATGTCCAGTGTGTTCCAGGCTCAGATGGATCTCAACTATCTGCACACTCACTGTACCAGATTTCCCCAACGAATCGTGCCATGGTTATCAACCTATGATGGATGAACAACAAAGTCCTGACTGTGTAGAAAACAACTTAACCATCAATATTTTCCAGGAACCGGGAAGTCACTGTACTAGTGATGCAATTAATCTGGCAGAAGAGGGTACTGATTAAGCAGGTGCAAGAAACAAGAACTTAACAGCTTTTTATTTATATATATATAAACTTGCATCAGTGAATCATTAAACATCTTTACAAACCCCTAGCTACCACCGACACTTATCTACAGGAAAAGTGGAGATTACATTTTACAGCAGCTAGGTCTACACTTAAATGCCACAAACAAGTAGTACAAAACACTGCTTTATTTAAAAACATATAAAGTGGATAAAAGGAGTGCAGTCACTCTGCTGCTGCCCCCCTTGCCTCGTTTCCCTGTGGTTGTAGCTTCAGGAGCAGCAGTGCCTCCTTCATCACCCTCTGCAGGCTTCTGGAAAGCTTTGGCCTTTGCACCCTTCTTGGCTGCCCCTTCACCCTTGGTAGAATTCTGTGCTTTGTGTTGATACTCAGCTGTCCCCTCTTCCCCATTGTCCTATTCGACTTGGGCTTCTTAGCAGGGGCCACCTTGGAAGCAGATGCTTTTGCGGACTTCCTGAGTTTTGCATCCTGAAAGATGAAAATGACAGGTTTGCAATGCTGCTGGTTTGTGGTAGCATTTACAATTTGAGATTCAATTTAACATGGTAAAGCCCAAATAGGGAACAGTACCCATGACAAAAGTGTAAGAAAAAGTCCCTATACACCAAAACCACTTGAACAATGCCAATAGTCAGAACATAACTGACCACACTTGCCTCTGAAGGTTTCTCCTTCTGCTTTTTGGCTGTAGCCTTTTTCTTCTCAGCTTCTAGAGACAAGAGTTAGTGATGTCTGTGTATGCATGCAATCATGGACACCATGAGGAGAAGTGAGATACCCATACAAGTCGTTGAATGAGCAATGTTAAATGTCCTCCATTACAATGGGTGTAGCTCAATAACAATGATCCCATACAATTGGGCAGATTATAGGGTGATGTCTAAATCCTAGGAGTGATGAGCACAATCAATTCAGTGGATTCAGTTTACCGGCTTCCTTGTCCTTAGTCTTCTTGGCTTCAACCTTGGCAGCCTTTGGAGCCTTCTCTACATTGGGATCAGTGTTCTCTGTGGCCTTTGGCTTGGGCTCCTTGACCCTACCCCTGACTGCAAGCTGGTAAGGGAGAGTGATCACACGTTGAGCTACATTATATTAAACACCAAGCCCATGTTCAACATGTTTGTCATAATGTTGACTTATCTAATAAACACCACTTTATATTCAAAACTGGTACCATGAAGTTTGACTCATTTGGCAAGTAAGCTACTATCACATTCAGAAAATAAAGTCCATTCAACTTGGATCACATTTTTCTTGATTTAATTACTTGGGTTAACAAAGCCTAGTTGCCACAAGGAGCCTATTAAAGTAACTGTACAGTGGAGATCTCAGTTTATATTCATCCTGTGATGTTACGTTTGTGATGTTACGTTTGATGCCTGAGCTCAGAGGCATGCGTTGAAATTACATTGTGCCGATATCCGTATCACTTTATCAGAAGCACGTGATCAATGACGTCCAAAGCTTCATTTCGTCGAACAACCACCTGATTGGTAGAAGACAAAAAGGCTACACTGCACACACTCTATGGGGTGTGGGACATAATCTATAATAATTTGGATGCTCTAAACTCTTTAGACCAGCATGTGCCACTAGTGTGCACTTGATCAAAGCCTTGAGAATATAACCTATTTTAGACAATTAGCTGGAAAATCTCAATGCTCCAGGAAGCTTTGTTTCCCCATCACTAATCCTATTTGTAGCCAAAGCCAAATAAATAAAAAAAAACACCTAGACTTGTTACACAAAACATACAGTTTCGATAATGCTTGCCATTTCCTCATTAAACATTATATCGTGTTGGCTCACTGGCTGAGCTGGCCAATCAGCAGTATACTTGATTTAATATTTTTTTATACAGGTATATGCCCTCACCATTCTGTTGTTGGGGTACGTCCAGGGCCTGATTAACAAAGGGGCTTCCCGGGGCTGACGCGGTTTACCTGAACAGGCGCTGACATTTAGGTACCAGTTAGAGCATTCAATGTAAACTGATCAGTCCGAGTAGTGTGAACTCGCTTCTTCTTCTCTCCTCCGTTCCTTCCATCCTTTCCTTTCCTTTACTGAGCTTATCAGTTTACCTTCACTGCTCTGGCATATTATTAAACATGACTCACCAAACATAAATGAAATATGAAAACCCTTCTACATTTTAGAGATCGTCAAACTCTCAACCACAAATGCAGGGTTTTTGTAGTTAAACTTTGTGCAGCAGTTAAAAACTTAAAACAGAAGTCGAAGATAAATATTTTTCTCAGACAGACAAGTTAGTTTGTTGGTTATAAAAATCAAATTGTCGGCAGTAATGATACAAAATAAAGCTTGAGAACCTAAAAATAATTACAGATAAATGATTCTGAATGTTCAGCCTCCTTGTCCTCTGCAACATGACATTAGCTCACAGTTGTCATATGAGACATCTGTGGTTTTCCTGTGAACAATCTCCGCATCTGCTTTTCTATTGAAACATGTATTCTTTGTCCCAGTCACTGCCACCATCTTCTGTGAAGTCAGACTAACAGTATGTATGTAGCTCTCTAAATAATTACGTTGTTCATCCCTGATATGGCTGGTCATCTGTTTTTGGTCATCCTCCTTTTCGGTGAGTTATTTTTCCATTCCATCATCTGTTTGTGCTACAGGATATTTCATTCTTCTTTCTAGTCTTTTAGTCTTTTACTTTAGGAACTCTTAATATTTCAACATGTTATTGTTATAATAAGTGTGTTTTATTCCAGTGATCATCCTATTGATTTATATTTCTCTGTCATTATTTTACATTTTGTTCAGATAAGAATGACCACTGCTTGATAACATGACTGTGAATGCGTTATGGGCTATTCCGCTTCGCCAACTTGTGTAAAGTGTTCCCATCTCATGTTTTCTTATTTTTCATAATGGCAAAAAGAGCATGATAATGACCCATTTTGTTATGTCTAGATACCTTCCAGTACCTCGAAGCCAAAGGTCAGTATCATTATTATGAATTTAAAGCTGCAATATGTAACTTTTTGGGCTACCAGACAAAACAACGGTTTACCAAAATATTCAAATAATGATTGACATATTTTCAATAAAAACGTTATTTTGATGAATTTATTAATACAATTTCCTTCTTCCACGAGATGCTGTATACACTGGGTATATAAAACATTAACATGACAAAGACTGACCAGGCGAATCCAGGTGAAAGCTATGATCCCTTATTGATGTCACTTGTTAAAGCCACTTAAATCAGTAAATAGATGAAGGGGAGGAGACAGGTTAAAGACATGCATTGTGTATGTGTGCATTTCAGAGGGGAAAGGGCAAGACAAAATATTTAAGTATGTTTGAACGGGGTATGCTAGTAGGTGCCAGAACTGTAACAGTGCTGGGTTTTTCACGCTCAACAGTTTCCTGTGTGTATCAAGAATGGTCCACCACCCTAAGGACATCCAGCCAACTTGACACAACTGTGGGAAGCATTGGAGTCAACTTCCTCGTGGAATGCTTTTGACACATTGTAAAATCCATGCTCTGACTGTTTGGTATACTCCGTGTAGTCCCGACACAAATCTAGCGTTGGTACCCAAGCCAGCTGGTTGATCATTCTAATTCTTCCGTTGCCATGATGGCTGTCAACGTTCTTATCCCTTGCTTGCTAGCTAGGAAACTTCGGCTAACAGAGTCACGTCAAACAGTGCAGCCAGAATAACAGCATAGAAGCTGCATTTGCATATGTTTTAAGTTGTTTTCTATAGATTTTTGGGGGGATTCAGCCATAACAATGAGCAATTGACTCGATGCGCGATTTTGCCTGGCATAGAAAATGAGCTCTCTCTCTCCAGGACACTATCCAGAGGAGCTAGCCAACTACAATACACAGCTAACATAATCACTTCAAACTGAAGTGTCATGCCTGCTCCCGCTCTCCCTCTCTGGCACTCGAGGGTGCCAGACTGCGTATTATTACGCACATCTGTCACCATCGTTATGTGCACCTGCGCTTCATTGGACCCATCTGGACTCCATCACTATTTGATTGCCTCCACTTTATTTGTCTTTCCTCTGTTTCATCCCCGTGTCAGCATTGATGTCTTTATTTTGTCCCCTGTCCAGACGCTGTTCCTGTCCTGTTTCATGTCCGTTTATTAAATGCTCTCCCTGTACCTGCTTCCTCTCTCCAGCGTCGATCCTCACTTGAAGCTGGAATGACCGAAAACTAGCTGCATTTCATGTTTTTCTGTTGGCATTTCTTTGTATATATCCATAAAAATTATACTGATTCATGATTTCGACTGGCTGAGAAAAGGTGCTCGACTGTCTCATCCCGACACATTTGTTCATAACTGTGGGACAGCTGGAGATCTAATTTCAATATTGAAACAACGTTGCAAATGTCAGAGACAGACAGCAAGGTTAATACAAATCTTAACACAAATCTCCTCTGTTGAAAACCAAATGCTAGTCTAAAATAAATGGCATATAATATCTAGATGCTTTTCACAGTGGAGATCAAGTTTATAAATTGCCTGGCTGGGCTGATGTGATAGTGGATTGAGCAGTCAAATGGAATAGTGAATAGACCATTTTTTGTGTTAGCAAACGTTGCCGCACCGGCGCGATGCACACATTGTAGTTTTTATAGAACGGCAACCAAAAAAGCCTCTATTTCCATGTTGCATATGAGCGCATTTCACAATACTTTTGGATTATAATTGGAGTTTAAGTCTCATATGAATGTCTTGCTTAATATAATGTTTGTGTCATCATCGCAAATCAACTGCATTATACTTCAATTACTTCAACTTCAACCAGTAAAATGACTCTTTGGCTATCTTTTGCGACAGCCTATGGCCATGTCAGTGAGCGTTAGCATTCTAGCTAATAACGTGCTGTATCAAAAATCGTTATTTTACAAAGATCACAACCAAATGTAATCTTAGTGACTGTTCAAGCAAGAATCTAAACATCATTGTAAGCTTAGGTGAGCCGCCAAAAAGTTATTTTGTTTAGAAGTAATAAAAACGTAAATCTAGGCTATGTTGAATGGGAGCAGATGGCGTGGCTTTCTTACTGCAGCCAAGAGTCACGCGCATCTGTACATGACGTCACTGTGTCATTCACTGGAAAGTATGGAACGCGATTTGGGTCTTTGAATTTCAAAAAGATACACAGGAAATAACGCTGTTTGATCCATCAAATAAGACTATTTGAAACGTCAAATAAGCTTGTTGACCAATCAGGACCTGGATGTGACTGTACGTCACATAATAATTTAACACGTTCTTTACTTTTTTACGTAGTTATTACAGATTGATTACACTATCAGATTGTATTTCATATGTCACAGCGATTCACCTGATATATATGATGCTGGTAAAGTTTTGTCTTGCGCACCTGCCGCTGCAGCACAAGGCAGACACACTTCCCCAAGCTCTGGAACAGTTCTGGTCAGAAAAAAATCCATCACTTTCGTTGTTTGGCTGTGCCCATATAGCAACGTTCCAAAATGAGCATATGTCCAGGTGGAAGGGTGAAAATAAAACACATTTACTCAGAACAATAATACGTCTTTAATGAAAGACATGTCCTTCATCTTTTGTTTAAATGTTGGCAACCGTTTTACAAAAAGCTAAATGCCCATCGAACCGAGGATTATTGTGTGATAACTCCCTCCTAAAGGGCTGTTCCTGGCACGTTCTCATTGTTTATTGCTTAAATAGACAACAGTGTCTTAATTGTTTTTCTCTTTCAAACTCATATCATATTAAGTAGTACCTTATATGTATGAGTAGTTAAACATTGAAAATTAATTTATAATTCAATTAAAAAAGACACTCCATCATCCCTCTGATCTCACAGATCTTCCTCAGCCCAGTCTAACAGTGATTCCTGCAGTCATCAAAGAGAGAGACTCATGTTCAGCTGAACTGTCAGACTCCTCCATCTGTCTCTGAGTGTTACTTCAAAATGAAGGGCAAGTGGAATTCACCCTACCATCACCCTGTCAATCAGACACTCACAGGAACACTACTGGTGGAGTGGGACAGGTCAGAGTTCACCAGCTGAGGTCAAAATACAATGTCAGTACAATGCTACAGGTTCACAGTTTAGATCCATATACAGTGAGCCGTCAACAGTCACAATTCAGGGTAAGAAGACTATTTGAATGGTTGTAAACAATGTACTGTTGTGCCATCATTACCATGTTCCTCTTGTGATATGTTATCATACTGTGTGTTGTCATTAGCTATTACATGAAACAATCAAGCAATATATTATATGTCCTGAATTTCTGATACTGTCGCTTCATGAGGTAATGGACTCAAGATCCTTAAGTCTGAAATAACAAGGAGGGACTAGGGAATCAGTAAATTTCTCAAAACCACTAAATGCTAAATGCTTAATTCCTCTATTCTCACAGACATTCCTCAGCTGACAGTGAGCTCTACAGTCATCAGAGAGACAGAATCAGTTCAGCTGAGTTGTGTGACTCCTCCATCTCTCCGTGTGTCTCACTGTTACTTCTACATAGAGGGGGGGAAGAATCTTGCAGACTCATCCTGTACTCAGACACTCACAGGAAAGAAGCTGCTCAAGAGGGCAGATCAAACATTATCAGCTGTGGTCAAATTGACGTGTTACTACGCTGTAGGGAGGTCTCACACATCTCCTTTAAGTAACCCTGTCGCAGTCACTGTTCATGGTAAGTAGGTGGTTTATAAAATTATACACTTCACTGTTATTGTCACGGATAGCTAGGAGTGGTGGGTGTGGAGTCAGGCGCAGAGAGCAATGCTTCCAAGGCATACGTTAATTAAGCTGGTTCTAGCCAACAAACAGGCAAAATGACCAATAAACAGGTACAGTATGTCCCCAAAACCAGGGAAAAATAACAGACAGCAAAATACATATAAGCAAAACAATTTCACCAATGACAGTGAGAATAAGTCCGCACAAAAGCAGGCGGGCCCTGGAAGTTTAAATAGGCCATAATTAACAACAAATAAGTAACAGGTGAAAACAATCAAGACAAAACTAACAGAAAAGAAAAAGGAATCGCTGGCAGCTAGTAGACCGGTGACGACGACCGCCGAGCGCCGCCCGAACAGGGAGAGGAGCCACCATCGGTGGAAGTCGTGACAGTTATACCGTATTAATTATGCTCGTTCTGAAAATGAGATCTTCTGTCGTATTTCCTAAACTCCTTAATTTCACATAATGATAGGATTTACTGTACTTTGTACAAACATAAATGCTGACATAGTTGAAGAATTTTGATTAATGGATTTTCCATACTGTTAGTATGTATGGATTACCTGTAATGTTTTTTAAATGCAACGTTCAAAGAGATCCACCTCCTCCCAGGCTGACAGTGAATTCTACAGTCAGAGAGAGAGAATCAGTTCAGCTGAGCTGTCAGACTCCTCCATCTGTCACTGTGTCTCACTGTTACTTTTACACAGAGGAGAGAGATCCTAATACTCACCCTGTGCGAGGTCACTTACGGAGACTGAGATGCTCTCGTGGGCAGGTCAAAGTTCATCTGCTGAGATCAAACTGAGATGTTTTTACACTGTAGAAACTTACTATCCATCGATGCACAGTGGTTCTGTCTCTCTTACTATTCTTGTTGAGAAATATTATATTCAGAATGTCTTGAATGATTCTGTTTAAATCACAATCTCATCCAATGTCATTTAAAAAATAGTTGTTGTGAAGACAATAAATATTTGAAATGTATATGTCGAAAGTAGAGTTCTAAGATCCCACGGCAAACAACCACAGAGACAGGCCAAAGTACAATCAAAGGTTCTTTATAAACTCAGCTTGACACAGTAATACACAGTATCACCACGGCCCTATTAGAAATGTATAAATAGGCTGGGATTTAGGGCTGTAGGCTAACTAGAACTAACGAGCCAAACTAACACAGCAGTTGATTCCTGATCGGTGGCCAATGTTCATTAAGGTCCTTCCGTGCAGGGTTTGTTCGTTCGGTTCTACCCGAGCAGGATTAGTTTCGGCTCTACCCAGGGTTTGTTCGTTCGGTTCTACCCGAGCAGGATTAGTTCGGCTCTACCCGATCAGGGTTTGTCTCTTCCTCCCGAGCAGGGATCGTTAGTCGATGGCTGGTCTGGTAGTCGATTGCTGGTTTGGTGTTCAATGGTAGGTCGCCTTCTGTCCCTCGCTCTGTACCGGCCTGGCTGTGTGGTATAGTTGGGTGTAGCCTCTCAGATGCGTCAGGTGTGTCCCCCGTGTCTGTAGTCGTGGCTGGACAGAAAACATACAATTAGAGCATGTACTGGCCAACAATTGAGGTCACACTCCCACGTTCGAAACAAGCACTTTCCTTTAATAGTGCTGTAGAGAGCGTTGTGATTTGTGTCTTTCCTACAGCAGGGGACCAGCAGAGAGGTGCAGCGAATCGGTCGAGAGGTCCCTGGTTCAGCTCCTTTTAACTCTAATTCTGGGGTGTATTTAGCAATTGGTTTGGGGAGGGATGAGGTGATAGCTGTTAGCTGGCAACAGCTGTTTCAATGTCACTTTAGTCCATGCGAATCTGTGGAATCACTGCACACCATACAAGCAAGCAAAACATTCCATGCGATTCAATTGGATTTCACACCTGAGAATGTAAGGAATGAAGTGAAAGGCAATCGTTGTAAACACACAGCACACATGATTAAAGTCACTCATAAATAGGCATGATATCAAATAAGACATGCTGATATGTACTATAAAGAGAATGGCAGGCTCTAGTTTAGTAAGAGTCAGTGTCACTTGTGACATATACATTACATTCAAAGAGAGTGATGTAAAAAGGAGTCTCTGTCCTTTCCTAACAGATCCAAAACCAGACATTACAGTCAATTTTGATGGGTACTTCACCATCATCTGTTTGATTCCTGGATCCGTCAGTCCTGACACCACCTGTAACCTGTATGTTGGAGAGGAGAGTCAGCCATCCTTCACAGCAAAGATCTGGAAAGAAAAAAGCAAAGCTTCCAAACAGTGGTTCTGTAGATTCACTGTAACTGAGAGTGACCTGGTCAGTAGTCTTCAGTCAGTGAGGAGTAAGGAGGTGAGCTGTGACTACAGAGTGAGCTCAGGACCAAACTCTCTCTCTCCACGCAGTGATGGGTACAGCTTTACAGGTGAGTCATTATCTAAACAAATCTATCAGGGCTGTAGGTCTTCATGATCTGACTCACATTGATTTTAAAATCTTCTTAGTATGACTATATTAATTCTGACCAACAAACTAAATACCACATTTCAATCCCAAATGATTTCAGATCTGGTGGGAGTTCACATCAGTGATCCAACAACTATACAGACACCTTCTATAGCAGGTAGGCTACACATTTGTGCTTTTATAGTGGCACTGCTGTTATTTTAAAGCAAAGCAAGTTTCAGCAATAAGAATAGTTGTGTTAATGTGTAAATGAAGCTGTTCTGTTAGATAAATAAGCTGTTCTGTAGATATGACACCAGCCTCAACACCAATGTCTGGGATCATCAGCACAAGTAATAGAATGTCTGTGTTCATCTAGTCGAGTGTTTAGATCGTATCTATGCGCTGTTTGACTTCTGCTGTTAGATAACATGGTGACTTTATTCTAGGAAGCTGTAAACAACAATCAACACCTTATCTGTTCTGAAAGACTTTATCACCTTATGAATTGGTCTTATCATCTCTATAATGAGGAGAAATATAATCTACCAGGGCTAGAAGCAATCTGTCCGTAGTGATTTTTATAGTCTTACTTTGCCCACTTTGAATAGATAAATCATAAAGGTATTTCAAAAGGCCAAAAACACCATGATAATCATTAATACAATCATTAATAAAATGCTAATTTCATTAATATGTGTTTTCTCAGTGGATTTGACTCCAGGTCCTAGATCTACTTTGCCTCCCAGCTCGACAGTGAGTCCTACAGAAGGTGTGTTGGGCATCTAAATGACCATCTCTGCAAATACCAATTGTAGTCAAGAGTTTAGATTACGGGCCTGTAAAATTAGGAGACCAACATTTTAATGCAATATCTTATTCTTGTGTAATCATATTGCTTCTCACTAGTTTTGACTGTTACTTCTACTTTGACCCCAGACACCACAGTGAGACCAACTAAATTAATTTACATTTGTTCTTGTGTAATCTCCTCTCACCAGGTTTGACCTCTCCTTTGACCCCCAGCACAGCAGTGACTCCTACATCAGGTGAGTTGGTCATCTTTCTCTAGTTAGCAGATAGAACCTAAACAAATAGAATAGCTTAATCTTACCAAGGTTTTTACTCACAAACTTCCACTGATTTAAAAAAAGAGGTTGATCTTTCATTAATTAAATCAACCCATTTAGATACATTTATTATTGTATAATCAGATCCAATGACTTTGCTTTGCATCAGGTTCGACTACTAGTTCTACTTTGACAACTGACACACCAAAGAGTCCACATGATTTTAGTTTAGTGGCGTAATAAGTTGTGCTGTGTGTTACCTGTTATTAAACAGTCTCTCTCTTGCGTGTGCCCAGGAAGTCAAAGCTCCACAGAAAGCGTTCTGGGTAAGCATCCTTCTCTAGCTGACTACCTGTCTTTTCTCAGACAAATGAGACATTTACAGGAAGGAAGTGGAGTTTACAATAAAACATATTCTATATTATTCTCAGAAAATAAAATGTCTATCTCCAACTCCCTTACCATGTAGGTCCATTGCTTGTTCAAGAGGTGTTGATATCTGATAGAGTTTTGGTTAATACATCCCATGCCGCAATTGTATTTGCCCGAGCTTTGTTTATCATGGCCACTGATTGCTCTATACGAACAATATCTTGAAAATATGATAACCATGTTTGAGGCAAGAGGATTGTAGGGGTAATCCACTAAGGATAACCTTTTTGCTGCTGTTAACCCAGGATTAATGATTATTTTCTGAACCAGTTATCATTCAACAAAAATAAAGGTGAATCTTCACAGGGAAACACATTTTTGTAAGGACATTTGAAACATGTGAACAGAACTGGGACACCACAGGACATTCCCAAAACATTAGTGTTACAACAGTATTCATACAGCATCTCTCACATATTGGAGTAGGAATCAGCTTCATCTTAAAACACTTAATGGTGTTGCATAACTTCTATGTATAAGCTTATAATGTATAAGCTGGTGTGCTGGGTTTTTAGAGGTAACAAATACATTTCCCAAATGGTATCCCAGTTCAGGTCAGGCCCAAATCCCTGCATTTCACAGTCCCATACTAGAGTGACACCCAATGTAGAGCATTTAACAGACAGCAGGCAATCATAAGTGTTAGAGACCATTCTAGAAGTTATTGAAGGGAATATCCATGTAAGCATTATGTGGGATGTTAACGGGGCATCCCATGGTACACCATAAGTTTTTAAGGTTCTGGGTTTTAACAGTAATATGCTAAATTATGTAATTGTGAGCATTTAATCTTTCTACTGACTGAGTTGTGTTGTTCTCTAACAGAAATAATGAATACCTTTCTATTTGTGTAATCAGATACCAAATTGACTTGTAATTACTTTCCAGCAGTTTCGACTGTTACTTCTACTTTGACCCCTGACATCACAGTGAGACCAACTAGTAAGTATCCCTTACTTGCAATTACATGTTTAGTTCACTCTAATTCACTAAAGCTCCATCAGGTTTACTCATAGACTTATTCATGGCTGCTTGTACGGTTGCTCTACTTTGTTGTACTTTTCTTAGATATGAATGGCCCCCGGTGGGGATGGCTGCCGTTTTACGGGTTCCTAACCAATTGTGTCATTCTGGGTGTTTTTTGTTGTTGCGTTGTTTGTAACTTGTTTTGTACATAATGTTTCTGCCACTGTCTCTTATGACCGAAAAGAGTTTCTGGACAATAAGAACAGCGATTACTCACTGGGCGAAGATTTTTTCTTTAATGAATTGAAGGAGAAAGATCATTCACATGAAGAGGAGACGCCGATACAGTGGCCGCAGATCCTGATGCTTGGTGAGATTCCATCTGCAAGTCAATAATCCTGCTTTACCATCCATATCTTATGTTTCACTGAGTCATGGCTGAACGAGAACATGGATCATATACAGTTGGCTGGGTTTTCCGTGCATCGGCAAGATTGAACAATACACCTCCAGTAAGACGAAGGCTGGTGGTCTGTGTCTATTTGTCAATAACAACTGGTGTGCAATCTCTAATATTAAGGAAGTCTAGAGATTTTCCTCATCTGAGGTAGAATATCTCATGATAAGCTGTAGACCACACTATTTACCAAGAATGCTCATCCAGAAGCAGCGCTCCTAGTGGTAAAATATTTTACCTAATTTCTACCAGCATGTCAAATGTGCAAACAGAGGGAAAAAAATCTCTAGACCACTTTTACTCCACACACAGATATGCATACAAATAGCTCCCTCGCCCTCCATTTGGCAAATCTGACCATAATTCTATCCTCCTGATTCCTGCTAACAAGTAAAAACACAAGCAGGACTTACCAGTGACTCGCTCATTACGGAAGTGGTCAGAATACACGCATACTAAGCTACAGGACTGTTTTGCTAGCACAGACTGGAATATGTTTTGGGATTCATCCGATGGCATTGAGGAGTACACCACATCATTCACCGACTTCGTCTGTACGTACATATTCCAACCAGAAGCCATGGATTACAGGCAACATCCACACTGAGCAAAAAGCTAGAGCTGCCGCTTTCAAGGAACGGGACACTAATCCGGATGCTTATAATTAATCCCGCTATGCCCTCAGACGAACCATCAAACAGGCAAAGCAGTAATACAGGGCTAAGATTGAATCTTACTACACTGGCTCTGACGCTCGTCGGATGTGGCAGATTTGCGGATTACAATGGAAACCCAACCGTGAGCTGCCCAGTGACGAAAGCCTACCAAACGAGCTAAATTCCTTCTATGTTTGCTTCAAGGCAAGCAACACTGAACCATGCATGAGATCATCAGCTGTTTCGGATGACTGTGAGATCACTCTCTCCGTAGCCGATGTGAGTAAGACCTTTAAACAGGTCAACATTCACAAGGTTGCAGGGCCAGATGGATTACCAGGACGCATACTGAGAGCATGCACTGACCAACTGGCAAGTGTCTTCACTGACATTTTCAACCTCTCCCTGACCGAGTCTGTAATACCGACATGTTTCAAGCAGACCACCATATTCCCTGTGCCCGAGAACACCAAGGTAACCTGCATAAATGACTACTGGCCCGTAGCAGTCACATCGGTATCCATGACGTGCTTTCAAAGACTGGTCATGGCTCACATCAACACCATCAACCCAGAAACCCTAGACCCACTACAATTCACATACCGCTCCAACAGATCCACAAATGACGCAATCGCTATTGGTCTCCACACTGCCTTTTCCCACCTGGACAAAAGGAACACCTACGTGAGAATGAAGTTGGCTGACTAAAGCTCAGCATTCAACACCATAGTTCCCCTTCAAGCTCATCACTAAACTAAGTACCCAGGGCCTAAAATCCTCCCTCTGCAACTGGATCCTGGACTTCCTGATGGGCAGCCCCCAGGTTGTAAGGGTAGGCAACAACAAAATCTGCCTCATTGATCCTAAACACAGGGGCCTGTCAAAGGTGCGTGTTGAGTCCCCTCGTGTACTACCTGTTCACCCACAACTGCGTGGTCATGCACGTCTCCAACACCAACATCATTAAGTTTGCCGACGACAGAATGGTGGTAGGCCTGATCACCGACAATGATGAGACAGCCTATAGGGAGGAGGTCAGAGACCTGGCAGTGTGATGCCAAGACAACAAGCACGCTCCCATTCACATTGACGGGGCTGTTATTTGTACATTTCTCTTCTCATCTCTTCTCACCAGGTTTGACCTCTCCTTTGGCCCCTAGCACAGCAGTGAATCCTACATCAGGTGTGTTGGTCATCTTTAGTTAGTACAACTGAGAAAAAAAATACATATTGTCTTACCCAGGTCTTTGTATTATTTTTTCATCACAAATGTGCCTAATTACTAGAAAAGAGGTTGATATTGGATTGATTAAATCATCCCATTAAGATGCCTTATTGTATAACCAGATCCAATGACTTTGCTTTGCACTAGATGCGACTGTTAGTCTTACTTTGACAACTGACACACCAAAGAGTCCAACTGAAAGTGAGTATGGCCACACGATTTTTGTTTATTGGTGTTTACTAAGTTGTGATGTGTGTTAACTGTTAACAAACCGTCTCTCTCTTGCATGTGCACAGGAGGTCAAAGCTCCACAGACAGCGTTGTGAATTCAAACGATCAAAAAATAGTTTTGGGTAAGTATCCTTATTTAGTAATCCTACAGCAAAAATGCACTTGTCTTTTCCTGCTAGCACTGACTTTGCTGATAACTACTTTGTTGATGGAAAATGTACTTGTTGTGATTGTGATATGTTATTGCCTCACCTAGCTATCTTAAGATGAATGCACTAATGTAAGTCACTCTGGATAAGAGCCTCTGCTAAATTGCTTGTTGTGGAAATTTCCATCAGGGACACCTGAAGTCAATATGAAATTAATAATTCTTTGTTATCAGCAAGCTGGAGAGGTTCCAACAAACTTAATGTACTATAGTACACGTCGGTCGGGAGCTCCGCCGGGGAAGTCCCATTAGTTGTCTTATATGCTGCTTAAAGAGACAAGTTATATTTGCAAGATTTAGCTTATTCATTATTCATAATTAATTCATCATTAACGTTTGGTTCATGCATGTGACCAACCAATACCTCACGAGGCTTCTTCTCTTCAAGCTGAGACCTTGAAACTGAGACCCATTTCGGTTTTCAAAACAATGTTCTTGGCGCACTGCCAAATTGCTTCTACTGATAGTGAGGATTCCTCCCAGTCACGATCAATCAGTCACTTGCATGAACCCAGTCGAATTGGTTATTAGAAAAGCACAAACATAACATTTTCCTTCACAGACTCAAATGTAAAATGTTTAGCTAACTAGCTGTCTTTTCTCACATATATGAAAACGGAAACGTTTACCAAGACTAATAATAAAGTGGTATTCTAACACCTGTCTAACATTGAAGTATTTACATTTGGATTAAGAGCTAATGACCTCTTCTGATGACATCATGTCACCAAACAGCGGTGCAATTATGGCAGACAGCAGTGGGTATGTCTTCTGGAGTGGGTGTGTTCTTGATGGGATTGACAGCTGTCTGTCTCTGCAGGAGGATCAGTGAGTACTTCTGATTCTGCATAACCAATCATTTGCAAACATTTTCCTTCTCATATTAATGTAAGTGCCTTTGACATGGGTTAATCTTTCAACTCCTTTTGGTGATATTGTGTAGTGTAGGCTATATTCAATATCATTCATTTAGCCTAATTTGTTTTTCAGAGAAGAACAATTCTCAGAGGTAAGAATTCCCCTTGTGAATATGATGCAGATTGTATCAACCTTTAGTTCTGTATTGTCCATGATGAGATGTTCTTACCACAACCTTCTTATACTTTTATGTTGTACAGACCTACAGCCAGACAGGATGATCACAGACAATGTATGTTCCAAACAAAATACATCAAACACTGCACACACTACTAACACAACTACACACATGCATGTACAAACACATATTCTAATTTCATTTTCATTTTGTTTCTGTTGTAGGTGATTTGGTGATGGGAGCTATGAGCAGTGCAGGCATGTTGGATTCAAGGGATGCTGGGTTCTATTCTCTCATCACCTCTGTACCGTCCACATTTTTGCCCTCAGGTGAGTTTGTAACAGAAGGTCTTCTGTCCCTGTCTTCCTGACCTGGGACGTGAATTTGGGACACTCAGCACAATAACACTTAATCACTCAATGCCAACCAAACTAACTTACATTTTTTAGTCAGAGCATCTTGAAAGCGTGAGAACAGAGCTGTAAGTCTCCAGGGTGGTTTGAGTCAGGAGGAGAAGTGTGAAGGGACATCAAACCCTGTTATTTTCACTTCTTCTGACCCCCCCCCCTCCCCCCAGAAAAAACAACCTCTTACTTGTGTCTTTGTCTCTCTGTGAGGTGCAGGTCCTGTGAAGCAATCTGCAAATGAAAATGTAAGTACAGCAAAATTAATTACCTTGGATATAGATACATACTGGTTTTCGGACGGACAGACAGACAGTCTGAGGGAAAATAAGGATCTTTCTCTCTCTCTTTCCTCCAGGCTGATTCAGAGAATGCAGGGGTCTACAGCCTGATCACTTCTGTACCATCCACATCTATACCATTAGGTTTGTCTATTTAACTCATTCCCAATGATTCATAACATGTAGGGCTTTTTATAGGACTCAAAGTTGTTTAGGCGTGTATGTTGGTCTGACGTAGTCATATCAGTAAGCATGTATGTATATAAGTTATACATAAGATAATGTGTTAGAGCATGAGAATAGAGCTGTACTTCTACAGGATGGTTTGAGTCAGGAGGAAAAGTGTGAAGGGACATTAAGTACAGCAAATTGACATGCAAGCACACACACACACACACACACACACACACACACACACACACACACACACACACACACACACACACACACACACACACACACACACACACACACACACACACACACACACACACACACACACACACACACACACACACACACACACAGTCTTGTACAGCTAACCTTGTGGGGACATACAATTCAGTCCCATTCAAAATCCTATTTTCCCTAACCCCTAACCCTAACCCTAATCCTAACCCGTACTCTTACTCTTACCCTAACCCTAACCCTAACCCTAACCCAAAAACCTAAACTTTATCCTAACCCTAAACCTAACCCTAGCTCCTAACCCTAACCCTACAAGTAACCCTAGCTCCTAACCTTAATATTTAACTTAATTCTAACCCTAACCCTAATTCTAACCTTAACCGTAACCCCCTAGAAATAGCATATGACCTTGTGGGGGCTACCAAAATGTCCCCAGCTGGTCAATTTTTACTTTGTTTACTATTCTTGTAGGGACTTCTGACACACACACACACACACACACACACACACACACACACACACACACACACACACACACACACACACACACACACACACACACACACACACACACACACACACACACACACACACACACACACACACACACACACACACACACACAGGCTCCCTCTGTGTTGTACAGGGCCTTTTGAAGAAAATGGAAAGTCATCTGAAAACGACAATATAAGTTCAGAATCACCCACTGTGTTTGATGATTGTGAACGGCTCTCAGTTTCAGATTGATGTTACATCCTTTTAAGTTACATTACATTTACAGTACTGTAGAATTAAAGGACTGAAGTTAAACTGTCTGTTTCTTTTCTCTAGTCTGACACGTACCACGTATACAGCTCAATCCCTGACAGACCAGCAACCTCAGCCCAGCCGGATGGGTTGTACAGTCTTCTGCAGACACACTGAAACTACACCACTGGCTTTCTGTATGTCTCACAGAAATACTATTTCTTTCAGGATGTCCTTTATTTATCACACATCATGTTGCTGTAAATAAGTATCTAATAGATCTACTGCTTTGCCGTTTCTATTGATAAGCGACATACAGTAAGCAGCCACTAGAGGCCCCTCCAGAAAAAGACGTAGGACAGTAGAATAAACAACGTGCAGTTTCGAAATGTGGTTCTGCATCAGCAGTTTTGCTCTTGTTATGTCAGTCTCTGACAGTCACTCAATTATCCCATGTCAGCTAAGATTTTATAGATTGCTAGGCCCAGTTAGTCTCGCCAGCTTTCTAAGCCTTGTAGTAATGGCCAAATTACTGCCCATGGGCCCTGACCTCCAGGGGGCCCCCAATGATTTTGTTAGTCACTCTCACTCAGATATCAAATGAACATGGCATAAGTCATGGCAAAATGTGTAGAATTGCAGGAAATTGGCTTTAAAACTGAATGTTATTATTTCAACGACAATGGCACAACGTGTTGAATTTCAGGAAATTTGCTTAAAAACTGCAAAGTTCTCTCCGAGGCATGGCAAAATGTGTAGAATTGCAGGACATTAACTTTGAAGCTCCAAATGTTTCTCTCCACCGCCACGAGCGGGACCACTAAAATGTTTTGTCTGCGAGGTGGGCAAATCTCGCTTAGGGCCCCCAAAATGCTTGGAACTGCCGTAATTTACTGTATCACACATGGACACCTGGCTTGTGTTACATGCCTATCCATAATATCTGTCAAGGTGTTAGTATTTGTATTTGGGGATTTTGGAGGGGTCCGGGGCATACTCCCCTTTTAAGAATTTTAAGTAAATGCCCAAGTAAATATATAGTGTATTTATATCTATTTTGTCATCTGTGTGATGTCTCCTTCCATAACGGTTTGATACAGTTTACTAAATAAAATATATTTGTGATCAAAATCGATAGATACAGACAATTTAAAATAAATAAATATATAAAATATTCACACATAATGCAAAAAACAGGTAAATAGGAAATTAAGATAAATTAAGTCATTAAGAGGGGTATTGCTAAGACATTTTTCTTGGTGAAATTCATCTTGCGTTAAAGTATGGTTATAATATAAGCCAGATGCACCCAAAAAATCTGGGGAAAAAGTCTAATGTTATTTTAACAATTTTTGCGGCAAAAGTTAGCAAACCCCAAAAGCCTGATCTTATAGCAAAAGTATTGATATTAATATTTCCAACATACTTTGTTACAAGCTACCAAAGATAACATTTCTGTTTTAAAAATGTTTACATTGTTGGCAACATCAGATCATCAAAACTGAAAAATGTAGATTTCCTAAATGCTATTCAAATCTCCCAATTTCTCCATGTTTACTTGTTTAACTTGTTATTTTCCAAGTTCCCAGTTGAATTTCAACTTACTCAGCACCTCAGTCGCTCCTTCAGTGTGCAGTGTTGTAGACACATTCTAGCCTTGAAGTCCAATGACTGCGGAGTGGTTTAGATGTAAATGGTGTGAGAACACAACTTCATTACATGTTTGTCCAGTTAATATGAGTTTACATTCTGTTTCGATGCACACTTGAGCCCAGCGGTCAGGGGGGTTGATTATGCTATGGGGGATGGCTTTGTTTGTTGAAAAGGGGTGGCTCCCCCCTTACCTCCCGTACACACTGTACATAGATCTTTCTATTGTGTTATTAACTGTACGTTGGTTTATGTGTAACTCTGTGTTGTTGTTTTTGTCACACTGCTTTGCTTTATCTTGGCCAGGTCGCAGTTGTAAATGAGAACTTGTTCTCAACTGGCCTACCTGGTTAAATAAATGTGAAATAAAATAAAATAAAAAATAAATACCTCTTCTATAAGACCTTTATCCTCTCTGGGATCCTCTCTGGGAACTTAAGGTATTTGTAAACGTTAATAATCGATCAAATTGAAGACGGGTCTATCTGTTTTCAATACAGGAGATCAACAAACTAACGCTACGTTTCTAGTCTTGCGCAACTCTCAAACAGTACACATGACGTTACACTGTTTCCAGGTGGCCTTACTTCTTCATTGCACAAAGGAATAACCTCAACCTATTTCCAAAGACTGGTGACATCCAGTGGAAGCGGTAGGAACTGAAAACAGGGTGATTAGAAATCTAGTATTCCAATGAAATCTTATTGAACAGACAGTGACCTAAAAAAATAAAAAATAAATAATGGTTAGTCCTCGGGGTTTTGCCTGCTACATAAGTTCTGTTATACTTACAGACATGATTCAAACAGTTTTAGAAACTTCAGTGTTTTCTATCCAAATCTACTAATAATATGCATATCTTATATTCTGGGGATGAGTAGAAGGAAGTTGAAATTGGGCACGCTATTTATCCAAAAGTGAAAATGATGCCCCCTATCCTAGAGAAGCATTAAGGTTGTCTAATGTCACCTTTTTCCGGCCATTGGTGAAGATCAAGGTGCTACTTTTCCTTAAATGTTTCTTTCAGTCCATATACAGCGCATTCGGATACCTTGACTTTTCCACATTTTGTTACGTTAAAGCCTCTCTAAAATGGATTAAATAGTCCCCCCCATTTAATCTACACACATTGCCCCATAATGATAAAGCAAAAACAGATTTTTAGACATAGGTTTTTAGACATAAACACTGAAAATGATATTTAAATAAGTATTCAGACCCATTACTCAGTACTTTGCTGAAGCACCTTTGGCAGCAATTACAGCCTCAAGTCTTCTTGGGTATGATGCTACAAGCTTGGCACACCTGTATTTGGGGAGTTTCTCCCATTCTTCTCTGCAGAACCTCTCAAGCTCTGTCAGGTTGGATGTGGAGCGTTGCTGCACAGCTATTTTCAGGTCTCTCCAGAGATGTTTGATCGGGTTCAAGTCCGGGTTCTGGCAGGGCCACTCAAGGACATTCAGAGACTTGTCCCAAATCCACTCCTGCGTTGTCTTCGCTGTGTGCTTAGTGCCATTATCCTATTGGAAGGTAAACCTTCGCCCCAGTCTGAGGTCCTGAGTGCTCTGTAGCAGGTTGTCATCAAGGATCTCTCTGTACTTTGCTCTTTTGTTCTTTCTCTCGTTCCTGACATGTCTCCCAGTCACTGCTGCTGAAAACATCCCCACAGCATGATGTTGCCACCACCATGCTTCACCATAGGGATTGTGCAAGGTTTCCTCCAGACTTGATGCTTGGCATTCAGGCCAAAGACTTCAATCTTGGTTTCATCAGACCAGAGAATATTGTTTCTCATGGTCTGAGAGTCCTTAAGGTGCCGTTTGGCAAACTCTAAGCGGGCTGTCATGTGCATTTTACTGAGGTGTGGCTTCCGTCTGGCCACTCTACCATAAAAGCCTGATTGGTGGAGTACTGTAGAGATGGTTGTCCTTCTGGATGGTTCTCCCATCTCCACAGAGGAACTCAGGTGCTCTGTCAGAGTGACCATCGGGTTCTTGGTAACCTCCCGGACGAAGGCCCTTCTCCCCTGATTTTCCCAGAGACAGATAATGCTTACTCCTGGACTAGAAATATTATTCAAAGGAGAATTTACATATTATCTGTATTGTGGTTGGTTCTACTGTGAGGGAGGCAAATTGGCCTACATTCTCCTGCAGCAGTCACAGACAGTCTACAGATCGTATACCAACCAGTACATGTATGCTGTCACGTATCCACACCTGCAAACAGGTGCACACGCACCCACACACACACACCACAGTCGGGTGGAAAGTTAGACGAGACTTGCCGCATCCTGTCCTTCTGAAACTTCAGCCTATCATATTTCAGAGACTAGTTGTGTTGAGGAGATTGACGGAAGTACTGTTGAACCAAACCTCAGATACATTTAACTGAAACTATTCAACTACTTTACCAGACAATTTTAGCAAGATATAAAAAAACAAATCTAAATTCACCCCCCAAAAACACCAATATGAGAAATGTATTAATGCTTCTGACCATTACAACAAGCATCTCACGAGTGATGAAACCCCACTTGTCATGTTATATTTCCATGGACATATTCAGTGTTGTAGTTTTACTGATAATGTATCTGCACCTCTATTATCTTATTAAGCTAATAACTACAGTAGATAGGAGAAATATTGCCTCTAATGCACACTGTGGAGAGTCATATGGAGACACAGCAAGACTGTTTCTTGTTTCTTACTTTTGGATGTTGGCAATATATACTGCAGTTGTACATGAAACCTGCTTTTTATTGTGCAGTGTAGTTAAAAAGAAAGCCTGAATAAAATATAGTTATTTCCTCTGACAGATAAGCAAATGATTTTAGCTCATGTTAGGAGCAGGAGACATTTACCTCTAATCACATCAGTTGATGGACTTTCATTGTGGTTTTCCTGTGAGCAGGCTCCTCGTCTTCCTCTCTATTAAAAGCATTCTCTCAGTCACAGACACGGTACTTATTATGTAGTTTGTGATAGTCTGTTTCTCTGAAACATGGCATTATTCACCCCTGATCTGGCTCGTTATCTGTTTTTGATCATCCTCCTTTGATTCTGAGTTATTCCTCTGATCCAACTATTGCACTAGTATATATACCCTGTATACAGCTATATCGTTGGTATTGAGTGTCTAATTTGATCAATTTGATCATATTTCATGTGAATATTGTACACTGAGTATACAAAACATTAAGAACACATGGTCTTTCACCAATTTTATTGGATTTAGGTGAAAAGTTGGGTGAAAAAATATCAAATACATTTTTCAAATCCAATCATTTTTCCACATTGATTCAACGTAATCACATTGTTTTTTGGTTGAAATGATGTGGAAACAAAGTTGATTCAACCAGTTTTTGCCCAGTGGGTAGTTACTAACATGATGTTACTGGTGCACTTTGACTGATGCCAATCGATACAAATGTTAAACGTTTGTTCTCAAGAATAATATCCCCACCATGTTTTTAATTTCCTTTTCTTAATCTCGAGTTCGGTCTCGATACCACATATTGAGTGTCTCGGTCTCAGATCCATTCTCACTCGGTCTTGACTTGGTCTTGGACAATGATGACTCTGAATTTCTTCCTTAAACCAGCCGAGTCTTTGGAGGTGGCAAAATGTTTTCTTTTGCAGTGACATTTGCTGTTTTGGACCTGTAAACACCGATCCTGTAGAGCCGTGCTGCCCAAACCTCTTCCTGGAGATCTACTGTCCTGTAGGTTTTCAGTCCAACTATAATTTAGCATATCTGATTCAGCTAGTTAACGTCTTGTTGAGCAGCAAATTAGTAGAATCAGGTGTGTTAAATTAGGGTTGGACTTAAAACCCACAGGATGGTAGATCTCCAGGAAGAGGGTTGGGCAGCCTTGCTGTAGAGGGCCTATAAGCTATTTCGCAAGCATGAAACCATCACAGTCAGTAAAGGTTAGGAATTTATTCTTCAATGATCATGGAAATGAAATAAACAATAGGAAATAGATGCCGATTTCAAACTATTTTAGAATCCAAAGATTAAATAAATAGGCCTAGATTTGAACTCTTCTCATTAAAGGCACATTATATTTAGCTACCTGTTCTTTTGTTATGAATAAGAGTATCATCACATACTGAGTGTACAAAACATTCCTAATATTGAGTTGCATCCCCTTTTGCCTTCAGGGCAGCCTCAATTCGTTGGGGCATGGACTCCACAAGGTGTCGAAAGCGTTCCACAGGGATGCTGGCCCATGTTGACTCCAATGCTTCCCACAGTTGTGTCAAGTTGGCTAGATGTCCGTTTGGTAGTGGATCATTATTGATACACACGGTAAACTGCTGAGCATGAAAAACCCACCTTTCCCAGTCAGAGGATTACGGCAACCACACAGCGTTACTCACACTAAATGACTTAATTTCCAGAGGACATATGAGATGGATGTGGTTCTGAACAGAGAATAATATGAATGAATATACTAATAAACATAGCATGAGAAGGACTGAGTAACAGCACATGAGCAATAATAATATTAACTGTATAAGGAGATAGTGACATAAGCAAAGGACTGTATAAGACACAGCATCAACTACTATTAACCACCAGCAAAAGTAACAACCAACAGTAAATGCACAACTTTCAATAACAACATCACTCACTTCTGTCCACGCACTCCATCACTCTTGTCCACTTGGAGAGAGACTGAGGAGGCTCTGACCTGAGCAGGTAGAAGGACTGTCAGGTGTCCTGCTCCCTAGCAACCTATTGGTGGCTTGGAATCAGAGGTCACTGGGAGTTGGGGAGACAGTTTGTGATCGCCTAGTCTCTCTGGCAGCAAGTCCTCAACTGGCAGCTTCATTAAATAGTACCCGCAAATCACCAGTCTCAACGTCAACAGTGAAGAAGCAACTCTGGGATGCTGGCCTTCTAGGCAGAGTCGCAAAGAAAAAGCCATATCTCAGACTGGCCAATAAAAATAAAAGATTAAGATGGGCAAAAGTACACAGACACTGGACAGAGGAACTCTGCCTAGAAGGTCAACATCCCGGTGTTTTGCGGGTAAGATTTAATGAAGCTGCCAGTTGAGGACTTGTGAGGCGTCTGTTTCTCAAACTAGACACTAATGTACTTGTCCTCTTAATCAGTTGTGCACCGGGGGCCTCCCACTCCTCTTTCTATTCTGATTAAAGCCAGTTTGCGCTGTTCTGTGAAGGGAGTAGTTGTACAAGATCTTCAGTTTTTTGGCAATTTCTCGCATGGAATAGCCTTCATTTCTCAGAACAAGAATAGACTGACCATTTTGAGCCTGTAATCGAACCCATGAATGCTGATGCTCCAGATACTCAACTAGTCTAAAGAAGGCCAGTTTTATTGCTTCTTTAATCAGAACAACAGTTTTTAGCTGTGCTAACATAATTGCAAAAGGTTTTTCTAATGATCAATTACCCTTTTAAATGATAAACTTGGATTAGCTGACACAACGTTTCATTGGAACACAGGAGTGATGGTTGCTGATAATGGGCCTCTGTACGTCTATGTAGATATTCCATAAAGAATCAGCCGTTTCCAGCTACAAATATCATTTACAACATTAACAATGTCTACACTGTATTTCTGATCAATTTCATGTTATTTTAATAGATAAAACATTTGCTTTTCTTTCAAAAACAAGGACATTTCTACGTGACCCCAAACGTTTAAACAGTAGTGTATATCAAGCAAGTATTTTATATTCCACAGGTATTATCAGATTAAGTTTTTCTTCAAATAATTATCAGACTCAAGTAAAAAAATGCTGTAAACACACAAATACTTTAAGTAAAAAAGATTCTCACAAAAGTAGTCCACTGGGCCATTACTAGTCCTGTATTAGCGGACTGATATAGATGTCTTCAACGCGGCTAACTACTTCCAGCGGCTCTGGAGAGTGATGAATATGCTGCTAACGACCAAATCACTGTTAATAATTCCACTCGTTCACAGAGGCATGCACGATTAGAGCTCAAACAGATCAAAAAGATAAGCATTCTGAGCTTTGATCACCGCTGGGAGCAATATATAGATGTTGGCCCATAATTGATTTTCTTTACTGTGTACAAAATATATATTTTTACTATTAAATATGTTTTAAATTAGAGGAAATTACAGAGGTCCAGACCTTGGTGTCTTCCTATGTTTTTACGGCCCTGCGGGGGAGGGGTCTATATTAAAGAATGAATTTGTATTTTCCCCAATTTCGTGACTACGATCTTTTCTCATCGCTGCAACTCCCCAACTGGCTCAGGAGAGGCGAAGGTCAAGTCATGTGTCTTTCAAAACATGACCCACCAAGCCATGCTTCTTAACACCCGCTTGCTTAAACTGGAATCCAGTTGCACCAATGTGTCAGAGGAAACACCATTCAACTGATGACCGGAGTCAGCCTGCAGGTGCCCAGCCCACCACAATGAGCCAAGTAAAGCCCCCCCCCCCAGCCAAACCCCCCAGCCAATCTCGGACAATGCTGAGCCAATTGTGCGCCGCTCTATGGGACTGCCCAATCACAGCCGATCGTGACACACGAGATCGAACCCCAGGCTGTAGTGACCCCGCAACGCGGTGCCTTAGACCGCTGCGCCACTCAGGAGGCCATTAAAGAACATTCTAAAAGATTCCCTCCCTTTTATTATGCCGTACACTTGAGGACTCCATTGATCGTTTGATGTGTCTAAATACAAAGTGCCATTGGTGTAACTCAATTTAATTGTGAGCAAAACTATTAATCACATCGATTTAGTCAATTATTTTTAAAGGGTAATTAACTAAAACGACCAAAACATTGTCATTGGTGTTCACCTACCTCTCTCTTACGCCTGTCTCTGTTATTGTACTTTTGGTATTTCTATTTCTCATGTTTTTATTCTGATAAACTGAGGTGGCTTAATAAGTATATTGGCTTTTTATTCATCTCTTTAGCTAATTCCATTAGGTGTCAGTTAAGCAAACTGTAAAACAACACCAACATCCACCTTACACATAAAAGCAACTGTTGCAGTTGAACCAAACCTCAGACACCTCAGATACATTCAACAGACGCTATGGTTACATTTAACATCTTTACCAGATTATTTTAGATATGAAAACCCAAACTAAATACACCCTCTAAAATTACCAACATGAGAAACCAATGAATGCTTCTGACAATTACTGTAAGCACCTCAAGATGTCAACAGACATGTAGTGTTGTTGAGTTTCAGAGCCAGACATGGAGTCACAGCCAGAATATTAACTGTTGGGTGTTGCCAATGCTGTACACGAACCTTACTTCTTTTTATCAAAGTTGTCACAGTCAAAAAGGCCTCAAATAAAACATATGAATTTACTCTGACAGTGAAGCTAATGCTTTTAGGTTCATTTTATATTTTAGGATCAAAATATAACTACAGAACTTTGGCTGATTTACCTTCCCCCAACCTCATGATGTGAGACACTACTTGATAGTTAATGGACTTTGTTTGTGGTTTTCCTGCGAGGAAGTTTCTCATCTACCTCTCTATTCAAACCGTTCTCTCAGTCACAGACACCATACTCCTAGTAGTTTGTGAGAGTCGGAGGATCTGTGAAAATGGTGTTGTTCACCCCTGATATGGCTGGTCATCTGTTTTTGGTCATCCTCCTTGTCTGTGAGTTATTCCTCCATTCCAAGTTCTTGTAGTAGTCTACAGCTATAACTGTGGTAAGTTGATGTCTCAATTTATCAGTCCATTCTACTTTGATTTGAATATGTCATTTTTTGCCTAGAGGGGTATTGCCGTTGCTACTAAATAACGTGAGCTCAATAAGATGTCTGATCTGAAGTAATAATGTCATGATCTTGTGTGAATAGTTACTAACATTATGTTACTATAGAACTGTGACTCATGCCAATCGATACTGGTTTTGAAAAAATGTGTCTCAAGAATTTTCTTAGAATGGCTAATTTGCATAGTGACCCTTTTTTGTTATTTCTAGATACCTTCCAATTCATCAAAGCACAAGGTCAGTATCATCATGGTCAAATAACTCAAGCATAGATTGGTAACTTTTTCTAATTTGGCACACAGAAATGAGAGGACATGAGTAATTTGTCAAAAAGAATGGCACCAAGTGGCCTATAGGTGGAGCTCTTATAAGAAGACTAATTTAGACCCTCATATCCGCTGCTCCGTTTGACCTCGAGCAGGAGTTCCAAACATATGGCTGGTTTGAGTGGGGAAAAACGAACTCAACATACAGTGCATTCGGAAAGTATTCAGACACCTTGACTTTTTCCACATTTGTTACATTACAGCCTTATGCTAAAATGGATGAAATAATGTTTTTTCTCATCAATCTACACACAATACTCCATAAAGACAAAGCTAAAACAGGTTTTTAGAAATGTTAGCAAATGTATAAAGAACTGCAACTTAGGATCAGGTGCGGCCCAGATGGCAGCCCCCGTCCCACATAATGGTCAGCCACTTCCCCGCAACATGCAGTCGGTGCACCCTGTTTTTATGCCAGAAACATTTACCGGTATGGGGCTGGAATGGTCTGTTTGGGCTGGACAGTTGGAAATGGCTGCCAAGGTAAACAATTGGAATTTGGGCTCAAGTTAAAATATATGTCTTTGTTTCTATCGGGGCGGGCTCGAGACATTTATAGCGGTCTTTCCGTTGAGCATAGAAGTGACTACACACAGTTGAAAAATGCTATGGGGAAATGTTTAGACCCTTGTGACAGTCACAATGGGAACTGTGCTAACTTCCTGGCTAGGAGGAGGCTGCATAACGAAACAGCCCGTGAATTTGGTAATGCTCTACGTCGGTTAATGGAGAAAGAGTACCCAACTGCAGATGCCACTACTCTGGATATGTTTACACGTGATCATTTTATTGATTATGTATGTAGTGGGGACTGGCAAGTCAGTCTTCGGTCTGCTAGGCCCGCTACTAGGGAACAAAGCGGGTTTGCTTATGACTGAGGGAAGAGAGGCCGAAGCAAATTCTGCTAGGAATGTGGATGTAACCGTCATACGAGAAGAAACTGCCCCTACCTGCCGGGAAACTAGAGGGGGTGTGTACGGCAGGCCAAATGCTCGCCCCCCCTTCCTCTTCCTTCTAGACTGGCCTCTCCATGTGACATGAACACTTCCGGGGTGTACCTCAATGCTAAACTAAGTGGGTGGGACTATCGTCTACCATTTGTTACCGGTGCTCAAGCTTCAGTTGTTTCCATAGCTAAAAATAACTAATGGAGACACTGAGTTGATGGGTTACCAGGGCTAAGTAGCTGTAGCGAATGGGCGGGAAATGTAGATCCTGGGCCGTTGGCAGACCAGTTGTCAATTTGAGTCTTTAGTCGTAGTTACTGAATTCTTATGGTGGATATCCTGCCCAAAGACATTTAGCTTGGCACTGACATTCTAGCTACATTTGGTGATGTGATTGATATGGGGGAAGATGATACCGACTAATGGGAAAGAAGCTACCTCTCTTGCTGTTGTATGATGCTAACCAACCCAAACCTGTTACTGTTCACTATGATACAGTAGTCTCACCCCGCTGCAAAGTAATTAACCCAGTTGGGCAGTTAAAGGTCTTCCCAACAAGTACACCAAAGGTATGCTGGAACTCTCTGCCTCTCTGCTCAACCATTGTGATGTCCTGGTGGCTCATGTCGTGTGTACAGTTGACCAGAGGGTTAGGCCAGTATGTGTAATTAATATGACTGATGAGAACCAGATTCTAAAACGGGGCATGGAAATTGCCACTCTATTCACCGAGGTGGAGGTAGATAGTGAAACAGTGGAATTCGAAAAGCGGAGTGAAGAGGGCATCACCCCTTCCTGGTCTGTAAACACCATTGTGGCACAATTTGGTTTGGAAAAGAGAGGTTTTGAAAGCGCCGAACTTCATTCCATTCGTGAACTGCTCCATCGGCACACTTCTGTTTTTAGTACAGGAGATACGGATCTAGGGCAAACTCACCTTAAAATGCATCAGATAGATACCGGTAACGCAAACCCCATTAAAATGGCCCCGCGCAGGATCCCCCTCCAACTGCAACAGGAATCCGTAGACCACATTTAGCAGATGCTAAAGCATGGCATCATCCGCCCCTCATGTAGCCCCTGGACAGCCCCTGTCGTTCTGGTAAAAAAAAGAGACTCAATGATGTCACTGAGAAAGATGCTTACCTGCTCCGGAGAATTGACGATGCTCTTCACAGTTTGAACAAGGCTCGCTGGTTCTCCACCCATGAGACAGTCGGGTTGGACCCCAAAGACAGATCCAAAACTGTGTTTTCTACCAGACGGGGCTTGTTTGAATTCAATGTTTTACGTTTTGGTTTATGCAACGCACCAAGTACCTTCTAGAGGTTGATGGATGTAGTCCTAGCAGATTCACAGTAGACCACCCATTTAGTTGATTTGGATGACATTATTGTGTCCGGTCGTACCGTTCAAGAACATCTCTTCCACAAATCTCGAACCTCTGCTTATCATCTCCAGTCAGATGGGTTGCTCGCGCGCATCTAGCACACGAGAGAGGTCATCTGACCTTCAGCATCCACGAGAGGGGTCTTCCGGTCTTGTTCAGCAATGGGAGGCGCCAGCAGCGGCTCCTTCAATGGGAGGGAGGTCAACGGGAGCCCAACTTTCTCGGGGAGCACGAGCAGTGCGAGACCAGAAGCAACTAGCGTGGTCCAAAGAGACCACATGGCTTCGGAGTGACTCAGGGACGGTCTTTTCCATCCAGGATGGGGGACAGTGTGTTGAACTGGGATGTTCTTCTACCGTATGCCATGATGGTCTATCGTAGTAGTGTTCATGCATGTACCGGGTTCAACCCATACAAAGTGCTGTTTGGTTAAGAAATTGTTCTTCTAGTCGATGTGATGCTTGACATAGATCACAGGGAAAAAATTACATCTGTCAGTGAATATGTATTGTGGCTGGATGACACTTTGTCTACATTAGTGTGGTCAGTGAAAAGACACAAAGCTAGTGCCTCCGGTTAGCAGAAAGCTAACTTTGATTTTCGGGCCAATTTTCTATATTAATCTGTGGGTGAATTGGTTTGGGTTCGAAATAAGGCTAAGAAGCGGGGGTTATGTCCTAAGTTACAGAGGTGCTACAAACACCCTTTCCAAGTGCTAGAGCAGGTTTTAGAGGTCATGTGCCGCATAGAACTGGCGGAGAGAGGTCCTGAAACTGTGGTGCATTTCAAACAACTCAAACCCTTTGTTCCTTGTTTATTTGCACAGACTCCGGTACGACCCGGCTGGGTGGGAGAGAGAGAGAGATTTCCTGCCCAACCTCGCAGGCCTTCCCGCCGACTGGAGGTCAACCCATGACCCAGTTGGGTTATCACCGGCCGGGGTTCCAGTCTGCTGTGGATTTTCCCGGAGAGAGGCTGTTCTGCATTCAGGGCTGTTGTTGCCAGCTGCATATAGCACACGAGAGTGGTCATCTGACCTCCAGCTTCTACGAGAGGGTACTTCCGGCATTCTTCAGCAACGGGAAGCAGCATCTCTTTCAGTGGGAGGAAGGTCAACGGGAGCCCAACGGTCTCGGGGAGCATGACCAGTGCAAGTCTGGCAGCCACCAGCGTAGTCCAAAGTTACCACATGGCTTTGGAACAACTCAGGAACGGTCTTTTCCACCTAGGATGGGGATAGTGTGGTGAAGCTGTAGGACAGCCTGTAAGGGAAGATATTACTAAATCATGAACTAATTGCTCACATCTGTGCCTACTTACAAGACTCTGACCAGAATTCTGAGAAACTGATATAAGGCAGAGCCGAGATTGCAGGCAGATCTTGCAAGTATCTGCATTGCACTCACCTTAACAGAGGGAGGTTTTGGCCAGTTCTCCTTAACCGTTCAGACAAGTAAAAAATCTGTCTTACTTGTCTGAAGGACAAGTGGCAGAAAGAGTTCATGTCAAGCCCTGCAGATAATTCCACCATGGGCAACTGGCTACAAGAACTGAGCCGATGGACAAGGGGCAATGAAATGTGGTATGTAAACCTTATGTATGTCCTTAGAAGCTGTGTGAATATAAAGTCACTGCAACCTTAGATGGCTGCACCAGACCAAGTGGTGGCACTATAGATCTCATCGTCACTAGTGCCACCATATGATACCAGAGCAATAACTATTGATCAAGTGGACTTTGTCTCATGCAAATAAATTATGTCAAATATTGATTTGTATATCTGTATAATCATATATCGTTGCCTGTGTTATGTTGTCTGAACGTAGGGAAAAGTGGATATTTTATTCTGTAAAATTCTGTCCTGCCGCTTGCACAGTCAGCGTATTACAGCTGTGAGTGTATTGAAGTATTTTGGAACGCTAATGTGGAGTGAACCAACAGATTTAAATCAACATGGTAATGCTTTCACTGACTGCACATAAAGGAAGATTGTTCCTACATCACAGAGTGCTGGCTTTGTTATCCAACTGATCTTGTGTCCTTTCTGTCATCCTGTGAAACCCGTGCATTGCTGCTCGCAGGTGTATTTTTTCTGTCTAATGTCCATATTGTTTTCCCCTTGGAATATTGTTCTGTTTCTCTTGAACAATGTCATCTAATTTGTTATTTCTCTGCTGGTCAGGGAGATGCTTTACAATTGGTCCGTCTCTCTGTTGGTAATACGCAACTCAGTTAGTTATGAGCAAGTTCTTCTTGTTGGCGAGGCTCCCTGTGCGTTGTCAGCATTTGATGGTGCGCCAGTCTAGCAATCTCTCCAGTGTTAGGTCCAGTGTTGGGTCCAGGACGGCGGGCCTCGAGGGCGGTGTGGTCACCTGCTAATGAGAGTGGCCAGTAGGGGGAGCAGTGCTGCTGTAAGGGGGGCAGAGAGGCCTGCTGCTCCTCCACACTCCATGGCATTCTCCTGCATCAGACACAGGGGGCATCACAGGAGTTTCAGACCATAGAAATGAATGAATACATACACTATATATCTATATGGTTCAGACAATATACAGATGGTCACATATATGATTAATGTCATGTTATTAAACACTCATAAACAGCCGTTCATGTACTTTCTGTGTAATCACAGAATTGTGACGCAGACGCACACACATATCTACATACTGCGTACCTCGGGGTGAAAAGGATGACACGATTCTGGCCGCTTTCTGTCTTTCTGAAACTTCAGCCTATCACATTTCAGAGACTCATTGTGTGCAGAGGGGTTAAGGATAGAAATACTGATGAACCACACCTCAGATACCTTTAACTGATACTGTGGTGACCGTTTCTGCAACATCATTCTAGCATGATGAGAAAACCAAACCGTAATGCACGCTTCATAAATAGCTACATGTATGAGATATGTATTAATACCTCTGACAATGAAGAAGCTATTCACATTCACAGAAGACTAAAGTCTAAGTTCAGAGTTCACTTACAGTTAACTTACAAAACCCATCTACTTACAAAACATTTATACTAAAAAACATTCAAAAGCTTTGTACTAACAATACACTAAAAAACCTCAGACTTATTGAGGGTTAGTAAAGGATATACATAATCTCGATGGGATCCATGGAAACCAGGGGGGCAGAGCTGCAGTCACACTTGTTGTCCACGACAACCATGAAGAGATTACTGCTGGGAATCTGCTGAATTACAAAAGATCTGATGAGGGAGAGAGAGAGAGAAAGAGAGAATGAGAAAGCGAGTTGAGTTGATTCAGTTGATGCTTTTAACATAAGGCTAGGTCCCTATTTTCTCCACTTCCTGTCTGACTGACGTGCCCAAAGTAAACTGCCTGTTGTTCAGGCCCTGAAGCCAGAATATGCATATAATTGTACCATTGGATAGAAAACACTTTGACGTTTGTAGAAATGTTAAAATAATGTAGGAGACTATAACACAATAGACATGGCCAGAGAAAATCCAAAGAAAAACCAACCGGAAATGTTTTTTTGGGGAGAGCACATGCTCTTTACAATGGAACGTATAGAGAAATAATTAAATCTAGCTCCCAGTATGCAATTCCTATGGCTTCCACTGGGTGTCAGTAGTCTTTGTTCAAGGTTTCAGGCTTGTTTCTTCCAAAACGAGTAAGAAAAATTAGTTTTACTACAGGGACACAGACTTGGAAATTTGTGTATGTGCGCGATGACGAGGACCGCACCTGCTAATATCGTTTTCCTATTGAACATAATTCTTTCCGTATGAAATATTATAGTTTAATTACATTTTACGGTATCTGAGGATTAAATAGAAACATATTTTGACTTGTTGAAACAAAGTTTAGGGGTAGATTTTCGGATTCCTATCTTGGCATGTTGAACGAGTGGATTACTCAAATCGATGGCGCCAACAAAATACTTTTTGGGATATAAAGAAGGATTTTAATCTAACAAAACGACACATGTTATAGCTGGGACCTTTTGGATGACAAATCAGAGGAAGATTTTCAAAAAGTACGTGAATATTTAATCGCTATTTGTGAAACCTGTGCCGGTGGAGAAATATTTTGATGTGGGGCGCCGTCCTCAAACAATCATATGGCATGCTTCGCTGTAAAGCCTACTGTAAATCAAACACTGCAGTTAGATTAACAAGTATTTAAGCTTTCAACCGATATAAGACGCTTGTATGTACCTAAATGTTTAATATCCATAATTTTTATGATTATTTACTTGAATTGCGAGTCCTCCAGTTTCACCGGAAGTTGTCCCGCTAGCGGGATGCCTTTCCCAGAACTAACGCATGAAATTACCCTGTATTGTGTATACACCATCAACACAAAGGTTAAGTGAGTTTATCGGTGCCTAATACACAGGTAAGGTAACTGTGTTACAAGTACCTGACACACCCCTCACAGTCGATGTTTCCCGTGGTCTCTTTGATGGTACGCTCAGAAACGAAGGCAGGGTACTCCGTGTCACATGGCACCATCATGGTCTTTCCCCTCGACCTTTGGGCTGGAAATGGGACATGTAAATCTTAACATGATAAAAACACGAAAGACTCACACACACACACACACACGTGTGCAAACACCCACGCACACACACACACCTCAAGGTATATTCTTACACACACTGACCTTTGACTGAGAGATCAACATGCCACCAGCTGTAAAGGTTGAACTCCAGCAGGAAACTGATGAGGAAAACAAACATACATTGATATAATAATACAATAATATGTACTGTGGTTGATAATCAATGCATCTCATTATTTTATCGTATCAAGGTGATTATTTTATTGTTCTCATATGACAAGTTTGGTCAGGAGCCATTTCACGATGGAGAAGGGCTGGGAGAGAAGACATTAAATAATTAGCATTGACTGGATGTATGTAAGTCTGATGAGTCGTTTAGGGACAGTATGTACATGTAACAATATTTAGGGACAGTATGTACATGTGATAATATTTACGGACGGTACTACAAGTGACAATATTTAGGGACAGTACTTACGTGTGATAATATTTAGGGACAGTACTTACATGTGACAATATTTAGGGACAGTACTTACATGTGACAATATTTAGGGGCAGTACTTACATGTGACAATATTTAGGGGCATTACTTACATGTGATAATATTTAGGGACAGTACTTACAAGTGATAATATTTAGGGACGGTACTTACAAGTGACAATATTTAGGGGCAGTACTTACATGTGATAATATTTAGGGAGAGTACTTACATGTGACAATATTTAGGGAGAGTACTTACATGTAACAATATTTAGGGACAGTACTTACATGTAACAATATTTAGGGACAGTACTTACATGTGATAATATTTAGGGGCAGTACTTACATGTGATAATATTTAGGGGCAGTACTTACATGTGATAATATTTAGGGACGGTACTACATGTGATAATATTTAGGGACAGTACTTACATGTGATAATATTTAGGGACAGTACTTACATGTGACAATATTTAGGGACAGTACTTACATGTGATAATATTTAGGGGCAGTACTTACATGTGACAATATTTAGGGACAGTACTTACAAGTGACAATATTTAGGGACAGTACTTACATGTGACAATATTTAGGGGCAGTACTTACATGTGACAATATTTAGGGGCAGTACTTACATGTGATAGAGAGCGTGCGCTGTCACTGCTGCCAGCATACTCTCTACAGAGAGCCTGGTAGTCATACAGAGTGATCCTAGAGAGAGGAGAAAATAGACCATTCATTGTGTGTGTGTGTGTGTGTGTGTGTGTGTGTGTGTGTGTGTGTGTGTGTGTGTGTGTGTGTGTGTGTGTGTGTGTGTGTGTGTTCAGGGTATGACTGTAACATGATTTCTCCTCTAACCTTTTGAAGGAGCCCATGAGAAGCAGCTTGTTCATAACAGCACTCTCCACCTCTCCAAAGAACAGCCCCGTCTGAGGAAGAAGATGTTTATTTAAATGTAAATACTAGGAACCAGGGGAGCTACAGGACACACACACACACACACACACGTCTAGTATATTATTAATGGTACCTGAGAGTTGTCCTCTGTGACCAGAATAAATCCGTTGTTGTCTATAAGGTAACACTTGATGTCCTGTTCGAAAAAAAAAGGAACATTAATTCAGATCTTCAAAGCATGACATCCTTTAATAATTCAACACTGAGAGGAAACAAAGAAAGGTCACAGACAGGAAGTAGAAAAGCTGAGACACGGACCACAGGCTAAGAAACAGGAAGTAGCATGAGCCAGTGACAGACAGCTACTGTCTGGTCTTACCTCATTATCACAGCTAATGGAGCACTTCCCATCCAGAGCAGCACACTGGATCGAATCAATAAGATGAATAAATTATTAGAATAATCCATAAAGCATGTCTCACAGAACTGGATATTGTGTGTGTGTGTGTGTGTCTACCTGTCTACTAGCGGTCCAGAACTTCCTCTGAAAGAAATCCAGCTTCATCTGAATCCCAACGGCTATAGTGGGTTTTAACAAAAACACAAACAGAACACAGTCAGCACACTGTACATCTAGAAGAGGATTTAAAAATGTATTAAAGAGTTTCTTCACGTCTTCAAAGGAGGCTTAATATCGTTTAAAACATTACATTTACAAGCCTATAACAGGTACAGTAGCTCTCTATGTCAGGGAGAAGTTAAGGGAGACGTTAGGGGCTTTTCAGGGAGCTTACAAGCAACAATAAGCGACTTCCTGTCATCCAGCAGTTGTATGGCAGTGCTGGCCAAAACCACACTCTTATTCTCATTTCCTGGAGTAAAACAGGAACACAGAGAAGCACCGATATTAGCCTCAATCAACAAATGTTGTGTAAATGGAAAATAACAAATCCTACTATTTCAATAGATCTTATAAAATACACTATATATTCCATTCCACCCTCAGCACCTCAGCATAATTAATCACAGCTGGAAAACCAAGTCACAGAAACAAAAGGGAATACTCCTTTTCAAGCCAAAAGATGGCGCCATATACCCACAGCTTTCAGCAGGCAATAGCAACCCACAGCACTACACTCAGTGATGGAATCCCATCAGTAGCCTTCAACCAGGGTGTTTGAAGTGATTCTGACACAGAGAGAGGGATGTGTTCTTATGAAAATAAACAGTTCTGGTACAGAGCACTACAGAACCTCTGGGGACAGGGATTGTTGGAGGAGGTTAAAGTATTAAACAGGGGAGGTGATAGTAAAGGAGGGATATATTTAACAACAGACTAAGGGATGAGAGCAGTTAGAGGAAGGTAGAGGCTGGTAGACAACAGGGAACAACAGTGTGATCCTGATCCTCTCTTTCCCTCAGTGGGAAGAAAGTGGGGCACATTAATTACAGACAGCAGTGAGAGAGACGAGCTGTACAACACAACCCAGCTTCTCTAATATACAGTAGCTCACTCTCCCTAACTTGTGATTGAGTGTCATCTGCAGCCTATTTTCCACCCCCACACCCCACTCAATAAATCTCTTTAGTTAACCCTGTGTACTGTATCTCTGTGGGTTACCATGGCGATTCAATGTGTCACTGATAGGTTTTACCATGACGATTCCGTGAATCTGTGTCTCTGATATAGGGTGTAGATAGCCTCTTTGCTCAGTTTGACTTGTACACATTAATCGAGCCTCCTGTCACTGCAGGCGACATCCCGTACCCCGAAAACATATTTATCAGCCCCTCTGATTTACCTATTTCCGTGAAACTTTTCCCGTCACAAGGCAAATCTGTACCAGATGTCATGGTAATTTGTCATATGGTTACTTTGTGAATATGAACTCTTCATGGCCAGAAAAGGTGAGGAATTGATTATGCAATGGTTATGATATATTTATATTTTATGTTTATAAATTAATATTTTGCCCTACCAAGCAAAAAGGCAGTAACTACTCACAGCGTGGAACTGAGAAAAATGTCTTCCAAGTTGAATTGTCCAGCCAAATGAATTCTGGGGAGATCATTTGAGATGTGGTGATCTGTTGCCTTACTATTAGTTAATATTTTATTCATGTTGACCCTGACCTCTGACATGACCTTTGACCCTTAAACAGCAGTTACTGCCTTCTTCCTTGGCATGATATGTTCCAAATGGCAGGGTAATACCAAAGCAAAGAGCAGTGTTTGCTTAGTTTACTATTCTTCTCATGTATGTTATTAATAAAAGAGCAGTGTAATTACTGACAGTGAAGCGGAGTTCAAACTGTATTATTCGTGTGACTTCCACTAAGATACCAGTTGTATTTACATGGAGATGTAGGTTCTGCGTCAGTCACATTACATACTGTGTTTTACAACTAGCCCATGTCTTGTTATAAGAATACATGTGAAAAGCAGCACTGCAATTGTTTGAATTATATTAAATGATTACCTATCTTGTAATATATAATGATGTATTGGAACATTGTAGAAGTATGACATAGGGTAATACTAATTATAAAATTACCATGAGATTGCAAAGTAAATGATTTGTATAAACTACCGGTCAAAAGTTTTAGAACATCTACTCATTTATGGGTTTTTCTTTATTTTTACTATTTTCTACATTGTAAAATAATAGTGAAGACATCAAAACTATTAAATAACACATATGGAATCATGTAGTAACCAAAAAAGTGTTAAACATATCAAAATATATTTTATATTTGAGATTCTTCAAATAGCCACCCTTTGCCTTGATGACAGCTTTGCACACTCTTGGCATTCTTTCAACCAGCTTCACCTGGAATGCTTTTCTAACAGTCTTGAAGGAGTTCCCACATATGCTGAGCACTTGTTGGCTGCTTTTCCTTCACTCTGTGGTCCGCCTCATCATTGGTTAGAGCGTTGGGCCAGTAATCGAAAGGTTGCTAGATCAAATCCCCGAGCTGACAAGGTAAAAATCTGTCGTTCTGCCCCTGAACAAGGCAGTTAACCCACTGTTCCTAGGCTGTCATTGTAAATAAGAAATTGTTATTAACTGACTTGCCTAGTTTAAATAAAGGTCAAATAAAACATTTTAATAAATAACGTCAAAGTGGAATTATGTCAGCAAAAATAAAGTGTCAATGAGTATTCAACACCTTTGTTATGGAAATCCTAAATAAGTTCAGAAGTACAATATTGCTAAACAAGTCGCATAATACTTTGCATGGACTCACTCTGTGTGCAATAATAGTGTTAACATTATTTCTTAATGACTACCTGATCTCTGTACCCCACACATGCAATTATCTGTAAAGTCGGTCAGTCGCGTTGTGAATTTGAAACACAGATTCAACCAACAATACCAGGGAGGTTGTCTAATGCCTCACAAAGGACACTTATTGGTAAAATTACACAATTACACTTTGGATGGTGTATCAATATAAACAGTCACAACAAAGATACTGGCATCATTCCTAACTTAGCTGCCGGAGAGGAAGAAACTCGCTCAGAGATTTTACCATGAGGCCAATGGTAAAACAGTTACAGAGTTTCATGACGCGCAGCCACACCTTCTCCATGCTGCTCTTCGTCGTCTTCCTCGCTTTCCTGTGGAAGAACTGGGAGGTCATCTCGCAGTAACTGGATGGCTTCCTGATGTCCCCGATTTGACCTACAGGGGTGGGGATCTCTCAATGAGTGACGAAGGGAGGCAACGGCGGGCTGGGGCTCCCTGAACAATGAGGGACAGAGGCGGGGCCTGGTGTGAGGGGCGGGGGATGACTGACTAACAAACCCGTACTCTGCCTCTGATGCATGTGGTGGAACCAGGCCAGCACAAAGGGTGGGCTTAGCGGAAAGGAGGAGGATGATGAGGAGCCAGTGAAATTGTTTACACATGGAAGACATTTTCTTGCTTTAGAATTGATTCAAGTGGTACTGAATTTGTTTCTTCTTGTTATTGCAGTCCTTAATGCAGATGCTTGAGGTCTTTCTCTTGTGGCAGGATTGGGAAGGTAAACAGCTGGCATGTTGATGATCCACATGGCTAGTGACTTTACCCTTTTTTCGCTCTCCTTTTCTCTCCACCCAAAATCTCTCTTCCTTTTCTCTCTTTAACCCTAAAATATCTCCCTTTTCTTACTCCGAATATGTTCTCTTCGATGTTTGTCTTCCTCTGCCCCTCTTCTCAATCACCCCAGTCTTTGCCCATTTCACCAAATCGCTCTTCTTTCTGGGAGGATTGATGTGACTAGCTACAGTGCACTGCTGTGGACAAAATCTAATGTATCACTGGATCAAGCAAGTGATGGGTTCTTGACTTAATTCTATTGGACGAGCTAAACGTGACGTTGGGCCTGATTGGATCAGGACTGAGTCGGAATATTCTCAGCTTGAAGCCCCGCACTCTTGGCCTGGCCTGTTGGATCTGCCCCTGCTGAGACTATAAACTCATCTATAAACTGAATGAACATACTTGAAGAGCTGTGAAGCTGCTCAGTCTTTCAGTGCTTCCGTACTGTTTCTATTAGTGTCAATGAAATATACACTTTTTATTTTTTTGAACAAATAAACATGTGGTTTTAAAAATGAAGGATTGAGTCAACACACCCAGTTTCTATTTCAACCTCATGTTTTTGATGTGTAGAAAATATTGCCTATATTGACAAGCTAGTCGAGCTCTAACAATGTCCTCAAAGATGGAAGGCAGGCGAGACCTTTCTAGCCAATGAGGGCAGATAAGTGTGACCGAGTAGTAGATTCCAATTCCAAGATGGCGTAGCAGTGCAGACGTGGTTTGTTGTCCTCTCGTTTACTTTTTGTATTTTTAGTCTTTTTTGTATATATTCCAATTTATTTTTCAATCTCTTTTTCCATTTTTAAAATAAATATACCTTCCGGTAACCCGCCTCACTCGGACACGGATCCCCTATTTTTTTAGTCCCTATAGCAAAAACTTTCATCAGAAGGTAGCCAGCTAATTAGCTAAGTTAATAGCAATTTAGTCATTGTTAGCCACTGCTAGCGGCATTTACCCTCTGCTCAGGCACCAGTCGTTTTTTTTAGCCTGGATAATACCTGCCAGCCTCGGACTGTTTTTCTCCACTACAATGCCAGATTCCTGCCGTAAACCCCTGGACCATTGATCATCACAGCTAGCTATCTTCAACTGAGTGACCCAGCCCCGAAGCTAGCCCTGAGCCAGGCACATCTCCCGGCTAGCAAACGAAATTCCCACAACTACAATACCTCTTTCGCCATCTGGCCCGGTCCCTTCGTCGACACGGCGCCCCTCAGTACCACCCCGACTGGTCTGCAGACGTAATTCCATCAGCTGTGCCTTCAACCGGCACTTGCCGGACGAAGGAGCAGACGCTTCTGCTTACCCCGGACTGCTAACTTTAAAAGCCATGTCTCCCGCGTGCTAGCGTAGTAACGACTACCTAGCGGTTTCCCTGTTTCATCTATTGCTGTACACTGGGCCCTATGATCACTTGGCTGCATAACTGATGCCTGCTGGATTGTTCATTTATCACGGTACTCCACTTTGTTTACCTATGTTTATCTGTCGCCCTAGCCCCGAACTCAGGCCCTGTGTGTAGTTAACCGACCCTCCCTGCCCATTCATCGACATTTTACCTGTTGTTGTTGACTTAGCTGATTAGCTGTTGTTGTCTTACCCGTTGTTGACTTAGCTAGCTCTCCCAATAAACACTTGTGATTGCTTTATGCCTCGCTTTATGTCTCTCTCAAATGTCAATATGTCTTGTATACTGTTGTTTAGGATAATTATCATTGTTTTAGTTTACTGCGGAGCCCCTAGTCCCACTGTACATGCCTTAGATACCTCCTTTGTCCCACCTCCCACACATGCGGTGACCTCACCCAGTATTACCAGCATGTCCAGAGATGCAACCTCTCTTATTATCACTCAATGTCTGGGCTTACCTCCACTGTACCCGCACCCCACCATACCCCTGTCTGCACATTATGCCCTGAATCTATTCTAACACGCCCATAAATCTGCTCCTTTTAATCTCTGTCCCCAACGCACTAGACGACCAGTTTTGCTAGCCTTTAGCCGTACCCTCATCCTACTCCTCCTCTGTTCCTCGGGTGATGTGGAGGCTAACACAGGCCCTGCGTGTCCCCAGGCAATTGGTTGCCCCCCATCTATCTTCAGAGTTTGTTCTGTTAGGTGACCTAAACTGGGATATGCTTAACACCCCAGCAGTCCTACAATCTAAGCTAGATACCCTCAATCTCACACAAATTATCTCACACAAATTATCAAGGAACCTACCAGGTACAACCCTAACTCCGTAAACATGGGCACCCTCATAGATATTATCCTGACCAACTTGCCCTCCAAATACACCTCTGATGTTTTCAATCAGGATCTCAGCGATCACTGCCTCATTGCCTGCATCCGCTATGGGTCCGCGGTCAAAAGACCACCCCTCATCACTGTCAAACGCTCCCTAAAACACTTCTGCGAGCAAGCCTTTCTAATCGACCTGGCCCAGGTATCCTGGAAGGAGTTTGACCTCATCCCGTCAGTCGAGGATGCCTGGTCATTCTTTAAAAGTAATTTCCTCACCATCTTAAATAAGCATGTCCCTTTCAAAAAATGTAGAACTAAGAACAGATATATCCCTTGGTTCACTCCAGACCTAATTGCCCTTGACCAGCACAAAAACATCCTGTGGCGGACTGCAATAGCATCGAATAGTCCCCGCGATATGCAACTGTTCAGGGAAGTCAGGAACCAATGCACACAGTCAGTCATGAAAGCAAAGGCTAGCTTTTTCAAACAGAATTTTGCATCCTATAGTTCTAACTCCAAAAAGTTTTGAGACACTGTAAAGTCCATGGAGAACAAGAGCACCTCCTCCCAGCTGCCCACTGCACTGAGGCTAGGCGACACGGTCACCACCGATAAATCCATGATAATCAAACATTTCAATAAGCATTTCTCTACGGCTGGCCATGATATCCTCATGGCTACCCCAACCCCGGCCAACAGCTCCGCACGCTTCGCAGCTACTTGCCCGGGCCTCCCCTGCTTCTCCTTCACCCAAATCCAGATCGCAGATGTTCTGAAAGAGCTACAAAACCTGGACCCGTACAAATCAGCTGGGCTAGACAATCTGGACCCTCTCTTTCTAAAACTATCCGCCACCATTGTTGCAACCCCTATTACCAGTCTGTTCAACCTCTCTTTCGTTTTGTCCGAGATCCCTAAAGATTGGAAAGCTGCCGTGGTCATCCCCCTCTTCAAATGGGATGACACTCTAGACCCAAACTGTTAAGGACCTATATCCATCCTGCCCTGCCTTTCTAAAGTCTTTGAACGCCAAGTTAATAAACAGATCACTGACCATTTCGAATCCCACCGTACCTTCTCCGCTGTGCAATCCGGTTTCCGAGCTGGTCACAGGTGCACCTCAGCCACGCTCAAGGTACTAAATGATATCATAACCGTCATCGATAAAAGACAGTACTGTGCAGCCGTCTTCATCGACCTGGCCAAGGCTTTCGACTCTGTCAATCACCGTATTCTTATTGGCAGACTCAATAGCCTTGGTTTCTCAAATGACTGCCTCGCCTGGTTCACCAACTACTTCGCAGATAGAGTTCAGAGTGTAAAATCGGAGGGCCTGTTGTCCGGACCTCTGGCAGTCTCTATGGGGCTACCACAGGGTTCAATTCTCGGTCCGACTTTTTTCTCTGTATATATCAACGATGTCGCTCTTGCTGCGGGTGATTCCCTGATCCACCTCTACGCAGAAGACACCATTCTGTTTACATCTGTTCCTTCTTTGGACACTGTGTTAACTAACCTCCAAACAAGCTTCAATGCCATACAACCCTCCTTCCGTGGCCTCCAACTGCTCTTAAACGCTAGCAAAACCAAATGCATGCTTTTCAACCGTTCGCTGCCCGCACCCGCCCGCTCGACTAGCATCACTACTCTGGACGGTTCTGACCTAGAATACGTGGACAACTACAAATACCTAGGTGTCTGGCTAGACTGTAAACTCTCCTTCCAGACTCATATCAAACATCTCCAATCCAAAATCAAATCTAGAATCAGCTTTCTATTTAGCAACAAAGCCTCCTTCACTCACGCCGCCAAACTTACCCTATTAAAACTGACTATCTTACCGATCCTCGACTTCGGCGATGTCATCTACAAAATAGCTTCCAATACTCTACTCAGCAAATTGGATGCAGTCTATCACAGTGCTATCCGTTTTGTTACCAAAGTGCCTTATACCACCCACCACTGCGACCTGTATGCTCTAGTCGGCTGGCCCTCGCTACATATTCATCGCCAGACCCACTGGCTCCAGGTCATCTACAAGTCTATGCTAGATAAAGCTTCACCTTATCTCAGCTCACTGGCCACGATAACAACACCCACCCGTAGCACGCGCTCCAGCAGGTATATCTCACTGGTCATCCCCAAAGCCAACACCTACTTTGGCCACCTTTCCTTCCAGTTCTATGCTGCCAGTGACTGGAACGAATTGCAAAAATCGTTGAAGCTGGAGACTTACATTTCCCTCACTAATTTTAAACATCAGATATCTGAGCAGCTAACCGATCGCTGCAGCTGTACATAGTCCATCTGTAAATAGCCCACCCAATCTACCTACCTCATCCCCATATAGTTTTTATTTACTTTGCTGCTCTTTTACACACCAATATCACTACTTACACACCATCACCTGCTCATCATCATCTGCTCATCTATCACTCCAGTGTTAATCAGCTAAATTGTAATTACTCTGCTACTATGGCCTATTTATTGTCATACCTCCTCATGCCATTTGCACACACTGTATATAGACTTTCTTTTTCTCTATTGTGTTATTGACTGTACGCTTGTTTATTCGATGTGTAACTCTGTGTTGTTGTTTCTGTCACACTGCTTTGCTTTATCTTGGCCAGGTCGCAGTTGTAAATGAGAACTTGTTCTCAACTACCTTACCTGGTTAAATAAAGGTGAAAAAATTAAAAATAAAATATGTGACAGCTTCAATGGCGTTGCCTATGCTCTCTTCCCGTGTATCCTTTTTCAAATCCAGGCCTTGAGGTCCACAGCATTAATTATTTATTTTTCTCCTTAGGTGTGGTTGAGTAAAAGCTGGTTAACTTCTCTGCGCTACGGATCCCTTTAGCGGGATCATTTTCCTAAACAACCGCTGAATTGCAGGGCGCAAAATGTTACTACAAATATTTATAATCATGCAATCACAAGTGAAATATACCAAAACACACTTTAGCTTGTTGTTAATCCACCTATCGTGTCAGATTTAGAAAATATGCTTTGCAGCGAAAGCAATCCAAGCTTTTGTGAGTGTATCAATCAATGCTACCACAGCTAGCCCCAAATTAGCATGGTCACGAAAGTCAGAAAAGCAATAAAATTAATCGTTTACCTTTGATAATCTTCAGATGTTTGCACTCACGAGACTCCCAGTTACACAATAAATGTTATTTTTGTTCAATAAATATTACTTTTATAACAAAAAAACGCCATTTGGGTTGAGCGTTATGTTCAGAAAACCAAAGCCTTGTTCTGTTCGACGAAAATTCCAAAAAGTATCCGTAATGTTCGTAGAAACAAGTCAAATGTTTTTTATAATCAATCCTCAGGTTGTTTTTAACAAACATAATCGATAATATTTCAACCGGACCGTAACCTATTCAATAAAAGAGAGAAAGAAAATGGAGAGCTACCCCTCTCGCGCGCAGGAACTAATCAGGGGACACCTGACTAGTTTTGAAAAATCTCGCTAATTTTTCAAAATAAAAGCCTGAAACTATGTCTAAAGCCTGGTCACAGCCTGAGGAAGCCATTGGAAAAGGAATCTGGTTGATACCCCTTTAAATGGAATAAAGACGGGCCAGGAAACACAGATTTAAATTTAAAAAAATCACTTCCGGGTTAGATTTCCTCAGGTTTTCGCCTGCAGATTCAGTTTTGTTATACTCACAGACAATATTTTGACAGTTTTGGAAACTTTGGAGTATTTTCTATCCTAATCTGTAAATTATATGCATATTCTATGATGTGGACCTGAGAAATAGTCCGTTTACCTTGGAAACGTTATTTAAAAAAAAAAAAAAAAAATCTGACCCCTAGCATCAAGAGGTTAAACTTCCAGGGAATAAAGCACCAGGAGCACCAGTGGACAGCAATGTTCTGGTTTGGGTACCTTTGAATATCAAACTGAAGACCCAATTAGTTATTGCACCCCCTTGTGGACAAACTGAAATGGTACAACATGTTGCATTGCACCATTGTGGACCCTGACCCATAACAGAAAAGTTTTGAATAATTTCCCATAGCTTCATAGTTATGGGAAATGTTTGTTTTGAGATGGTTAGTTCTAACTGTATAGAAAGACCAGTATCAGGGTCGTCCCTCAGGAGACTGGTACCATGTCCAGTGTGTTCCAGGCTCAGATGTATCTCAACTATCTGCACACTCACTGTACCAGATTTTCCCAACGAATCGTGCCATGGTCATCAACCTATGATGGATGAACAACAAAGTCCTGACCGTGTAGAAAACAACTTAACCATCAATATTTTCCAGGAACCGGGAAGTCACTGTACTAGTGATGCAATTCATCTGGCAGAAGAGGGTACTGATTAAGCAGGTGCAAGAAACAAGAACTTAACAACTTTTTATTTCTATATACATAAACTTGCATCAGTGAATCATTAAACATATTTACAAACCCCTAGCTACCACCGACACTTATCTACAGGAAAAGTGGAGATTACATTTTACAGCAGCTAGGTCTACACTTAAATGCCTCAAACAAGTAGTACAAAAAACTGCTTTATTTAAAAACATATAAAGGGGATAAAAGGAGTTCAGTCACTCTGCTGCTGCCCCCCTTGCCTCGTTTCTCTGTGGTTTTAGCTTCAGGAGCAGCAGTGCCTCCTTCATCACCCTCTGCAGGCTTCTGGAAAGCTTTGGCCTTTGCACCCTTCTTGGCTGCCCCTTCACCCTTGGTAGACTTCTGTGCTTTGTGTTGATCCTCAGCTGTCCCCTCTTCCCCATTGTCCTATTCGACTTGGGCTTCTTAGCAGGGGCCACCTTGGAAGCAGATGCTTTTCCGGACTTCCTAAGTTTTGCATCCTGAAAGATGAAAATGACAGGTTTGCAATGCTGCTGGTTTGTGGTAGCATTTACAATTTGAGATTCAATTTAACATGGTAAAGCCCAAATAGGGAACAGTACCCATGACAAAAGTGTAAGAAAAAGTCCCTATACACCAAAACCACTTGAACAATGCCAATAGTCAGAACATAACTGACCACACTTGCCTCTGAAGGTTTCTCCTTCTGCTTTTTGGCTGTAGCCTTTTTCTTCTCAGCTTCTAGAGACAAGAGTTAGTGTGTATGCATGCAATCCTGGACACAATGAGGAGAAGTGAGATACCCATACAAGTCATTGAATGAGCAATGTTAAATGTCCTCCATTACAATGGGTGTAGCTCAATAACAATGATCCCATACAATTGGGCAGATTATAGGGTGATGTCTAAATCCTAGGAGTGATGAGCACAATCAATTCAGTGGATTCAGTTTACCGGCTTCCTTGTCCTTAGTCTTCTTGGCTTCAACCTTGGCAGCCTTTGGAGCCTTCTCTACATTGGGATCAGTGTTCTCTGTGGCCTTTGGCTTGGGCTCCTTGACCCTACCCCTGACTGCAAGCTGGTAAGGGAGAGTGATCACACATTGAGCTACATTATATTAAACACCAAGCCCATGTTCAACATGTTTGTCATAATGTTGACTTATCTAATAAACACCACTTTATATTCAAAACTGGTACCATGAAGTTTGATTCATTTGGCAAGTAAGCTACTATCACATTCAGAAAATAAAGTCCATTCAACTTGGATCACATTTTTCTTGATTTAATTACTTGGGTTAACAAAGCCTAGTTGCCACAAGGAGCCTATTAAAGTAACTGTCCAGTGGAGATCTCAGTTTATATTCATCCTGTGATGTTACGTTTGTGATGTTACGTTTGATGCCTGAGCTCAGAGGCATGCGTTGAAATCACAGTGTGCCGATGCCCGTATCACTTTATCAGAAGCACGTGATCAATGACGTCCAAAGCTTCATTTCGTCGAACAACCACCTGATTGGTAGAAGACAAAAAGGCTACACTGCACACACACTCTATGGGGTGTGGGACATAATCTATAATAATTTGGCTGCTCTAAATTCTTTAGACCAGCAGGTGCCACTAGTGTGCACTTGATCAAAGCCTTGAGAATATAACCTATTTTAGACAATTAGCTGGAAAATCTCAATGCTCCAGGAAGCTTTGTTTCCCCATCACTAATCCTATTTGTAGCCAAAGCATAATAAAACATTTTAAAAAACAAACACCTAGACTTGTTACACAAAACATACAGTTTCGATAATGCTTGCCATTTCCTCATTAAACATTATATCGTGTTGGCTCACTGGCTGAGCTGGCCAATCATTTAATATTGATTTGATTTAATATTTCTTTATACAGGTATATGCCCACACCATTCTGTTGTTGGGGTACGTCCAGGGCCTGATTAACAAAGGGGCTTCCCGGGGCTGACGCGGTTTACCTGAACAGGCGCTGACATTTAGTTATCAGTTAGAGCATTCAAGGTAAACTGATCAGTCCGAGTAGTGTGAACTCGCTTCTTCTTCTCTCCTCCGTCCTTCCTTCCATCCTTTCCTTTCCTTTACTGTGCTTATCAGTTTACCTTCACTGCTCTGGCATATTATTAAACATGACTCACCAAACATAAATGAAATATGAAAACCCTTCTACATTTTAGAGACCATCAAACTCTTAACCACAAATGCAGGGTTTTTGTAGTTAAACGTTGTGCAGCAGTCAAAAACTTCAAACAGAAATTGAAGATAAATATTTTTCTCAGACAGACAAGTTAGTTTGTTGGTTATAAAAATCAAATTGTCGGCAGTAATGATACAAAATAAAGCTTGAGAACCTAAAAATAATTACAGATAAATGATTCTGAATGTTCAGCCTCCTTGTCCTCTGCAACATGACATTAGCTCACAGTTGTCATATGAGACATCTGTGGTTTTCCTGTGAACAATCTCCGCATCTGCTTTTCTATTGAAACATGTATTCTTTGTCCCAGTCACTGCCACCATCTTCTGTGAAGTCAGACTAACAGTATGTATGTATCTCTCTAAATAATTACGTTGTTCATCCCTGATATGGCTGGTCATCTGTTTTTGCTCATCCTCCTTTTCGGTGAGTTATTTTTCCATTCCATCTGTTTGTGCTACAGGATATTTCATTCTTCTTTCTAGTCTTTTAGTCTTTTACTTTAGGAACTCTTAATATTTCAACATGTTATGGTTATAATAAGTGTGTCTTATTCCAGTGATCATCCTATTGATTTATATTTCTCTGTCATTATTTTACATTTTGTTCAGATAAGAATGACCACTGCTTGATAACATGGCTGTGAATGCGTTATGGGCTATTCCACTTCGCCAACTTGTGTAAAGTGTTCCCATCTCATGTTTTCTTATTTTTCATAATGGCAAAAAGAGCATGTTAATGACCAATTTTGTTATGTCTAGATACCTTCCAGTACCTCGAAGCCAAAGGTCAGTATCATTATTATGAATTTAAAGCTGCAATATGTAACTTTTTGGGCTACCAGACAAAACAACGGCTTACCAAAATATTCAAATAATGATTGACATATTTTCAATAAAAATGTTATTTTGATGAATTCATCCATAAGATTTCATCCTTCCACGAGATGCTGTATACACTGGGTATACAAAACATTAACATGACATAGACTGACCAGGAAAATCCAGGTGAAAGCTATGATCCCTTATTGATGTCACTTGTTAAAGCCATTTAAATCAATAAATAGATGAAGGGGAGGAGACAGATTGAAGACATGTATTGTGTATGTATACCATTCAGAGGGGGAAAGGGCAAGATTTAAGTGCCTTTGAACGGGATATGGTAGCAGGTGCCAGAACTGCAACAGTGCTGGGTTTTTCACGCTCAATAGTTTCCTGTATCAAGAATGGTCCACCACCCTAAGGACATCCTGGAAACTTGACACAACTGTGGGAAGGATTGGAGTCAACATGGGTCAGCATCCCTGTGGAATGCTTTCGACACATTGTAAAATCCATGCCAAGACTGTTTGGTACACTCCGTGTAGTCCCGACACAAATCTAGGGTTGGTACCCAAGCCAGCTGGTCGATCATTCTAAATGTTCCATTGTCATGATGGCTGTCAATGTTCTTATGCCTTGCTTGCTAGCAACTTCGGCTAACACAGTCACGTCAAACAGTGCAGCCAGAATAACAGCAAAGAAGCTGCATTTGCATTTGTTTAAGCTGTTTTCTATAGATTTTTGGGGGGATTCAGCCATAACAATGAGCAATTGACACGATGCGCGATTTTGCCTGGCATAGAAAATGTGCTCTCTCTCCAGGACACTATTCAGAGGAGCTAGCCAACTACAGTACAAAGTTAACATAATCACTTCAAACTGAAGCTGGAATGACAGTAAATTAGCTGCATTTCGTGTTTTTCTATTGGCATTTCTTTGTATATATCCATAAAAATTATACTGATTCCTGATTTTGACTGGCTAAGAAAAGCTGCCAGACTGTCTCATCCCGACACATTCGTTCATTACTATGGGGCAGCTGGAGGTGATCAAATGTCAATATTGAAACAATGTTGCAAACGTCGGAGACAGACAGCAAGGTTAATACAAATCTCTGCTGTTGAAAACCAAATGCTAGTCTAAAATAAATGGGATATAATATCTAAATGCTTTTTACAGTGGAGATCAAGTCTATAAATTGCCTGGCTGGGCTGATGAGATAGTGGATTGAGCAGTCAAATGGAATAGTGAATAGACAATTTTTTTGTGTTTGCAAACGTTTGGCGCATCTCCCTCATGCGGCAACATTTGCAAACACAAAAAATAGTCTATTCACTATTCCATTTGACTGCTCAATCCACTATGGTGACAGAACATGGGGGAGTTTTTCTAGAACGCCAACAAAAAAAGCCTTTATTTACATGTTGCATATGTTTGCATTTCATACTACTTTTGGATTATAATTGGAGTTTAAGGCTCATATGAATGTCCTGCTTAATATAATGTTTGTGTCGTCATCGCAAATCAACCGCATTATACTTAAAAATAACTTAAACTTCAACCAGTAAAATGTCTCTTTGGCTAACTTTTGCTACAGCCTATTGCTATGTCAGGGAGTGTTTAGCATTCTAGCTAACAACTTGCTGCATCCAAAATAGTTATTTTACAAAGATCACAACCAAATATAATCTTAGTGACTGTTCAAGCAAGAATCAAAACATCATTGTCAGCGTAGGAGAGCTACCCAAAAGTGATTTTGTTTAGAACTAATAAAAACGTAAATCTAGGCTATGTTGAATGGGCGCAGATGGCGTGGCTTTCTTACTACAGCCAAGAGTTACGCGCATCTGTACATGACGTCACTGTGTCATTCACTGGAAAGTATGGAAAGCCATTTGGGTCTTTGCATTTCAAACAAGATACACGTGAAATAACACTGTTTGATGCGTCAAATAACACTATTTGAAGCTAAAATAAGCTTGTTGACCAATCAGGACCTGGATATGACTGTACGTCACATAATAATTTAACACTTTATAATAACATAATAATGTATAATAATTTATAATATAATAATAATTATTACATAATAATTTAATAATTTATTACGTAGTTATTACAGCTTGATTACACTATCACTTCTATTTCATATGTCACAGCGATTCACCGATATGTATCATGCTGGTAATGTTTTGTCTTGTGCACCTGCTGCTGCAGCACAAGCACAGACACACTTCCCCAAGCTCTGGGACAGTTCTGTTCAGAAAAATCCACTTCTTCTGTTGTTTGGCTGTGCCCATATAGCAACGTCCCAAAATGAGCATTTGTCCTGGTGGAAGGATGAAAATAAAACACAATAATAGGTCTTTAATGAAAGACATGTCCTTAATCGTTTGTTTAAATGTTGGCAAACGTTTTATAAAATCAAAATGCCCATCGAACCCGAGGATTATTGTGTGATAACTCCCTCCTAAGGGCTGTTCCTGGCACGTTCTCATTGTTTATTTCTTAAATAGACAACAGTGTCTTAATTGTTTTTCTCTTTCAAACTCATATAATATTAAGTGGTACGTTATCTGTATGAGTAGTTAAACATTGAAAATTAATTTATAATTCAATTAAAAAAGACACTCCATCATCCCTCTGATCTCACAGATCTTCCTCGGCCCAGTCTAACAGTGATTCCTGCAGTCATCAATGAGAGAGACTCAGTTCAGCTGAACTGCCAGACTCCTCCATCTGTCTCTGAGTGTTACTTCAAAATAAAGGGGCAAGTGGAATTCACCCTACCATCACCCTGTCAACAGACACTCACAGGAACACTACTGGTGAAGTGGACAGGTCAGAGTTCACCAGCTGAGGTCAAAATACAATGTCAGTACAGTGCTACAGGTTCACAGTTTAGATCCATATACAGTGAGCCGTCAACAGTCACAATTCAGGGTAAGAAGATTGTTTGAATGGTTGTAAACAATGTACTGTTGTGCCATCATTACCATGTTCCTCTTGGGATATGTTATCATACTGTGTGTTGTCATTAGCTATTACATGAAGCAATCAAGGAATATATTATATCTCCTTAATTTCCCATACTGTCGCCGCATAAAGTAATTGACTCAAGATCCTTAAGTCTTAAATAACAAGGATGGATTAGACTGTCAGTACATTTCTCAAAACCACAAAATACTTAATTCCCCTATTCTCACAGACATTCCTCAGCTGACAGTGAGTTCTACAGTCATCAGAGAGACAGAATCAGTTCAGCTGAGTTGTGAGACTCCTCCCTCTCTCCCTGTGTCTGGCTGTTACTTCTACATGGAGGGGGAGAAGATTCTTCCAGACTCATCGTGTACGCAGACAATAACAGGAACTGAGCTGCTCAAGAGGTCTGGTCAAACATTTCCAGCTGTGGTCAAAGTGACATGTTAGTACACTGTAAGGGAGTCTCACACATCTCCTTTAAGTGACCCTGTCTCAGTCACTGTTCAGGGTAAGTTGGTGGTTTAAACAATGATACACTTCACTGTTATACCGTATTAATTATGCTCGTTCTGAAAATGAGATCAAATCAAATCAAATCAAGTTTATTTTATATAGCCCTTCGTACATCAGCTAATATCTCGAAGTGCTGTACAGAAACCCAGCCTAAAACCCCAAACAGCAAGCAATGCAGGTGTAGAAGCACGGTGGCTAGGAAAAACTCCCTAGAAAGGCCAAAACCTAGGAAGAAACCTAGAGAGGAACCAGGCTATGAGGGGTGGCCAGTCCTCTTCTGGCTGTGCCGGGTGGAGATTATAACAGAACTATGCCAAGATGTTCAAAATGTTCATAAGTGACAAGCATGGTCAAATAATAATCATGAATAATTTTCAGTTGGCTTTTCATAGCCGATCATTAAGAGTTGAAAACAGCAGGTCTGGGACAGGTGGCGGTTCCATAACCGCAGGCAGAACAGTTGAAACTGGAATAGCAGCAAGGCCAGGTGGACTGGGGACAGCAAGGAGTCATCATGCCCGGTAGTCCTGACGTATGGTCCTAGGGCTCAGGTCCTCCGAGAGAGAGAAAGAAAGAGAGAAGGAGAGAATTAGAGAGAGCCAAGATTTTCAAAATGTTCATAAATGACAAGCATGGTCAAATAAAAGTCAGTTGGCTTTTCATAGCCGATCATTAAGAGTTGAAAGCAGCAGGTCTGGGACAGGTAGGGGTTCCATAACCGCAGGCAGAGCAGTTGAAACTGGAACAGCAGCAAGGCCAGGTGGACTGGGGACAGCAAGGAGTCATCATGCCCGGTTTGCCGTGACGTATGGTCCTAGGGCTCAGGTTCTCAGAGAGAGAGAAAGAAAGAGAGAACGAGAGAATTAGAGAGAGCATACTTAAATTCACACAGGACACTGGATAAGACAGGAGAAGTACTCCAGGTATAACCAACTGACCCTAGCCCCCCGACACATAAACTACTGCAGCATAAATACTGGAGGCTGAGACAGGAGGGGTCAGGAGACACTGTGGCCCCATCCGATGATACCCCCGGACAGGGCCAAACAGGAAGGATATAACCCCACCCACTTTGCCAAAGCACAGCCCCCGCACCACTAGAGGGATATCTTCAACCACCAACTTACAATCCTGAGACAAGGCCGAGTATAGCCCACAAAGATCTCCACCACAGCACAAACCAAGGGGGGGCGCCAACCCAGACAGGAAGATCACGTCAGTAACTCAACCCACTCAAGTGACGCACCCCTCCTAGGGACGGCATGAAAGAGCACCAGTAAGCCAGTGACTCAGCCCCTGTAATAGGGTTAGAGGCAGAGAATCCCAGTGGAGAGAGGGGAACCGGCCAGGCAGAGACAGCAAGGGCGGTTCGTTGCTCCAGAGCCTTTCCGTTCACCTTCACACTCCTGGGCCAGACTACACTCAATCATATGACCTACTGAAGAGATAAGTCTTCAGTAAAGACTTAAAGGTTGAGACCGAGTCTGCGTCTCTCACATGGGTAGGCAGACCGTTCCATAAAAATGGAGATCTATAGGAGAAAGCCCTGAGATTTTCTGTCGTATTTCTTAAACGTCTTCATTTCACATAATGACAGGATTTACTGTACTTTGTACAAACATAAATGCTGATACTTTAACATTTTATTAATGGATTTTCCATACTGTTAGTATGTATGGATTACCTGTAATGTTTTTTAAATGCAACTTTCAAAGAGACCCACCTCCTCCCAGGCTGACAGTGAGTTCTTCAGTCATCAGAGAGAGAGACTCATCTGTCAGACTCCTCCATCTGTCTCTGTGTCTCACTATTACTTCTACACAGAGGGGAGAGATCCTAAACACTCACCCTATACACGTTCACTCACGGGGACTGAGCTGCTCTCGTGGGCAGGTCAAAGTTCATCTTCTGAGATCAAACTGAGATGTTTTTACACAGTAGAAACGTACTATCCGTTGATGCAAAGTGGTTCTGTCTCTCTTACTATTCTTGGTAAGAAATGTTATATTCAGATTGTCTTGAATGATTCTGTTTAAATCACAATCTCATCCAATGTCATTTTAAAAATATTTGTTGTGAAGACAATACATATTTGAAATGTACATGTCAAAAGTAGAGTTCTAAGATCCCACGGAAAACAACCACAGAGACAGGCCAAAGTACAATCAAAGGTTCTTTATAAACTCAGCTTGACACAGTAATACACAGTATCACTACGGCCCTATTAGAAACGTATAAATAGGCTGGGATTTAGGGCTGTAGGCTAACTAGAAGCAACGGGACAAACTAACACAGCAGTTGATTCCCGATCGGTGGCCAATGTTCATTAAGGTCCTTCCGAACAGGGTTTGTTCATTCGTTTCTACCCGAGCAGGATTAGTTTGGCTCTACCCGAGCAGGGTTTGTTCATTCGGTTCTACCCGAGCAGGATTAGTTTGGCTCTACCCAAGCAGGGTTTGTTCGTTCGGTTCTACCCGAGCAGGGTTTGTTCGTTCGGTTCTACCCGAGCAGGATTAGTTTGGCTCTACCCGAGCAGGGTTTGTTCATTCGTTTCTACCCGAGCAGGATTAGTTTGGCTCTACCCGAGCAGGGTTTGTTCGTTCGGTTCTACCCGAGCAGGGTTTGTTCGTTCGGTTCTACCCGAGCAGGATTAGTTTGGCTCTACCCGAGCAGGGTTTGTTCATTCGGTTCTACCCGAGCAGGATTAGTTTGGCTCTACCCGAACAGGGTTTGTCTCTTCCTCCAGAGCAGGGAGAGGGAGATCTGTGGAATCACTGCACACCATACAAGCAAGCAAAATTGTCCGTGTGATTCAATTTGATTTCACACGTGAGAATGTAAGGAATTAAGTGAAAGGCAATCGCTGTAAACACACAGCACACATGATTAAACATCATAAATATGCATGATATCAAATAAGACATGCTGATACGTACTATAAAGAGAATGGCAGGCTCTAGTTTAGTAAGAGTCAGTGTCACTTGTGACATATACTTTACATTCAAATAGAGTGATGCAAAAAGGAGTCTCTGTCCTTTCCTAACAGATCCAAAACCAGACATTACAGTCCATTTTGATGAGGACTTCACCATCATCTGTTTGATTCCTGGATCCGTCAGTCCTGACACCACCTGTAACCTGTATGTTGGAGAGCAGAGTCAGCCATCCTTCACAGCAAAGATCTGGAAAGAAAAAAGCAAAGGTTCCAAACAGTGGTTCTGTAGATTCACTGTAACTGAGAGGGATATTATCAGAACTCTTCAGTCAGTGAGGCGTAAGGAGGTGAGCTGTGACTACAGAGTGAGCTCAGGACCAAACTCTCTTTCTCCACGCAGTGATGGGAAAAGCTTTGCACGTGAGTCATTATCTAAACAAATCTATCAGGGCTGCAGGTCTTCATGATCTGACTCACTTTGATTTTAGCATCTTCTTAGTATGACTATACTCATTCTGACCAACAAACTAAATACCACATTTCAATCCCAAATGATTTTAGATCTGGTGGGAGTTCACATCAGTGATCCAACAACTATACAGACACCTTCTATGGCAGGTAGGCTACACATGTGTGCTTTTATAGTGGCACTGCTGTTATTTTAAAGCAACAAAAGTTTCAGCAATAAGAATAATTGTCTTAATGTGTAAATTAAGCTGTTCTATAGATATGACACCAGCCTCAACACCAATGTCTGGGATCATCAGCACAAGTAATAGAATGTCTGTGTTCATCTAGTCGAGTGTTTAGATCGTATCTATGCGCTTTTTGGCTTCTGCTGTTAGATACATGGTGACCTTATTCTAGGAAGCTGTCATACAACAATCAACACCTTATCTGTCCTGAAAGACTTTATCACCTTATGAATTGGTCTTATCATCTCTATAATGAGGAGAAATATAATCTACCAGGGCTAGAAGCAATCTGTCCGTAGTGATTTTTATAGTCCTACTTTGCCCATTTTGAATAGATAAATCATGAAGGTATTTCAAAAGGCCAACAACACCATGATGATCATTAATACGATCATGAATAAAATGCTAATTTCATTAATATATGTTTTCTCAGTGGGTTTGACTCCAGGTCCTAGATCTACTTTGCCTCCCAGCACGACAGTGAGTCCTACAGAAGGTGTGTTGGGCCTCTAAATTACCATCTCTGCAAGTTCCAATTATACAGTCAAGCGTTAAGATTACGGGCCTGTAAAATTAAGTGACCCAAATGTGAATGTAAAACCTTATTCTTGTGTAGTCATATTGCTTCCCATTTGTTTCGACTGTTACTTGTACCTTTACCCCAGACACCACAGTGACACCAACTACCAGTAAGTAGATCCACCAATTTAAACTTAGTTTGCAAGTACAATATCTTTGTTCACATTCATTCACTAAAGCTCTGACCGGTTAACTAATAGATTCATAGCTGCTTGTAATTTCAGTCCAGATTTTTAACCATTTTTAGTCCATCTGATTTGTAGGTAATGTGTATTGTACTTCTCTCTTTCTGCTTATTGAAATACCTTAGATATTATATTAATTTACATTTGTTCTTGTGTAATATGAGAAATCTCTTCTCACCAGGTTTGACCTCCCCTATGACCCCTAGCATGGCTGTGAATCCTTCATCAGGTCTCTTAGTCATCTTTATCTAGTTAGCAAATATAAGTAAAACAAATAGAGTAGCTTATCTTCTCCATGTTTTTTTTTCCATCACAAATTTGCCTCATTACAAAAAGAGGTTGATATTTGATTGATTAAAATCAACCCATTTAAATGTATTTTTGTATAATCAGATCCAATGATTTGCTTTGCATCAGGGTCGACTGTTTGCTGTACTTTGACCACTGACACCCCAGCGAGTCCAACTGAAAGTAAGTATAGCCAATAGGTTTCATTTAGTTTGCTAAATATTTTTGTCTATTAAAGCATAAACCAGTTTTGCAAATATAGCCAAATGTAAATTCAGTCAAAGGTTTAGGATTAATCAAACAATTTGTTTATTCTTAGAAATATTTACATAACTCTGTTATTAAACTGTCCTTCTCTCTTGCATGTGCCCAGGAGGTCAAAGCTCCACAGAAAGTGATGTGGAATCAAACAGTCAAGAAAGCATTCTGGGTAAGTATCCTTTTCGAGCTGTCTTTTCTCACACATATGAAAACAGAGCTGTGCACATTATCTTAGAAGAACAATAATGTGGTCCAAGAGCTAATGACCTCTCCCGTTGTCGTCATGTCACCAAATAGTGGGGCGATTATGGCAGGCAGCAGTGGCTTCTGGAGTGGGCGTGCTCCTGGTAGGATTGACAGCTGTCTGTCTCTGCAGGAGGACCAGTGAGTACATTTGATTATGCATAACAAATCATTTGCAAATTTACCGTGCTGATATTAATGTAAGTTCCTTTGGCATGGGTTAATTTATCATCTCATTGTGATCATATTGTATAGGTTAGACTATATTCAATATAATTAATTTATCCTCATTTGTTTTTCAGAGAAAAACTATTCTCAGAGGTAAGAATTCCGCTTGTGAATATGATGTAGATTGTATCAACCTTTAGTTCTGTATTGTCCATGATGAGATGTTCTTACCACAACCTTCTTATACTTTTATGTTGTACAGACCTACAGCCAGACAGGATGATCACAGACAATGTATGTTCCAAACAAAATACATCAAGCACTGCACACACTACTAACACAACTACACACATGCATGTACAAACACATATTCTAATTTCATTTTAATTTTGTTTCTGTTGTAGGTGATTTGGTGATGGGAGCTATGAGCAGTGCAGGCATGTTGGATTCAAGGGATGCTGGGTTCTATTCTCTCATCACCTCTGTACCGTCCACATTTTTGCCCTCAGGTGAGTTTGTAACAGAAGGTCTTCTGTCCCTGTCTTCCTGACCTGGGACGTGAATTTGGGACACTCAGCACAATAACACTTAATCACTCAATGCCAACCATACTAACTTACATTTTTTAGTCAGAGCATCTTGAAAGCGTGAGAACAGAGTTGTAAGTCTCCAGGGTGGTTTGAGTCAGGAGGAGAAGTGTGAAGGGACATCAAACCCTGTTATTTTCACTTCTTCTGACCTCCCCCCCCAGAAAAACAACCTCTTACTTGTGTCTTTGTCTCTCTCTGTGAGGTGCAGGTCCTGTGAAGCAATCTGCAAATGAAAATGTAAGTACAACAAAATTAATTACCTTGGATATAGATACATACTGGTTTTCGGATGGACAGACAGACAGTCTGAGGGAAAATAAGGATCTTTCTCTCTCTCTTTCCTCCAGGCTGATTCAGAGAATGCAGGGGTCTACAGCCTGATCACTTCTGTACCATCCACATCTATACCATTAGGTTTGTCTATTTAATTCAATCCCAATGATTCATAACATGTAGGGCTTTTTATAGGACTCAAAGTTGTTTAGGCTTGTATGTTGGTCTGACGTAGTCATATCAGTAATTATGTATGTATATAAGTTATACATAAGATAATGTGTTAGAGCATGAGAATAGAGCTGTACTTCTACAGGATGGTTTGAGTCAGGAGGAGAAGTGTGAAGGGACATTAAGTACAGCAAATTGGCATGCAACCACACACACACACACACACACACACACACACACACACACACACACACACACACACACACACACACACACACGCACACACACACACACACACACACACACACACACACACACACACACACACACACACACACACACACACACACACACACACACACTCACTCACTCAGGCTCCCTCTGTGTTGTACAGGCCCTGTTGAAGAAAATGGAAAGTCATCTGAAAACGACAATGTAAGTTCAGAATCACCCACTGTGTTTGATGATTGTGAACGGCTCTCAGTTTCAGATTGATGTTACATCCTTTTAAGTTACATTACATTTACATTACTGTAGAATTAAAGGACTGAAGTTAAACTGTTTGTTTCTTTTCTCTAGTCTGATACGTACCACGTATACAGCTCAATCCCCGACAGACCAGCAACCTCAGCCCAGCCGGATGGGTTGTACAGTCTTCTGCAGACACACTGAAACTACACCACTGGCTCTCTGTATGTCTCACAGAAATACTCTTTCTTTCAGGATGTCCTTTATTTATCATACATCATGCTACTGTAAATAAGTATCTAATACATCTACTGCAGTACCGTTTCTATTTATAAGCGACATACAGTAAGCAGCCACTAGAGGCCCCTCCAGAAGAAAACGTAGGATAGTAGAATACACAACGTGCAGTTTCGAAATGTGGTTCTGCATCAGCAGTTTTTCTCTTGTTATGTCAGTCACTGACAGTCACTCAATTATCCCATGTCAGCTAAGATTTTATAGATTGCTAGGCCCAGTTAGTCTCGCCAGCTATCTAAGTCTTGTAGTAATGGCCAAATTACTGCCCAGGGGCCCTGACCTCCAGGGGGCCCCCAATGATTTTGTTAGTCACTCTCACTCAGATATCAAATGAACATGGCATAAGTCATGGCAAAATGTTTAGAATTGCAGTAAATTAGCTTTAAAACTGAATTTTAATTATTTCAACGACAATGGCACCACGTGTTGAATTTCAGGAAATTTGCTTAATAACTGCAAAGTTCTCTCTGCCCCATGGCAAAATGAGTAGAATTGCAGGACATTAACTTTAAAGCTGGTGGGCAAGTCTTGCTTAGGGCCACCAAAATGCTTGGAACTGCCGTAATTCACTGTATCACAAATAGACACCTGGCTTGTGTTACATGCCTATCCATAATATCTGTTAATGTGTTAGTATTTTTATTTGGTGATTTTGGAGGGGTCCGGGGCATACTCCCCTTTAAACATTTTTTAAGTAAATTCCCAAGTAAATATATAGTGTATTTATATCTATTCTGTCATCTGTGTGATGTCTCCTTCCATAACGGTTTGATACAGTTTACTAAATAGAATATATTTGTGATCAAAATCGATAGATACAGACAATTTAAAATAAATAAATATGTAACATATTCACACATAATGCAAAAAACAGGTAAATTAGGAAATTAAGATAAATTAAGTCATTAAGATCCTAAGTGGTATTGCAAAGACATTTTTCTTGGTGAAATTCATCTTGCGTTGAAATATGCTTATTATATAATCCAGATGCACCCAAAAAATCTGGGGAAAAAGTATAATTTTATTTTAACAATTTTTGCGGCAAAAGTTAGCAAACCCCAAAAGCCTGATCTTACAGCAAAAGTATTGATCTTGATATTGCCCACATACTTTGTTACAAGCTACAAAATATAACATTTCGGTTTTACATTTTTTGACATTGTTGGCAACATCAGATAATCAAAACTGAAAAATATAGATTTCCTAAATGCTATTCAAATCTCCCAATTTCTCCATGTTTACTTATTAACTTGTTATTTTCTAAGTTCCCAGTTGAATTTCAACTTACTCAGCACCTCAGTCGCTCCTTCAATGTGCAGTGTTGTAGACACATTCTAGCCTTGAAGTCCAATGACTGCGGAGTGGTTTAGATGTAAATGGTGTGAGAACACAACTTCATTACATGTTTGTCCAGTTAATATGAGCTTACATTCTGTTTCGATGCACACTTGAGCCCAGCGGTCAGGAGGGTCGATTATGCTATGGGGGATGGCTTTGTTTGTTGAAAAGGGGTGGCTCCCCCCTCACCTCCCATATACACTCTACACATTGTACATAGATCTTTCTATTGTGTTATTAACTGTACGTTTGTTTATGTGTAACTCTGTGTTGATGTTTTTGTCGCACTGCTTTGCTTTATCTTGGTCAGGTCGCAGTTGTAAATGAGAACTTGTTCTCAACTGGCCTACCTGGTTAAATAAATGTGAAATAAAATAAAATAAAAAATAAATCCCTCTTCTATAAGACCTTTAAGGTACAGCAAATACAAATCCTATGTTTCTTTTCTCCGTTTGAAATGCTCTCTTCTGTAAAACAAAAAAGTAAGCAGAATAAATTGACTTTGACCATTCCCTCATCTTTGTTAGTATTTTACATGATTTGATCTTGATTATTCAAGATAATGCAAAAACTATGTACTGTTGTCTATGTCACCATTTTCCGGCCATTGTTGAAGATCAAGATGCTATTTTCCTTAAATGTTTCTTTCAGTCCATATACAGCGCATTCGGAAAGTATTCAGACACCTTGACTTTTTCCACATTTTGTTACGTTAAAGCCTCTCTAAAATGGATTAAATAGTCCCCCCCATTTAATCTACACACATTGCCCCATAATGACAAAGCAAAAACAGATTTTTAGACATAGGTTTTTAGACATAAACACTGAAAATGATATTTAAATAAGTATTCAGACCCATTACTCAGTACTTTGCTGAAGCACCTTTGGCAGCAATTACAGCCTCAAGTCTTCTTGGGTATGATGCTACAAGCTTGGCACACCTGTATTTGGGGAGTTTCTCCCATTCTTCTCTGCAGAACCTCTCAAGCTCTGTCAGGTTGGATGTGGAGCGTTGCTGCACAGCTATTTTCAGGTCTCTCCAGAGATGTTTGATCGGGTTCAAGTCCGGGTTCTGGCAGGGCCACTCAAGGACATTCAGAGACTTGTCCCAAAGCCACTCCTGCATTGTCTTCGCTGTGTGCTTAGTGCCATTATCCTATTGGAAGGTAAACCTTCGCCCCAGTCTGAGGTCCTGAGTGCTCTGTAGCAGGTTTTCATCAAAGATCTCTCTGTACTTTGCTCTTTTGTTCTTTGTCTCGATCCTGACATGTCTCCCAGTCCCTGCTGCTGAAAACATCCCCACAGCATGATGTTGCCACCACCATGCTTCACCATAGGGATTGTGCCAGGTTTCCTCCAGACTTGATGCTTGGCATTCAGGCCAAAGACTTCAATCTTGCTTTCATCAGACCAGAGAATATTGTTTCTCATGGTCTGAGAGTCCTTAAGGTGCCGTTTGGCAAACTCTGTGGGCTGTCATGTGCATTTTACTGAGGTGTGGCTTCCGTCTGGCCACTCTACCATAAAAGCCTGATTGGTGGAGTACTGCAGAGATGGTTGTCCTTCTGGATGGTTCTCCCATCTCCACAGAGGAACTTAGGTGCTCTGTCAGAGTGACCATTGGGTTCTTGGTCACCTTCTGGACCAAGGCCCTTCTCCCGTGATTTTCCCAGAGACAGATAATGCTTAGTCCTGGACTAAAAATATTATTCAAAGGAGAATTTACAGATTATCTGTATTGTGGTTAGTTCTACTGTGAGGGAGGCAAAGTGGCCTACATTCTCCTGCAGCAGTCACAGACAGTCTACAGATCGCATACCAACCAGTACATGTATGCTGTCACGTATCCACACCTGCAAACAGGTGCACGAGTACACACATGCACACGCACCCACACACACACACCACAGTCGGGTGGAAAGTTAGACGAGACTTGCCGCATCCTGTCCTACTGAAACTTCAGCCTATCATATTTCAGAGACTAGTTGTGTTGAGGAGATTGACGGAAGTACTGTTGAACCAAACCTCAGATACATTTAACTGAAACTATTCAACTACTTTACCAGACAATTTTAGCAAGATATGAAAAAACGAATCTAAATTCACCCCCCAAAAACACCAATATGAGAAATGTATTAATGCTTCTGACTTTAACAACAAGCATCTCATGAGTGATGAAACCCCACTTGTCATGCTATATTTCCATGGAAATGTTCAGTGTCGTTGTTTACTGCTTATGTATCTGCACCTCTATTATCTTATTAAGCTAATAACTACAGTAGATAGGACAAATATTGCCTCTAATGCACACTGTGGAGAGTCATATGGAGACACAGCAAGACTGTTTCTTGTTTCTTACTTTTGGATGTTGCCAATATATACTGCAGTTGTACATGAAACCTGCTTTTTATTGTGCAGTGTAGTTAAAAAGAAAGCCTGAATAAAATATAGTTATTTCCTCTGACAGATAAGCAAATGGTTTTAGCTCATGTTAGGAGCAGGAGACATTTACCTCTAATCACATCAGTTGATGGACTTTCATTGTGGTTTTCCTGTGAGCAGGCTCCTCGTCTTCCTCTCTATTAAAAGCATTCTCTCAGTCACAGACACCGTACTTATTATGTAGTTTGTGATAGTCTGTTTCTCTGAAACATGGCGTTATTCACCCTGATCTGGCTCGTTATGTTTTTGATCATCCTCCTTTGCTGTGAGTTATTCCTCTGATCCAACTCTTGCACTAGTATATATACACTGTATACAGCTATATCGTTGGTATTGAGTGTCTAATTTGATCATATTTCATGTGAATATTTTACACTGAGTATACAAAACATTAAGAACACATGGTCTTTCACCAATTTCATTGGATTTAAGTGAAAAGTAGTGTGAAAAAAGATCAAATACATTTTTCAAATCCAATCAGTTTTCCACATTGATTCAACGTTTGATTCAACGAGTTTTTTTTCAACGATTGATTCAACGAGTTTTTTGGTTGAAATGATGTGGAAACTAAGTTGATTCAACCAGTTTTTGCCCAGTGGGTAGTTACTAACATGATGTTACTGGTGCACTTTGACTGATGCCAATCGATACAAATGTTAAACGTTTGTTCTCAAGAATAATATCCCCACCATGTTTTTAATGTCCTTTTCTTAATCTCGAGTTCGGTCTCGATACCACATATTGAGTGTCTCGGTCTCGGATCCGTTCTCACTCGGTCTTTACTTGGTCTTGGACATTGATGACTGAATTTCTTCCTTAAACCAGCCGAGTGTTTGGAGGTGGCAAAATGTTTTATTTTGCAGTGACATTTGCTGTTTTGGACCTGTAAACAGATCGTTTGCATTCAATAATGGTTGCATTTACTTTTTGCCTAAATATGCTGGATTGCCTTCGATTTCAGAAACATTGCCTACTCTACAAAAATAATGGAAACTACAGTAGGCCTACTTGCAGTGGCAGTCTACACACTTCAATGCAAAAGATCAACTGTCTGTTCAATTGAGAAACTCTACTGTAGACCTGTGTTATCAACCATGCTCCCTTTCGGATGCATAGAGCAAAAACAAATGACGTAATATCCTGTAATTGATCTAATAGGCCCAATGGAATGAGATGTGCATGGTAATTTGTCGTATGGTTACTTTGTGAATATGAACTCTTCATGGCCAGAAAAGGTGAGGAATTGATTATGCAATGGTTATGATATATTTATATTTTGTGTTTATAAATGTATATTCTGCCCTACCAAGCAAAAAGGCAGTAACTAATCACAGTGTGGAACTGAGAAAAATGTCTTCCAAGTTGAATTGTCCAGCCAAATGAATTCTGGGGAGATCATTTGAGATGTGGTGATCTGTTGCCTTACTATTAGTTAATATTTTATTCATGTTGACCCTGACCTCTGACATGACCTTTGACCCTTAAACAGCAGTTACTGCCTTCTTCCTTGGCATGATATGTTGCAAATGGCAGGGTAATACCAAAGCAAAGAGCAGTGTCTGCCATTTTCATTTGTTAGTTTACTATTCTTCTCATGTATGTTATTAATAAAAGAGCAGTGTAATTACTGACAGTGAAGCGGAGTTCAAACTGTATTATTCGTGTGACTTCCACTAAGATACCAGTTGTATTTACATGGAGATGTAGGTTCTGCGTCAGTCACATTACATACTGTGTTTTACAACTAGCCCATGTCATGTTATAAGAATACATGTGAAAAGCAGCACTGCAATTGTTTGAATTACATTAAATGATTACCTATCTTGTAATATATAATGATGCATTGGAACATGGTAGAAGTATGACATAGGGTAATACTAATTATACAAAATTACCATGAGGTTGCAAAGTAAATGATTTGTATAAACTACCTGTAAAAGTTTTAGAACACCTACTCATTTATGGGTTTTTCTTTCTTTTTACTATTTTCTACATTGTAGAATAATAGTGAAGACATCAAAACTATGAAATAACACATATGGAATCATGTAGTAACCAAAAAAGTGTTAAACAAATCAAAATATATTTTATATTTGAGATTCTTCAAATAACCACCCTTTGCCTTGATGACAGCTTTGCACACTCTTGGCATTCTTTCAACCAGCTTCACCTGGAATGCTTTTCTAACAGTCTTGAAGGAGTTCCCACATATGCTGAGCATTTGTTGGCTGCTTTTCCTTTACTCTGTTGTCTGACTCATCATTGGTTAGAGCGTTGGGCCAGTAATCGAAAGGTTGCTAGATCAAATCCCCGAGCTGACAAGGTAAAAATCTGTCGTTCTTCCCCTGAACAAGGCAGTTAACCCACTGTTCCTAGGCTGTCATTGTAAATAAGAAATTGTTATTAACTGACTTGCCTAGTTAAATAAAGGTAAAATAAAAAATGTAAATAAATAACGTCAAAGTGGAATTATGTCAGCAAAAATAAAGTGTCAATGACTATTCAACACCTTTGTTATGGAAATCCTAAATAAGTTCAGAAGTAAAATTTTGCTAAACAAGTTGCATAATACTTTGCATGGACTCACTCTGTGTGCAATAATAGTGTTTAACATTCTTTTCTAATGACTACCTGATCTCTGTACCCCACACATGCAATTATCTGTAAAGTCGGTCAGTCGTGTTGTGAATTTGAAACACAGATTCAACCAACAATACCAGGGAGGTTGTCTAATGCCCCACAAAGGACACTTATTGGTAAAATTACACAATTACACTTTGGATGGTGCATCAATATAAACAGTCACAACAAAGATACTGGCATCATTCCTAACTTAGCTGCCAGAGAGGAAGAAACTCGCTCAGAGATTTTACCATGAGGCCAATGGTGACTTTAAAACAGTTACAGAGTTTAATGACACACAGCCGCAACCTTCTCCACGCTGCTCTTCGTCGTCTCCCTCACTTTCCTGTGGAAGAACTGTGAGGTCATCTCGCAGTAACTGGATGGCTTCCTGATGTCCCCGATTTGACCTACAGGGGTTGGGCTCTCTCAATGAGTGACGAAGGGAGGCGACGGCGGGCTGGGGCTCCCTGTACAATGAGGGACAGAGGCGGGGCCTGGTGTTAGGGGCGGGGGATGACTGACTAACAAACCCGTACTCTGCCTCTGATGCATGTGGTGGAGCCAGGCCAGCTCAAAGGAGGAGGATGATGAGGAGCCAGTGAAATTGTTTACACGTGGAAGACATTTTCTTGCTTTAGAATTGATTCAAGTGGTACTGAATTTGTTTCTTCTTGTTATTGTAGTCCTTAATGCAGATGCTTGAGGTCTTTCTCTTGTGGCAGGATTGGGAAGGTAAACAGCTGGCATGTTGATGATCCACATGGCTAGTGACTTTACCCTTTTTTTGCTCTCCTATTCTCTCTACCCAAAATCTCTCTTCCTTTTCTCTCTTTAACCCTAAAATCTCTCCTTTCTCCCTTTTCTTACTCCCAATATGTTCTCTTCCGTGTTTGTCTTCCTCTGCCCCTCTTCTCAATCACCCCAGTCTTTGCCCATTTCACCAAATCGCTCTTCTTTCTGGGAGGATTGATGTGACTAGCTACAGTGCACTGCTGTGGACAAAATCTAATTTATCACTGGATCAAGCAAGTGATGGGTTCTTGACTTGTTTCTATTGGACGAGCCAAACGCGACATTGGGCCTGATTGGATCAGGACTGAGTCGGAATATTCTCAGCTTGAAGCCCCGCACTCTTGGCCTGGCCTGTTGGATCTGCCCCTGCTGAGACTATAAACGAATCTATAAACTGAATGAACATACTTGAAGAGCTGTGAAGCTGCTCAGTCTTTCAGTGCTTCCGTACTGTTTCTATTAGTGTCAATGAAATATACACTTTTTATTTTTTTAAACAAATAAACATGCAGTTTTAAAGATGAAGGATTGAGTCAACACACCCAGCTTCTATTTCAACCTCATGTTTTTGATGTGTAGAAAATATTGCCTATATTGACAAGCTAGTCGAGCTCTAACAATGTCCTCAAAGATGGAAGACAGGCGAGACCTTTCTGGCCAATGAGGGCAGATAAGGGGAGATTCCAATTCCAAGATGGCGTAGCAGTGCAGTCGTGGTTTGCTGTCCTCTCGTTTACTTTTTGTATTTTTCGTCTTTTTTGTATATATTCCAATTTATTTTTTAATCTATTTTTCCATTTTTTAAATAAATATACCTTCAGGTAACCCGCATCACTCGGACACGGATCCGCTATTTTCTTTAGACCCTATAGCCAAAACTTTCATCAGAAGGTAGCCAGCTAATTAGCTAAGTTACTAGTCATTTAGTCATTGTTAGCCACTGCTAGCGGCATTTACCCTCTGCTCAGGCACCAGACGTTTTTTTTAGCCTGGATAATACCTGACAGCCTCAGACTGTTTTTCTCCACTACAACGCCAGATTCCTGCCGTAAACCCCTGGACCATTGATCATCACAGCTAGCTATCTTCAACTGAGTGACCCAGCCCCGAAGCTAGCCCTGAGCCAGGCGCATATCCCGGCTAGCAAACGAAAATTCCCACAACTACAATACCTCTTTTGCCATCTGGCCCGGTCCCTTCGTCGATACGTCGCCCCGCCGTACCACCACGACTGGTCTGCAGACGTAATTCCATCAGCTGTGCCTTCAACCGGACTTTGCCGGACGACGGAGCAGACGCTTCTGCTTACCCCGGACTGCTAACTTTAAACGCCATGTCTCCCGTGTGCTAGCGTAGTAACGATTACCTAGCGGTTTCCCTGTTTAATCTATTGCTGTACACTGGGCCCTATGATCACTTTGCTACATAGCTGATGCCTGCTGGACTGTTCATTTATCACGGTACTCCACTTTGTTTACCTATGTTTATCTGTCGTCCTAGCCCCGAACTCAGGCCCTGTGTGTAGTTAACCGACCCTCCCTGCCCATTCATCGCCATTTTACCTGTTGTTGTTGACTTAGGTGATTAGCTGTTGGTGTCTTACCCGTTGTTGACTTAGCTAGCTCTCCCAATCAACACCTGTGATTGCTTTATGTCTCGCTTTATGTCTCTCTCAAATGTCAATATGTCTTGTATACTGATGTTTAGGATAATTATCATTGTTTTAGTTTACTGCGGAGCCCCTAGTCCCACTGTACATGCCTTAGATACGTCCTTTGTCCCACCTCCCACACATGCGGTGACCTCACCCAGTATTACCAGCATTTCCAGAGATGCAACCTCTCTTATTATCACTCAATGCCTGGGCTTACCTCCACTGTACCCGCACCCCACCATACCCCTGTCTGCACATTATGCCCTGAATCTATTCTAACACGCCCATAAATCTGCTCCTTTTATTCTCTGTCCCCAACGCACTAGACGACCAGTTTTGCTAGCCTTTAGCCGTACCCTCATCCTACTCCTCCTCTGTTCCTCGGGTGATGTGGAGGTTAACCCAGGCCCTGCGTGTCCCCAGGCACTCTCATTTGTTGACTTCTCATTTGTTGAGTTTGTTTTACTCACTGCTTTAGCAAACTCCGCCAACCCCGATGACCTTGCCGTGTCTGATTCCTGGCTTAGGTATGCCTACAAAAATTCTGAGATTTCCATACCCAACTACAACATTTTCCGTCAAGATAGAACTGCCAAAGGGGGATGAGTTGCAATTTACTGCAAAGATAGCTTGCAGTTCTGTCATACTTTCCAGGTCTATGCCCAAACAGTTCGAGCTTCTAATTTTAAAAATTAATCTCTCCAGAAATAAGTCTCTCACTGTTGCCGCCTGCTATAGACCCCCCTCAGCTCCCAGCTGTGCCCTGGACACCATATGTGAATCGATTACCCCCCATCTATCTTCAGAGTTTGTTCTGTTAGGTGACCTAAACTGGGATTTGCTTAACACCCCAGCAGTCCTACAATCTAAGCTAGATACCCTCAATCTCACACAAATTATCAAGGAACCTACCAGGTACAACCCTAAATCCGTAAACATGGGCACCCTCATAGATATTATCCTGACCAACTTGCCCTCCAAATACACCTCTGCTGTTTTCAATCAGGATCTCAGTGATCATTGCCTGCATCCGCTATGGGTCCGCGGTCAAACGACCACCCCTCATCACTGTCAAACGCTCCCTAAAACACTTCTGCCAGCAGGCCTTTCTAATCGACCTGGCCCAAGTATCCTGGAAGGATATTGACCTCATCCCGTCAGTCGAGGATGCCTGGTCATTCTTTAAAAGTAATTTCCTCACCATAAGCATGTCCCTTTCAAAAAATGTAGAACTAAGAACAGATGTTGCCCTTGGTTCACTCCAGACCTGATTGCCCTTAACCAGCACAAAAACATCCAGCACAGTCAGTCAGGAAAGCAAAGGCTAGCTTTTTCAAAAAGAATTTTGCATCCTGTAGCTCTAACTCCAAAAAGTTTTGAGACACTGTAAAGTCCATGGAGAACAAGAGCACCTCCTCCCAGCTGCCCACTGCACTGACGCTAGGTGACACGGTCACCACCGATAAATCCATGATAATCAAAAATTTCAATAAGCATTTCTCTACGGCTGGCCATGCTATCCTCCTGGCTACCCCAACCCCGGCCAACAGCTCCGCACCCTTCGCAGCTACTTGCCCGAGCCTCCCCAGCTTCTCCTTCACCCAAATCCAGATCGCAGATTAATAACGCTCCGCCTTATCTCAGCTCACTGGTCACGATAACAACACCCACCCGTAGCACACACTCCAGCAGGTATATCTCACTGGTCATCCTCAAAGCCAACACCTCCTTTGGCCACCTGTCCTTCCAGTTCTCTGCTGCCAGTGACTGGAACAAATTGCAAAAATCGCTGAAGCTGGAGACTTACATTCCCTCACTAACTTTAAACATCAGATATCTGAGCAACTAACCGATCGCCGCAGCTGTACATAGTCCATCTGTAAATAGCCCACCCAATCTACCTACCTCATCCCCATATTGTTTTAATTTACTTTGCTGCTCTTTTGCACACCAATATCACGACTTACACACCATCACTTGCTCATCATAATCTGCTCATCTATCACTCCAGTGTTAATCGGCTAAATTGTAATTACTCTGCTACTATGGCCTATTTATTGCCATACCTCCTCATGCCATTTGCACACACTGTATATAGACTTTCTTGTTTTTCTATTGTGTTATTGACTGTACGCTTGTTTATTCCATGTGTAACTCTGCGTTGTTGTTTCTGTCGCACTGCTTTGCTTTATCTTGGCCACGTCGCAGTTGTAAATGAGAACATGTTCTCAACTACCTTACCTGGTTAAATAAAGGTGATATTAAAAATAAAAGATCGGCCCCATATGTGACAGCTTCAATGGCGTTGCCTATGCTCTCTTCCCGTGTATCCTTGTTCAAATCCAGGCCTTGAGGTCCACAGCATTAATGATTTATTTTTCTCCTTAGGGGTGGTTGAGTAAAAGCTGGTTAAACTTCCAGGGAATAAAGAACCAGGAGCACCAGTGGACAGCAATGTTCTGGTTTGGGTACCTTTGAATATCAAACTGAAGACCCAATTAGTTCTTGCACCCCCTTGTGGACAAACTGAAATGGTACAACATGTTGCATTGCACCATTGTGGGCACTGACCCATAACAGAAAAGTTTTGAATAATTTCCCATAGCTTCATAGTTATGGGAAATGTTTATTTTGAGATGGTTAGTTCTAACTCTATAGATAGACTGCTACCACAAACCAGCAGCATCAAAAATTCCATGGTGGAGAGAACAGTGAAAGACCAGTATCAGGGCCGTCCCTCAGGAGACTGGTACCAAGATGTCATGTCCAGTGTGTTCCAGGCTCAGATGGATCTCAACTATCTGCACACTCACTGTACCAGATTTTCCCAACGAATCGTGCCGTGGTCATCAACCTATGATGGATGAACAACAAAGTCCTGACTGTGTAGAACACAACTTAACCATCAATATTTTCCAGGAACCGGGAAGTCACTGTACTAGTGATACAATTAATCTGGCAGAAGAGGGTACTGATTAAGCAGGTGCAAGAAACAAGAACTTAACAGCTTTTTATTTATATATATATATATAAACTTGCATCAGTGAATCATTAAACATCTTTACAAGCCCCTAGCTACCACCAACACTTATCTACAGGAAAAGTGGAGAATACATTTTACAGCAGCTAGGTCTACACTTAAATGCCACAAACAATTAGTATAAAAACTGCTTTATTTAAAAACATAAAGTGGATAAAAGGAGTTCAGTCACTCTGCTGCTGCCCCCCTTGCCTCGTTTCCCTGTGGTTTTAGCTTCAGGAGCAGCAGTGTCCCCTTCATCACCCTTTGCAGGCTTCTGGAAAGCTTTGGCCTTTGCACCCTTCTTGGCTGCCCCTTCACCCTTGGTAGTCTTCTGTGCTTTGGGTTGATCCTCAGCTGTCCCCTCTTCCCCATTGTCTTCTTCGACTTGGGCTTCTTAGCAGGGGCCACCTTGGAAGCAGATGCTTTTGCAGACATTTTTTTTTTTGCATCCTGAAAGATGAAAATGACAGGTTTGCAATGCTGCTGGTTTGTGGTAGCATTTACAATTTGAGATTCAATTTAACATGGTAAAGCCCAAATAGGAAACAGTACCAATGACAAAAGTGTAAAAAAAAGTCCCTATACGTCAAAAGCACTTGAACAATGCCAATAGTCAGAACATAACTGAAACCACACTTGCCTCTGAAGGTTTCTCCTTCTGCTTTTTGGCTGTAGCCTTTTTCTTCTCAGCTTCTTGAGACAAGAGTTAGTGATGTGTGTGTATGCAATCATGAACATGAGAAGTGAGATACCCATACAAGTCATTGAATGAGCAATGTTAAATGTCCTTCATTACAATGGGTGTAGCTCAATAACAATGATCCCATAGAATTGGGCAGATTATAGGGTGATGTCTAAATCCTAGGAGTGATGAGCACAATCAATTCAGTGGATTCAGTTTACAGGCTTCTTTGTCCTTAGTCTTCTTGGCTCCAACCTTGGCAGCCTTTGGAGCCTTCTCCACATTGGGATCAGTGTTCTCAGTGGCCTTTGGCTTGGGCTCCTTGATCCTACCCCTGACTGCAAGCTGGCAAGGGAGAGTGATCACATGTTGAGCTACATTATATTAAACAGCAAGCCCATGTTCAATATGTTTGTCATATAATGTTGACTTTTCTAATAAACACACCACTTTATATTCAAAACTGGTACCATGAAGTTTGGCTCATTTGGCAGGTAAGCTACTATCACATTCAGAAAATAAAGTCCATTCACCTTGGATCACATTTTTCTTGATTTAATTACTTAGGTTAACAAAGCCTAGTTGCCACAAGGAGCCTATTAAAGTAACTATCCAGTGGATATCACACTTTACATTTTTTTATGTTCTGTTAATTCGTACCCAAATAATGTTGATGCCTGAGCTCTGAGGCATGCGTTGAAATTGCAGAGTGCTGACGCCCTTATCACTTTATCAGAAGCACGTGGTCAATGACGTCCAAAGCTTTGTTTTATCAAACAACCACCTGATTGGTAGAAGACAAAAAGGCTACACTGCACACACTCTATGGGGTGTGGGACATAATCTATAATAATTTGGCTGCTATAAATCCTTTATACCAGCAGGTGTCACTAGTGTGCACTTGATCAAAACCATGAGTAGTTAACCTATTTCAGACAATTAGCTGGAAAATCTCAATGCTCCAGGAAGCTTTGTTTCCCCATCACTAATCCTACACTCGTATTTGTAGCCAAAGCATAACTTGATAAAACAAACAAACAAAAAAACATCTAAACTTGCAACACAAAACAGACAATTTCGATAATGCTTGCCATTTCCTTACTGAACATTATATCATGTTGGCTCATTGGCTGAGCTGGCCAATCAGCAGTATACTTGATTTAATCTTTTTTGTAACAGGTATATGCCCACACCATTCTGTTGTTGCAGTACGTCCAAGGACGGATTAACAAAGGGGCTTCCAGGGGATGAAGCCAGAAGGCAGAGAAAAATTCACAAATATATTAATACATTATACAGTACATATTAGATATATTATATATATTTTTACTGCAACCGCAAAACACAGGAGGATTCAGGAGCCTGCTCTCAATGAGTTGAGACAGCTTCCTGCTGCCACTCTGCTAATCATCAGATGGGGGGAGGAGAGGTATGGGCCCCATGTGGGTAAATGTGGGGCCCTGCCTTGATTGGGTAACTGAAAAAATGAACTGCATAATAACTAAATGTGACTGGTCAATTATGTGAGTCAGGGGCTGGGCCCAAGAGGCAACAAAACAAATTACTTATTTTATAACCAACCAAGGGAGCCTATTCTCAATGTTCAAAATACACCAGAGAACATATTTAGCCACAGAGTATCAATAGTTCCTCAAAAATAACAAAGTGTCTTAAAAAGGGTGTCTGCTGCAAGAACAGCTTCAATGCGCCTTGGCATAAATTCTACAAACTGACCTAAACCATGGCAGGAAAACACACCCCACACACACCATAAACTTTTTGTCCCCCATTTACTCAATTGTTTCCTTTATTTTGGCAGTTACTGGTTGCCTACTGTCGGGAAGGCTGCAATTTGGGCAGCATGCATTCCAAATGTACAGCTTGTTGTGTTGTGGCCATAGACAGAATACATTGATTTTTGGAACCTCTTACCCTGGAAATTTGAGTGGTAACTCATGGGTACTCTAGCAATGGCTGCCAGTCCTGATTTGAACAGGAACTGCCATCCATGGATTATATGTAGATAGTTGGTTGCAGCTGTCTGTTTGCACATTTCAAAATACAAATCACGGGAACATAGTTTGGAAAGCAAATGCCTACTGCTGAAAATAGAAGACTGCATTTACAACCAATTTAATTCTCAACTCCCAATTTTTAGTGACCGTCAGCACTGTTTTTCAAAGTAGCTCATCTTGAGATAGGCTATTGCCAAGAGGAGCGCATTGGCCATCACCGTGAGTAGTAGCCTATGGCTTCATCATTACGTGAGTCAAGTGTGCCACTGGAAATGGTATGTAATTGCCCAATGTAGTAATATATAAATAGAAAACACAATTCAAACAGGAAAGCTGCTTTGACATACTCAATTACAATTTTTGGGAAGGAAAACCATTTTACTCATTTTTCATAGAAATCTGGAAACACTGGGCATTTACTTTAAGATTTAGACATGCATGGATCACTTACCCGAAACCTCCCCTGTACTCCCTCGAATCCTTTTTTCAGGGTCTTGCGTATCATGTATTTCAACCTCACCAGGTCCACAGATGGATATTTCTCTGTTATGAATCCGCGAATGGCCTGCGAGGAGACCCCCTTTCGAGAGTCCAACTCCTTCAGCGCTTCGTTAACTATCACCATCGTAGGTGGATGAAGAGGAGTTCTCCGTGCCACAGCAGGTGCGTTGCTGGATTCTAACAATGAAATGGACAAATGTATCAACCGTAATCTAACCAAATAACCGTCAAATTAGGCTACTCAAATTGGCCTAAACCGCACATGGTTTTACAAACCTGGTTTAGCTTTTCCTGACACTTTTTCGTATTTCTTGGGCACATCAGAAGATGAAGTTACTTCTTCGGCTGCAGCTGCTTTTTTTTTTGGTGGCATGATCAAACAGTTAACCTCAAAGTTAGGCCACATAAAAACGTTAGTTTAAAAACAGCAACTGCATTCTCAGCCTACACACGTTCAATGTTAGGCACTTCAAGCAACACCGCAGCAAAGCACGCGGTTTACCTGAACAGGCGCTGACATTTAGGTACCAGTTAGAGCATTCAATGTAAACTGATCAGTCCGAGTAGTGTGAACTCGCTTCTTCTTCTCTCCTCCGTTCCTTCCTTCCACCCTTTCCTTTCATTTACTGTGCTTATCAGTACCTTCACAGCTCTGGCATATTATTAAACATGACTCACCAAACATAAATGAAATATGAAAACCCTTCTACATTTTAGAGACCATCAAACTCTTAACCACAAATGCAGGGTTTTTGTAGGTAAACTTTGTGCAGCAGTTAAAAACTTAAAACAAAAAGTCGAAGATAAAAAAGATTCTCAGACAGACATGTTAGTTTGGTTTTAAAAATCGAATTGTCAGCAATAATAATACAAAATAACATCTGTTAAAGACAGATAGCTTGAGAACCTAAAAATAATTACAGATAAATGATTCTGAATGTTCAGCCTCCTTGTCCTCTGCAACATGACATTAGCCCACAGTTGCCATATGAGAAATCTGTGGTTTTCCTGTGAACAAGCCCCACATCTACATTTCTATTGAAACATGTATTCTTTGTCCCAGTCACAGCCACCATCTTCTGTGAAGTCAGACTAACAGTATGTATGTAGCTCTCTAAAAAATGACATTGTTCATCCCTGATATGGCTGGTCATCTGTTTTTGCTCATCCTCCTTTTCGGTGAGTTATTTTTCCACTCCATCTGTTTGTGCTACAGGATATTCCATTCTTCTTTCCCCTCTTTTAGTCTTTTACTTTAGGAACTCTTAATATTTCAACATGTTATGGTTATAATAAGTGTGTCTTATTCCACTGATCATCCTATTGATTTATATTTCTCTGTCATTATTTTACATTTTGTTCAGATAAGAATGACCACTGCTTGATAACATGGCTGTGAATGCATTACAGACTGTTCCGCTTCGCCATCTTGTGTAAAGTGTTCCCATCTCATGTTTTCTTATTTTTCATAATGGCAAAAAGAGCATGATAATGACCCATTTTGTTTTGTCCAGATACCTTCCAGTACCTCAAAGCCAAAGGTCAGTATCATTATTATGAATTTAAAGCTTCAATTTGTAACTTTTTGGGCTACCAGACAAAACAACAGGTTACCAAAATATTCAAATAATAATTGACATATTTTCAATAAAAACGTTATTTCGATGAATTCATCCATAAGATTTCATCCTTCCACGAGATGCTGTATACACTGGGTATACAAAACATTACCATGACATAGACTGACCAGGTAAATCCAGGTGAAAGCTATGATCCCTTATTGATGTCACTTGTTAAAGCCATATAAATCAATAAATAGATGAAGGGGAGGAGACAGGTTAAAGACATGTATTGTGTATGTATATCATTCAGAGGGGGAAAGGGCAAGACAACATATTTAAGTGCCTTTGAACGGGGTATGGTAGAAGGTGCCAGAACTGTAACAGTGCTGGGTTTTTCACGCTCAACAGTTTCCTGTGTGTATCAAGAATGGTCCACCACCTTAAGGACTTCTTGCCAACTTGACACAACTGTGGGAAGGATTGGAGTCAACATGGGTCAGCATCCCCGTGGAATGAGACAGACAGCAAGATTAATACAAATCTCCGCTGTTGAAAACCAAATGCTAATCTAAAATAAATGGAATATAATATCTACATGCTTTTTACAGTGGAAATCAAGTTTATAAATTGCCTGGCTGGGCTGATGAGATAGTGGATTGAGCAGTCAAATGGAATAGTGAATAGACAATTTTTTGTGTTTGCAAATGTTTGGCGCATCGTCCTCGTGCGGCAACGTTTACAAATACAAAAAATAGTCTATTCACTATTCCATTTGACTGCTCAATCCACTATGGTGACAGAACAGAACGCCAACAAAAAAAGCCTCTATTTACATGTTGCTTATGAGTGAATTTCACACTACTTTTGGATTATAATTGAAGTTTAAGGCTCGTATGAATGTCCTGCTTAATATAATGTTTGTGTCATCATTGCAAATCAACTGCATTATACTTAAATTACTTCAACTTCAACCAGTAAAATGACTCTTTGGCTATCTTTTGCTACAGCCTATGGCCATGTCAGTGAGCGTTAGCATTCTAGCTAACAACTTGCTGCATCCAAAATAGTTATTTTACAAAGATCACAACCAAATATAATCTTAGTGACTGTTCAAGCAAGAATCAACACATCATTGTCAGCGTAGGAGAGCCCCCCAAAAGTTATTTTGTTTAGAAGTAAAAAAAAAAAAAACTAAATCTAGGCTTTCTTACTGCAGTCAAGAGTCACGCGCATCTGTACGTGACGTCAGTGTGTCGTTCACTGGAAAGTATGGAACGCCATTTGGGTCTTTGCATTTCAAACAAGATACACGTGAAATAACACTGCTTGATGTGTCAAATAACACTATTTGAAGCGTAAAATCAGCTTGTTGACCAATCAGGACCTGGATAAGACTGTACGTCACATAATCATTTAACACGTTCTTTACTTTTTTACGTAGTTATTACAGATTGATTACACTATCACTTGTATTTCATATGTCACAGCGATTCACCGATATGTATGATGCTGGTAAAGTTTTGTCTTGTGCACCTGCCGCTGCAGCACAAGCGCAGACACACTTCCCCAAGTTCTGGGACAGTTCTGGTCTGAAAAAAATCCATCACTTCCGTTGTTTGGCTGTTCCCATATAGCAACGTTCCAAAATGAGCATATGTCCTGGTGGAAGGATGAAAATAAAACACATTTACTCAGAACAATAATAGGTCTTTAATGAAAGACATGTCCTTCATCTTTTGTTTAAATGTTGGCAACCGTTTTACAAAAAGCAAAATGCCCATCGAAGCTGAGGATTATTGTGTGATAACTCCCTACAAAGGGCTGTTCCTGGCACGTTCTCATTGTTTGTTGCTTAAATAGACAACAGTGTCTTAATTGTTTTTCTCTTTCAAACTCATATAATATTAAGTGGTACATTATCTGTATGAGTAGTTAAACATTGAAATTGAATTTATAATTCAATTAAAAAAGACACTCCATCATCCCTCTGATCTCACAGATCTTCCTCAGCCCAGTCTGACAGTGATTCCTGCAGTCATCAAAGAGAGAGACTCAGTTCAGATGAACTGTCAGACTCCTCCATCTGTCTCTGAGTGTTACTTCAAAATGGAAGGGCAAGTGGAATTCACCCTACCATCACCCTGTCAACAGACACTCACAGGAACACTACTGTTGAAGTGGACAGGTCAGAGTTCACCAGCTAAGGTCAAAATACAATGTCAGTACAATGCTACAGGTTCACAGTTTAGATCCATATACAGTGAGCCTTCAACAGTCACAATTCAGGGTAAGAAGACTATTTGAATGGTTGTAAACATTGTACTGTTGTGCCATCATTACCATGTTCCTCTTGGGATATGTTATCATATTGTGTGTTGTCATAAGCTATTACATGAAGCAATCAAGGAATATATTATATCTCCTTAATTTCCCATACTGTCGCTGCATAAAGTAATTGATTCAAGATCATTAAGTCTTAAATAACAAGGAGGGATTAGGCTATCAGTAAATTTCCCAAAACCACTAAATGCTAAATTCCCCTATTCTCACAGACGTTCCTCAGCTGACAGTGAGTTCTACAGTCATCAGAGAGACAGAAGCAGTTCTGCTGAGTTGTGAGACTCCTCCCTCTCTCCCTGTGTCTCATTGTTACTTCTACATAGAGGGGGGGAAAAATCTTCCAGACTCATCGTGTACGCAGACAATAACAGGAACTGAGCTGCTCAAGAGGTCTGGTCCAACATTTCCAGCTGTGGTCAAAGTGACGTGTACCTACACTGTATGGAAGTCTCACACATCTCCTTTTAGTAACCCTGTCTCAGTCACTGTTCAGGGTAAGTAGGTGGTTTAAACAATCATTCACTTCACTGTTATACCGTATTAATTATGATCGTTCTGAAAATGAGATCTTCTGTCGTATTTCTTAAACGTCTTCATTTCACATAATGATAGGATTTACTGTACTTTGTACAAACATAAATGCTGACATAGTTGAACATTTGATTAATGGATTTTCCATACTGTTAGTATGTATGGATTACCTGTAATGTTTTTTAAATGCAACTTTCAAAGAGACCCACCTCCTCCCAGGCTGACAGTCAGCTCTACAGTCATCAGAGAGAGAGACTCAGTTCAGCTGAGCTGTCAGACTCCTCCATCTGTCTCTGTGTCTCACTATTACTTATACACAGAGGGGAGAGATCCTAAATACTCACCATGTACACATTCACTCACGGGGACTGAGCTGCTCTCGTGGGCAGGTCAAAGTTCATCTGCTGAGATCAAACTGAGATGTTTTTACACAGTAGAAACTTACGATCCATCGATGCAAAGTGGTTCTGTCTCTCTTACTATTCTTGGTAAGAAATGTTATATTCAGATTGTCTTGAATGATTCTGTTTAAATCACAATCTCATCCAATGTCATTTTAAAAATAGTTGTTGTGAAGACAATAAATATTTGAAATGTACATGTCAAAAGTAGAGTTCTAAGATCCCACGGCAAACAACCACAGAGACAGGCCAAAGTACAATCAAAGGTTCTTTATAAACTCAGCTTGACACAGTAATACACAGTATCACTACGGCCCTATATATAAATAGGCTGGGATTTAGGGCTGTAGGCTAACTAGAAGCAACGGGCCAAACTAACACAGCAGTTGATTCCTGATCGGTGGCCAATGTTCATTCAGGTCCTTCCGAACAGGGTTTATTCATTCGGTTCTACCCGAGCAGGATTAGTTCGGCTCTACCCGAACAGGGTTTGGCTCTTCCTCCCGAGCAGGCATCGTTAGTCGATGGCTGGTCTGGTAGTCGATTGCTGGTTTGGTGTTCAATGGCAGGTCGCCTTCTGTCCCTCGCTCCTCACCGGCCTGGCTGCGTGGTTGAGTTGGATGTAGCCTCTCAGCTGCGTCAGGCGTGTCCCCCGTGTCTGTAGTCGTGGGGGACAGAAAACATACAATTAGAGGATGTACTGGCCAGCAATTGGGGTCACACTCACATGTTCAAAACAAGCACTTTCCTTAAGTAGTGCTGTAGAGAGCTTTGTGATTTGTGTCTTTCCTACAGCAGGGTACCAGTCTAGTTCTAGTTCACTCTAGTTCTGGGGCGTGTTTAGCAATTTGTTTGGGGAGGGAGGAGGTGATAGAGAATTGGCAACAGCTGTCTCAATGTCACTTTAGTCCATGCTAATCTGTGGAATCACAGCACACCATACAAGCAAGCAAAATAGTCCATGCGATTCAATTTGATTTCACACGTGAGAATGTAAGTGAAAGGTAATTAACCTCTCTGCTACAAGTGGGACGCTAGCTTCCCACCTTGACAACAGCCAGTGAAATTACAGGGGGGCAAATTCAAAACAACAGAAATCCCATAATTAAAATTCCTCAAACATACAAGTATTATCCACCATTTTAAAGATAAACTTCTTGTAAATCCAACCACAGTGTCCGATTTCAAAAAGGCATTTACTGCGAAAGCACACCATGCGATTATGTTAGTTCAGCACCTAGTCACAGAAAACCATACAGCCATTTTTCCAGCCAAAGAGAGGAGTCACAAAAAGCAGAAATAGAGATAAAATTAATCACTAACCTTTGATGATCTTCATCAGATGGCACTCATAGGACTTCATGTTACACAATGTATGTATGTTTTGTTCAATAAAGTTCTTATTTCTATCCAAAAATCTCAGTTTACATTGGCGCGTTATGGTCAGAAATGCATTGTCTCAAACAAATGTCCGGTGAAAGTGCAGAGAGCCACATCAAATTACAGAAATACTCACCATAAACATTGATAAACGATACAAGTTTTAAACATACGAATAATGATAAACTTCTTCTTATTGCAACCGCTGTGTCATATTTCAAAAAGGCTTTACAGAGAACGCACACTTTGCAATTATGTTAGGTCTGCACCTAGCCACAGAAACCTATATAGCCATTTTCCAGCCACGGAGAGTGTCAGAAAAGTCAGAAATAGCATTAAAATTAATCACTTACCTTTGATGATCTTCATCTGGTGGCACTCCCAGGTCTCCATGTTAGACAATAAATGTTTGTTTATTGTGACCAAATACCTCCTTTTTGTTCACACGTTTTGTCCAATAATCCGAATGCTTAAGGTGCGTGCACTAATTCCAGACGAAAAGTTTAAAAAAGTACAATAAAAGTTAGTAGAAACATGCAAAACGATGTTTAAAAACAATCCTCCGGTTGTTTTTGTCATAAATAATCAATAATATTTCAACCGGACAAAAGCTTCGTCAATAGGAAAGGAGAAACAAGAAAGACGCGTTCCCGATCAGGCGCATGGCTGATGAATGGAAATTTCAACTGGCCACTGATTGAAAGTGCTGTATCTCCCCATTTTTCAGAGTAAAAGCCTGAAACAATGCCTAAAGACTGGCCACATGAAGAGGAAGCCACGGAGCTCATGAACTGGGTCCTAAGTATTTGTATGGTGGATAGGCTTTCAATGGAAAAACAGCCTTTCAAAATAATGGTACTTCCTGGTTGGATTTTCCTCAGGTTTGGGGAGGGAGGAGGTGATAGAGAATTGGCAACAGCTGTCTCAATGTCACTTTAGTCCATGCTAATCTGTGGAATCACAGCACACCATACAAGCATATCAGTTATGTTATACCCACAGACATTACTTTAACAGTTTTGGAAACTTTAGAGTGTTTTCTATCCACATCTGCTAATTATATGCATATCCTATCTTCTGGGCCTGAGTAGCAGGCAGATTATTTTGGGCACGCTTTTCATCCAAAATCCACAATGCTGCCCCCTACCCTAGTGAAGTTAAGAGAACTTCTTCTCAATAGGGGGTGCTATTTGCACTTTGTAATAATTTCGTTCCCAAATTAAACTGCCTCGTACTCAATTCTTGCTCGTACAATATGCATATTATTATTACTATTGGATAGAAAACACTCTCTAGTTTCTAAAACCGTTTGAATTATATCTGTGAGTGAAACAGAACTCGAGTTAGAGCATTTTTCCTATGAGGGATGTGAGAATGCCGAAATCTTCTTGCTGTTCTGAGATCTGTTTATAAATCTGCCTGTCTTCTATTGGTTGAGATGCACTGCATACGTCTTCCCCTGGGTGTCAGCGAATAGTGAGAGTTGAAATGGGGTTGCTAGGCAGAACTGAGAGCTTATAAAAGACCTCGGAACAAAGTGTCCGGCCATTTTTCACTTCGCTCTGACGCAGGGAGGACATCTGGCTGTGGCTCTAGAACGCTCCGGTTATAGGCCTTTAGATATATCCGGTCATGTTTTTATTCGTTATAGGTGTTAAAGACATCATAAGGTAGTTAATTTAAACCGACTTATAGCAGTTTATATCAGTTTATTGCGATTTTCTGGAATTTCTTAGTCACGCGCTTTCACGAGATGGACACCTCTCCTGCACATAGCTAGCGTTAGCTGCTATTTCTACAGGAGAAGAGGACATCTTTCAACCAAAAGACGATTGTTCTGGAGAAAGGACACCTTGCCCAAGATTCTGATGGAAGCTCGTCAAATAGTAAGAAGTCTTTATGCTGTTAATTCGTATTTATGTTGACAAATGTTAAACAATAATTCCGCCATGAATTTCGGTGCGGTCTCGCTTTAGCGCACGCTGTATGCGCAGTAACGTTAATTTAAAAAATCTAACACAGCGGTTGCATTAAGAACTAATGTATCTTTCATTTGCTGTCCAACCTGTATTTTTTAGTCAAGTTTATGAATAGTTTTCGATTAGATTAGGTGCCTCTCCAAGATGGCGCCGGACAGATTGCTTGAAGTTTGGCCACTACTCACATTGTATAACCACGATTTGTGCCGCTACATATGCACATTTTCGAACAAACCCTATATGCATTGTGTAATATGATGTTACAGGACTGTCATCTGAAGAAGTTTATGAAGGTTAGTCAAATGATATATCTTTTGCTTGCTTGTTACGATCGCTAACCTTTGCTGCTGGTAAATGGTGTTGTGTTTCTGGCTATTGTGGTAAGCTAATATAATGCTATATTGTGTTTTCGCTGTAAAACACTTAAAAAATCTGAAATATTGGCTGGATTCACAAGATGTTTGTCTTTCATTTGCTGTACGCTGTGTATTTTTCAGAAATGTTTTATGATGAGTATTTAGGTAATTCACGTTGCTCTCTGTAGTTATTCTAGTCGCTTTGGTGAGAGTTGTGATGGTGGCTGCAATGGTAAACTATGATTTATACCTGAAATATGCACATTTTTCTAACAAAACATATGCTATACAATAAATATGTTATCAGACTGTCATCTGATGAAGTTGTTTCTTGGTTAGTGGCTATTTATATCTTTATTTGGTCGAATTTGTGATAGCTACTGATGCAGTAAAAAAATGGTGGAGTAAAAAAAGTGGTGTCTTTTGCTAACGTGGTTAGCTAATAGATTTACATATTGTGTCTTCCCTGTAAAACATTTTAAAAATCAGAAATGATGGCTGGATTCACAAGATGTGTATCTTTCATCTGGTGTCTTGGACTTGTGATTGAATGATATTTAGATGCTAGTATTTACTTGTGACGCTATGCTAGGCTATGCTAGTCAGCTTTTTTACTGATGGGGGTGCTCCCGGATCCGGGTTTGGGAGGAATTTTAAGTGAAAGGCAATCGTTGTAAAGACACAGCACACATTATTAAATGGCACTGATAAATAGGAATGAGATAAGACATGCTGATACGTAATATAAAGAGAATGACAGGCTCTAATTTAGTAAGAGTCAGTGTCACTTGTGACATATAAACTCAGCAACAACAAAAAAAAGTCAATTTTTCAGGACCCTGTCTTTCAAAGATAATACATAAAAATCCAAATAACTTGCAAATCTTCATTGTAAAGGATTTAAACACTGTTTCCCATGCTTGTTCAATGAACCATAAACAATTCATGAACATGCACCTGTGGAACAGTCATTAAGACACTAACAGCTTACAGACGTTAGGCAATTAAGGTCACAGTTATGAAAACTTAGGACACTGAAGAGGCCTTTCTACTGACTCTAAAAACACCAAAAGAAACATGCCCAGGGTCCCTGCTCATCTGTGTGAACGTGCCTTAGGTATGCTGCAAGAAGGCATGAGGACTGCAGATGTGGCCAGGGCAAAAAATTGCAATGTCCGTACTGTGAGACGCCTAAGACAGCGCTACAGGGAGACAAGACGGACAGCTGATCATCCTCGCAGTGGCAGACCATGTGTAACAACACCTGCACAGGATCAGTACATCCAAACATCACACCTGCGGGACAGGTACAGGATGGCAACAACAACTGCCAGGGTTACACCAGGAACGCACAATCCCTCCATCAGTGCTCAGACTGTCCGCAATAGGCTGAGAGAGGCTGGACTGAGGGCTTGTAGGCTTGTTGTAAGGCAGGTCCTCACCAGACATCACCGGCAACAATGTCGCCTATGGGCACAAACCCACGGTCGCTGGACCAGACAGGATTGGCAAAAAGTGCTCTTTATTGACGAGTCGCGGTTTTGTCTTACCAGGGGTGATGGTTGGATTCGCGTTTATCGTGAAGGAACGAGCATTACACCGAGGCCTGTACTCTGGACCGGGATCGATTTGGAGGTGGAGGGTCTGTCATGGTCTGGGGCGGTGTGTCACAGCATCATCGGACTGAGCTTGTTGTCATTGCAGGCAATCTCAACACTGTGCGTTACAGGGAAGACATCCTCCTCCCTCATGTGGTACCCTTCCTGCAGGCTCATCCTGACATGACCCTCCAGCATGACAAAGCCACCAGCCATACTGCTCGTTCTGTGCGTGATTTCCTGCATGACATGAATGTTAGTGTTCTGCCATGGCCAGCGAAGAGCAAGGATCTCAATCCCATTGAGCACGTCTGGGACCTGTTGGATCGGAGGGTGAGGGCTAGGGCCATTCCCCCCAGAAATGTCCGGGAACTTGCAGGTGCCTTGGTGGAAGAGTGGGGTAACATCTCACAGCAAGAACTGGCAAGTATGGTGCATTCCATGAGGAGGAGATGCACTGCAGTACTTAATGCAGCTGGTGGCCACACCAGATACTGACTGTTACTTTTGATTTTGACCCCCCCTTTGTTCAGGGACACATTATTCAATTTCTTTTAGGCACATGTCTATGGAACTTGTTCAGTTTATGTCTCAGTTGTTGAATCTTGTCATGTTCATACAAATATTTACACATGTTAAGTTTGCTGAAAATAAATGCAGTCGACATTGAGAGGACGTTTCTTTTTTTGCTGAGTTTACATTACAATCAAATAGAGTGATGCAAAAAGGAGTCTCTGTCCTTTCCTAACAGATCCAAAACCAGACATTACAGTCTATTTTGATTGGTTCTTCATCGTCATCTGTTTGATCCCTGGATCCATCAGTCCTGACACCACCTGTAACCTGTATGTTGGAGAGGAGAGTCAGCAATTATTCACAGAAAAGATCTGGAAAGAAAAAAGCAAAGGTTCCAAACAGTGGTTCTGTAGATTCACTGTAACTGAGAGGGAAATTATCAGAAGTCTACAGTCAGTGAGGCGTAAGGAGGTGAGCTGTGACTACAGAGTGAGCTCAGGACCAAACTCTCTCTCTCCACGCAGTGATGGGAAAAGCTTTGGCTGCAGATCTTCATGATCTGACTCACTTTGATTTTAGCATCTTTTTAGTATGACTATATTAATTCTGACAAACAAACTAAATACCACATTTCAATCCCAAATTATTTCAGTTCTGTTGGGAGTTCACATCAATGATCAAACAACTATACAGACACCTTCTATAGCAGGTAGGCTACACATTTGTCCTTTTATAGTGACACTGCTCTTATTTTAAAGCAAAGCAAGTTTCAGCAATAAGAATAGTTGTGTTAATGTGTAAATGAAGCGGTTCTGATAAATAAATTAAGCTGTTCTATAGATATGACACCAGCCTCAACACCAATGTCTGGGATCATCAGCACAAGTAATAGAATGTCTGTGTTCATCTGGTCGAGTGTTTAGATCGTATCTATGCGCTGTTATGCTTCTGCTGTTAGATAACATGGTGACTTCATTCTAGGAAGCTGTCAACAACAATCAACACCATATCTGTCCTGAAAGACTTTATCACCTTATGAATTGGTCTTATCACCTCTATAATGAGGAGAAATATAATCTACCAGGGCTAGAAGCAATCTGTCCGTAGTGATTTTTATAGTCCTACTTTGCCCACTTTGAATAGATAAATCATGAAGGTATTTCAAAAGGCCAACAACACCATGATGATCATTAATACGATCATGAATAAAATGCTAATTTCATTATTATGTGTTTTCTCAGTGGGTTTGACTCCAGGTCCTAGATCTACTTTGCCTCCCAGCACGACAGTGAGTCCTACAGAAGGTGTTGGGCCTCTAAATTACCATCTCTGCAAGTACCAATTATACAGTCAAGCGTTAAGATTACGGGCCTGTAAAATTAAGTGACCCAAATGTGAATGTAAAACCTTATTCTTGTGTAATCATATTGCTTCCCATTTGTTTCGACTGTTACTTCTACCTTTACCCCAGACACCACAGTGACACCAACTACAAGTAAGTAGATCCACCAATTTAAACTTAGTTTGCAAGTACAATATCTTTGTTCACATTCATTCACTAAAGCTCTGACCGGTTAACTAATAGATTCATAGCTGCTTGTAATTTCAGTCCAGATTTTTAACCATTTTTAGTCCATCTGATTTGTAGGTAATGTGTATTGTACTTCTCTCTTTCTGCTTATTGAAATACCTTAGATATTATATTAATTTACATTTGTTCTTGTGTAATATGAGTAATCTCTCCTCACCAGGTTTGACCTCCCCTTTGACCCCTAGCACGGCTGTGAATCCTTTATCAGGTCTCTTAGTCATCTTTATCTAGTTAGCAAATATAAGTAAAACAAATAGAGTAGCTTATCTTCTCCATGTTTTTTTCCCATCACAAATTTGCCTCATTACAAAAAGAGGTTGATATTTGATTGATTAAAATCAACCCATTTAAATGTATTTTTGTATAATCAGATCCAATGATTTGCTTTGCATCAGGGTCGACTGTTTGCTGTACTTTGACCACTGACACCCCAGCGAGTCCAACTGAAAGTAAGTATAGCCAATAGGTTTCATTTAGTTTGCTAAATATTTTTGTCTATTAAAGCATAAACCAGTTTTGCAAATATAGCCAAATGTAAATTCAGTCAAAGGTTTAGGATTAATCAAACAATTTGTTTATTCTTAGAAATATTTACATAACTCTGTTATTAAACTGTCCTTCTCTCTTGCATGTGCCCAGGAGGTCAAAGCTCCACAGAAAGTGATGTGGAATCAAACAGTCAAGAAAGCATTCTGGGTAAGTATCCTTTTCGAGCTGTCTTTTCTCACACATATGAAAACAGAGCTGTGCAAATTATCTTAGAAGAACAATAATGTGGTCCAAGAGCTAATGACCTCTCCCGATGTCATCATGTCACCAAATAGTGGGGCAATTATGGCAGGCAGCAGTGAGTGTGGCTTCTGGAGTGGCCGTGTTCCTGGTAGGATTGACAGCTGTCTGTCTCTGCAGGAGGATCAGTGAGTACATTTGATTCTGCAAAACAAATCATTTGCAAATTTACCGTGCTGATATTAATGTAAGTTCCTTTGGCATGGGTTAATTTATCATCTCATTGTGATCATATTGTATAGGTTAGACTATATTCAATATAATTAATTTAGCCTCATTTGTTTTTCAGAGAAAAACTATTCCCAGAGGTAAGAATTCTCCTTGTGAATATGATGCAGATTGTATCAACCTTTAGTTCTGTATTGTCCATGATGAGATGCTCTTACCACAACCTTCTTATACTTTTATGTTGTACAGACCTACAGCCAGACAGGATGATCACAGCCAATGTATGTTCCAAACAAAATACATCAACATAGACACACATACAACTTACCTAACTATATACAGGCATGTACAAACACTGTAATTCCATTTTCATTGTGTTTCAGTTGTAGATAATTTGGTGTCTATGGGAGCGGTGAGCAGCGGAGTCATGGTGAATATTCTTTATTACAGTGGTATCTGTACACATATACCCCTCTGGCAGAGGAGGCTGGTGGGATGAGTTATAGGAGGACAGGCTCATTGTAATGATTGTAATGGATTTAATAGGACGGAGTCAAACAAATCAAACACATCAAAACTACATGTTGACTACATTCTATTCATTCCATTTCAACGATTACAATGAGACCGTCCTCCTATAACTCCTCTCACCAGCATCCTCTGCCCTCTGACTGTCTGATCTGAGGATCAAGACCTTAATGTTACATTAGTAGTGCTTCAACATATGAATGTTCAAAGTATCAAGCCAACAGCTGTATTTATTTACAGAGTTATATGGTAATTTGTATTTATTACCAAATAAGATGTTTGTCACCAGAAATAATTTCTTAATACATTAATTAATGTTAAACCTTGTAAATGTGTTCCTAAGTAGGTACAGAGTTTAGTCGTATAAACAATGTTTTATCAAATAACCTACATCTTGCATTGGACATGTGTAGACCTCAGAATGACACAAAACCGACAAACACTTCATGTAATACAGAGGGTGCCGTTCATGTCACGAGTTAGAGAGTTGAATAGACAGACAGTTTTTAGAGTATAGGATAAAAAGTCTCTTCTCTCTCTTCTTCTCTCTCTACTATAGGTGGATTCAGGTGCTGGAATCGATTCTCAGATCCATTCTGTACTGTCCACGTTCATGCCCTCAGGTTTGTCCCTCAGAACTTGGGACCATCTGCAAGTGCACAGCTACTGTACATGCTTAAACGTTGGGCCTAACCTTATCAACCATATCAAAATGCATATATGACACTTAAAACAGAAATTAATGTGTCTGAGCATCAGCAGTGTGAGAATAGAGCTGTAGATCTGCAGGGTGGTTTGAGACATAAGGAGAAGTGTGAAATGACATCAAGCCCTGTTACTTGCACTTCTTCTGTTTGGCTGTTACTAACGCAATAGGGCAAACTCGACTAAGTAACACACATGCAATGCAGACATGTAAAATACACATGACCCCCCTCAAACACACACTCATACATACATACACAACCTCTTACTCATGGAATTGTCTCTCTCTGTGATGTGCAGGTCCCGTTGATGTGGATACACAGGCATTTGCAAATAAACATGTAAGTACAGCACAAATGTCCTATTCATTGTAATATATTATATTGTTATATTATTAACATTATATGTAGCATTGTTTTCACAGACAGACTGACTAGAGGATAAAAGTATCTCTCTTTCTCTCACTGTGTTTCATGACTTTCAGTTTAAGATTGGTGTTACATCCTCATAAACAAACCTTATGAATTACATTTACTGTACTGTAGATTCAAAGCCCTAAAGTAAATCTGTTTCTTTCCTCTAGTCTGATACGTACCACGTATACAGCTCAATCCCCGACAGACCAGCAACCTCAGCCCAGCCGGATGGGTTGTACAGTCTGCAGGCACACTGAAACTACACCACTGGCTCTCTGTAGCTATGTCTCACACATCTCACACAAATACATTCTTTCTCATATGATATCCTTTATCACACATCCAGTTCCTGTAAATAAGTTGCCTAACAGGTAATATATCTACTGTATTACACATGGACAACTGACTTCTGTTACATGTCTATCCATAAAATCTGTTACTGTATTAATATTTTTATTTTGGGGTTTTTGGAGGGGTCCGGGGCATACTCCCCTTTGAGCATTTTTCTTATTTCTTCTCCCTAGTAAATGCTAAATCTACTGTATTTATGTATATTATGTTGACTGTTTGATACCTCCTTCCATAACAGTTGGATACAATTAATTTCCTATTGGGCAAAACATAATCCAAAACACAACCAAAACAAACTGCAAATGCATACAAACTCAAGTTTGTTGAGTCACAAACTTGATGCATTTATTGGGTTTAAAGAATTTAGGACCAAAATACATAATGTTTGACTACTTTAATACACTATAAATTAATTTGTCCAAATACTTATGACTTCTTGAATTGGGGGGACTATATACATAAAGTGTTTTTATATCTAAATGGTAAAACATACAATACCTTCAGAAAGTATTCACACCCCTTGACTTTTTCCAAATTCTGTTATGTTACAGCCTGAATTTAAAATGTATGAAATTTAGATTTTTTTGTTACTGGCCTACACACAATACCGCATAATATCAAAGTGGAATTATGTTGAAAAAAAAAAAATGAAAAAAAAAGTGTCAATAAGTATTCAATTCCTTTGTTATGTAAATCCAAAATAAGTCGAATAATACATTACATGGACTCACTCTGTGTGCAATAATAGTGTTTAACATGATTTTTAATGACTACCTCATCAATTATCTGTAAAGTCGGGTCAGTCGCGTAGTGAATTTCAAACACAGATTCACCCAAAAAAACAGGGAGGTTGTCTAATGCCTCACAAAGAAGGAAACTTATTGGTAAAAAAGCAGACATTGAATATCCCTTTGAGCAAGGTGAAGTTATTATTTACACATTGGATGGTGTATCAATATACCCACTCACTACAAAGATACTGGCATCATTCCTAACTTAGTTGCCAGAGAGGAAAAAACCCACTCATATAGATTTCACCATGAGGCCAATGGTGACTTTAAAACAGTTACAGAGTTTAATGGCTGTGATAGGAGAAAACTGAGGATGGATCAACAACATTGTAGTTAATCTACCATACTAACCTAAATGACGGAGTGAAAAGAATGAAGCTTGTACCTGTTTGCAACAAGGCACTAAAGTAATACTGCAAATATTGTGCCAAAGCAATTCACTTTTTGTCCTGAATACAAAATGTTATGTTTGGGGCAAATAGAATACAACACATTACTGAGTACCATTCTCCATATGTTCATGCACAGTGGTGGCTGCATCTTGTTATGGGTATACTTGTAATCATTAAGGGACTGGGGAGTTTTTCAGGATAGAAAATAAATGTAATGGAGCTAAACACAGGCAAAGTCCTAGAGGAAAACCTGGTCGAGTCTGCTTTCCACCAGACGCTGGGAGATGAATTCACATTTCAGCAGGATAATAACCTAAAACACAAGGCTAAATATACACTGGAGTTGCTTACCAAGAAGACAGTGAATGTTCCTGAGTGGCAGAGTTACAGTTTTGACTTGAATCTACTTGAAAATCTATGGCAAGACCTGAAAATGGTTGTCTAGCACTGATCAACAACCAATTGGACAGAGCTTGAAGAAATGTGAAAAGAATAATGGGGAAATGTTGCATAATCCAGGTGTGGAAAGCTCTTAGAGACTTAGAGACCCAGAAAGACTCACAGCTGTAATCGCGGCCAAAGGTGCTTCTACAAAGTATTGACTCAGTGGTGTAAATACTTATCTAAATGAGATACTTCTGTATTTCATTTTCAAAAATGTAGCAAAAATGACAAAAAACATGTTTTCACTTTGTCATAATGGGGTATTGTGTGTAGATGTGTGAGATTTAATAATTTTTTAATACATTTTGAATTCAGGCTGTAACACAACAAAATGTGTATTAAGTCAAGGGGTATGAATACTTTATGAAAATATCCTCAAATAAAGGGGACATTCTGTACTGTCGCCTTATATAAACATTCTATCTTAAATCTAAAATACTGGAGTATAGAGCCATATATATTTTTTGGGCTTCACTGTCCAAATGCATATGGAGGAGAGATTATGACCGATAAATTATTCTGATTGTTCAGATACCCTTACCCCTGAAACATTAGCTCACGCTTGCTGTATGAGTCTGTTGTTTAGGTTTCTGCTCTCTGTGGTTTTGTAGTGAACAAGCTCCACATCTACTTCTCTATTCAAACAATCCTCTGACTCAGTCACACACCTTACTGTGAAGTCAGACTAACAGTATGTAGCTGTCTGACAAATGGCATTGTTCATCCCTGATATGGCTGGTCATCTGTTCTTGGTCATCTTCCTTTTTGGTGAGTTATTTCTACATTTCTACAGTTTCATAATCTGTTTGTGCTACAGGATATTCCTCTTCTTCTCTCCCCTCTTTTAGTCTTTTACTTTAGGAACTCTTGATATTTTTGAATCTCATGACTATGATGAGTGTCTTGTATCTTATTCCATTAATCATCTTATTTATTTCTCGCTATCATTATTTTACATTTTGTTCAGAAAATGATGGCCATTGCTTGATCCCCATTAATGCATTACAGTAGATTATGCCACTTTACCAACTTGTGTGAAGTGTTCAGGTATCTCATGTAGAATTTGTTTTTTTAGAATGTCAGACGATAACATATTTTATAATTTCTAGATACCTTCCAATCCATCAAAGCCCAAGGTCAGTATCATAATTATGAGTTTTTAGTTACCCTGGAAAAATATAATAATAATCATGGTATTTATTCTTATCAATCAAACGTAACATTAGCTGATAGCGTATCCATATGACACTATGAATTCAACAGGAATGACTGATAAATGATGAATACAATACAGTGCTGAAGGTTGGCAGTTTAAATCCGTATACAGTGAACCTACTTCTGTCCAAATTCAGGGTAAAACAAATGTCTATAGCTGTAAACACTGCAAACACTGTACTGCTCAATTGGTCCTCTAGAAATACGTTATTATTGTCTTTTGTAAAGAGCCGTTGCATGAAGCAATATATTATATTCCCATTATTTCCCATACTATCGCTGGGAATTATTCTCAAAGATCTAGGGTCTGAAAAAACGAAGTGTGATTGTTTTATGTTTAACGGCTGACAGTACATTTCCCAAACCAGTAACAAAATGCTCAGTTCCTCTGTCCTCTCAGATCTTCCTCAACACAGTCTGGAATATTTTTATGTATGTTGTAATAAGCCATTACTTAAAACAATATATATTTCACATACTATCATTATATGAACGAATGGACCTTATTATCAAAATCCTTTAGTCTCAATAAACATGAAGATAAATGTTTTTAGACATTAAATGTTGATGGATTTACTTGATTTTATAATAGACATGCATATTTAAATCCAATTCAATGGTTGTCAGTAAATTTCTCAAAACAAGTCAAACATTTGAAATACTCCTCTCTTCTGATCTTACAGGCCCTCCTCTTCCCAGGTTGACAGTGAGTCCTGCAGTCATCAGAGAGAGAGACTCAGTTCAGCTGAGCTGTGAGACTCCTCCATCCGTCTCCGTGTCTCAGTGTTATCTCTTCACTGAGAAGGGAGACATCAAACCATCCTGTCAGCAGACACTCACAGGGACTGAGCTCCTCTCGTGGTCAGATCAACATTCACCTGCTGTGGTCAACGTGAGATGTTACTACTATGCTGTAGGGAGTTATAACCCATCCTTTCACAGTGATCCTGTCTCGGTCACTGTCCAAGGTAAGCAGGTTATTTACATAATTGTAAACATGACCCTCCTTTTATATCTTACCATATTCTGAGATTCAATCAGCAACAATACACTAACCTGCAACAATATAATTCTGATTTCAAAGACAATGTTTCACAAAATGATTTACTGTCTTTTTACAATCTAGAAGTAATTTGAAGTGATGAATCATGTTCTTGAAATGCTCAGGTCTGTTACACATGAAGATTTTATGTACATAGTAATCTGTTGAATATTAGATTGACATACTATTTCCCTCTGAACTCACAGTCCCTCCTCAGCTGACAGTGAGTCCTGAAGTCATCAGGGATACAGACACAGTTCAGCTGAGATGTCACACTTCTCAATCTACCTCTGTGTCTCAGTGTTACTTCTCCATAGAGGAAAGAAAACATTTCCAACATACCACATCCTGTCATCATTCACTCACAGGGACCAAGCTGCTTGAATGGGCAGGTCGTGGTCCAACCACCAAGGTCAACATGAGATGTATCTACTATGATGTAGAGATGTCTATCTACTCTCCTTACAGTGACCCTGTCTCAGTCACTCTCCTGGGTAAGCGGGGTATGTATTATTATACCCCAGTGTTTTTCTATTCTGGTTCAAGATTAACACACCAGATTATTTTATATTATTTATATAATATACATTTTAAATACTGACTGAAGCAATAAGAGATGAAGTTATGCACTTTTAGATTTGAGGGTTTATTTCATGCAATGTATTTTAGCAAACTGTTGAAAGTGGTTTACTTCCTGATTCTGACATTACAGACCTCCCTCAGCCCAGGCTGACAGTGAGTTCTACAGTCATCAGAGAGAGAGACTCAGTTCAGCTGAGCTGTGACGCTCCTCCATCTGTCTCTGTGTCTCAGTGTTACTTCCACACAGAGGGGAGAGATCCTAAACCCTCACCCTGTACGAGGTCACTCACGGGGGCTGAGCTGCTCTCGTGGGCAGGTGAACGTTTATCTGCTGAGGTCAAACTGAGATGTTTTTACACAGTAGAGACTCACTATCCATCAACGCACAGTCATCCTGCGCCTATCACTATTCTTGGTAAAATAGTATTATTATTATGAATACACTGATCTGATTGGCTCACTGTAATCAGATTGGAATATGTAATGTCATGCTAACATATACAGACTATTTAGTTCTTACTCTTTTTGTTATCTAGTACAGAAAGAGGTGTGTATTCTCATTAACCTACAGTATGGACAGTTATTGATGTGTTCTCCTCACAGGTAAACTGCAGAAACCAGACATTAGTGTCAATGACGAATCTTCTCATGACATCACCATTATTTGTGTACTTCCTGAGTCTGTCAGTGATGGTCATAGCTGTAACCTGTACACTGGAGACCAGCCTCAGGCCTACAAAGAGGCTTGGGTCGGGAGATTTAACGCAACATTATCCAAACTATTCTGTACCTTCCGTGTCACTAAGAATGATCTGTTCAGGCATCTGCAGTTGGAGAGAGATGTGAGCTGTGACTATAGAGTGAACACAGGATCACACTCTCTGTCTCCCCGCAGTGATAAATACATTATTACAGGTAAGATACTTACAGAAATATGTATGAAATACATATATACTGTATGTAAATTTTTTAAGGGCAGGTTTATTAGTATGGGCAAAAACTTGTTGAATAAACATTGTTTATACCTCTTTTTAACAAAAAAATATTTTTTTCCTTCTGATGGCATTAAATCAACGTGGAAAATGTATTGGATTTGCCAAAATAATTTTGTGAATGTTGGTCTTTTTTTCATCCAACATTGAACCTAAATCCAATGACATGGATGAAATGTTGTTGATTTCACTTTGAATTCACATTAGTTGACAACTCAATCAAATGTAAATCAAAACGAGGTGTAGAACTGACGTCTGTGCCCATTGGGCAAATGCTTAATTTATTGCTAACTTATTTTGAACAAATGAATTAATTTTAATTCATGTTTTTAAATCACAGTCCAAGTTAATTCAAAATAGTTATACAAATCACAAGTCCATGTCATGTTTATGACCATCATGATTTGACCTTGCATAGTGAAAGACTGCGGGCTCTACAATATATTGTTATGTGCAGAATAGTCTGCCTTGTAGTTCATTAAGTCGTTGTCCTCTCCCAACAGGTCAGAAACCAAATATTACAGTTAGTCTGAAAGAGAACCTCATCATCACCTGTTTAATTCCTGGCTCTGTCAGTAATGACACCACCTGTAACCTGTATGTTGGAGAGCAGAGTAAGCGTCTTTTTAGAGCACACGTCTGGAAGAAGAAACACACAGATTCCAAATACTGGTTCTGTCAATTCTCTGTGGACGAGAATGATCTTATTAGAAGTCTACAGTCAGTGAGGCGTAAGGAGGTGAGCTGTGACTACAGAATGAGCTCAGGACCAAACTCTCTCTCACCACGCAGTGATGGGTACAGCTTTACAGGTGAGTCATTATCTATAAGGTAAGAATCTATCAGTGCTGCAGGTCTTCATGATCTGACTACCCTTTGATTTGTTTAATATGACTATATTCATTCTGACCCTGCCTCCCCCACTAACTCAATAACTCACTCATCTTTGCTCGCTCCTTGGAGCACAGCACCTTGACATATGGATCTCCACACTGTCTTATTCTGGGCCAGGTCCCAGGCTGATCTGGTGTTGAGTCCCAGGTTGTGTAGTTTAAATTCTTTGTTGAACTGGTTCAGTGTTTAGATTGTATCTATGCACTGTTAGGCTTCTGCTGTTAGATACATGGTGACCTTATTCTAGGAAGCTGTTAACAACAATCAACACCGTATCTGTCCTGAAAGACTTTATCACCTTATGAATTGGTCTTATTTCTCCTCATTATAGAGATGATATAATCTACCAGGGCTAGAAGCAATCTGTCCATAGTAAATGTGATAGTCCTACTTTGCCCACTTTGAATAGATAAGTCATGAAGGTATTTCAAAAGGCCAACAACACCATGATAATCAATAATACGATCATTAATAACATGCTAATTTCATTAATATGTGTTTTCTCAGTGGGTTTGACTCAAGGTCCTAGATCTACTTTGCCTACCAGCACGACAGTGAGTCCTACAGAAGGTGTGTTGGGCCTCTAAATGACCATCTCTGCAAATATATATATATAATTATACAGTCAAGAGTTTAGATTACAGGTCTGTAAAATTAAGAGACCAACATTATATAATACCTTATTCTTGTGTAATTATATTGCTTCCCACTAGTTTCGACTGTTACTTCTACTTTGACCCCAGACACCACAGTGAGATCAACTACCAGTAAGTAGGCCCACTAATTTTAACTTACATGTATATTTTTGTTAACATTAATTCACTAAAGCTCCATCCGATTTATGAATTGACCCATTCTTTGCTGCTTGTAATTTCAGTCCAGATGTGTGTACTTTTAGTCCATCTGATTTGTAGGTAATGTGTAGTGTACTTCTCTCTTTATGCTTATTGAATGACCTTAGATATTAAATTAATTTATGTTTGTTCTTGTGTAATCTCTTCTCACTAGGTTTGACCTCTCCTTTGACCCCCAGCACAGCAGTGAATCCTACATCAGGTGTGTTGGTCATCTTTCTCTAGTTAGCAGAAAGGACCTAAACAAATAGGCTAGATTTATTTTACTCAGGTTTTTACTCCTAATTTCCCCTGATTAAAAAAATAGGTTTATATCTCATTAATTAAATCAACTCATTTAAATACCTTCATTTTTGTATAATCAGATCCAATGACTTTGCTTTGCACCAGGTTCGACCGCTAGTTCTACTTTGACAACTGACACCCCAAAGAGTCCACATGATTTTAGTTTAGTGGCGTAATAAGTTGTGTTGTGTGTTAACTGTTATTAAACAGTCTCTCTCTTGCGTGTGCCCAGGAGGTCAAAGCTCCACAGAAAGCGTTCTGGGTAAGCATCCATCTCTAGCTGACTACCTGTCTTTTCTCAGACAAATTAGACATTTACAGGAAGGAAGTGAAGTTTACAATAAAAAAATATTCTATATTATTCTCAGAAAATAAAATGTCTATCTCCAACTCCATTACCATGTAGGTCCATTGCTTGTTCAAGAGGTGTTGATATCTGATAGAGTTTTGGTTAATACATCCCATGCCTCAATTGTATTTTCCCGAGCTTTGTTTATCATGGCCACTGATCGCTCTATACGAACAATATCTTGAAAATATGAAAACCGTGTTTGAGGCAAGAGGATTGTAGGGGTAATCCACTAAGGATAACCTTTTTTGCTGTTGTTAACCCAGCATTAATGATTATTTTCTGAACCAGTTATCATTCAACAAAAATTAAGGTGGATATTCACAGGGAAACACATTTTTGTAAGGACATTTGGAACATGTGAACAGAACTAGGACACCACAGGACATTCCCAAAACATTAGTGTTACAACAGTATTCATACAGCATCTCTCACATATTGGAGTAGGAATCAGCTTCATCTTAAAACACTTAATGGTGTTGCATAACTTCTATGTATAAGCTGGTGTGCTGGGTTTTTAGAGGTAACAAATACATTTTCCTAAATGGTATCCCAGTTCAGGTCAGGCCCCAATCCCTGCATTTCACGGTTCCATACTAGAGGGACACCCAATGTAGAGCATTTAACAGACAGCAGGCAATCATAAGTGGCAGAGACCATTCTAGAAGTTAATGAAGGGAATATCCATGTAAGCATTATGTGGGATGTTAACAGGGCATCCCATGGTACACCATAAGCTTTTAAGGTTCTGGGTTTTAACAGTAATATGCCAAATTATGTAATTGTGAGCATTTAATCTTTCTACTGACTGAGTTGTGTTGTTCTCTAACAGAAATAATGAATACCTTTCTTCTTGTGTAATTAGATACAGAATTGACTTGTATTACTTTCCAGCAGTTTCGACTGTTACTTCTCCTTTGACCCCTGACATCACAGTGAGACCAACTAGTAAGTATCCCTTACTTTACAATTACATTTTTAGTTCACTCTCATTCACTAAAGCTCCAACAGGTTTACTCATAGACTTATTCATGGCTGCTTGTATGGTCACTCTACTTTGTTGTACTTTTCTTAGATATGAATGGCCCCCGGAGGGGATGGCTGCCGTTTTACGGGTTCCTAACCAATTGTGTCATTCTGGGTGTTTTTTGTTGTTGCGTTGTTTGTAACTTGTTTTGTACATAATGTTTCTGCCACCGTCTCTTATGACCGAAAAGAGTTTCTGGACAATAAGAACAGCGATTACTCACTGGGCGAAGATTTTTTCTTTAATGAATTGAAGGAGAAAGATCATTCACATGAAGAGGAGACGCCGATACAGTGGCCGCAAATCCTGATGCTTGGTGAAATTCCATCTGCAAGTCAATAATCCTGCTTTACCATCCATATCTTATGTTTCACTGAGTCATGGCTGAACGAGAACATGGATCATATACAGTTGGCTGGGTTTTCCGTGCATCGGCAAGATTGAACAATACACCTCCAGTAAGACGAAGGCTGGTGGTCTGTGTCTATTTGTCAATAACAACTGGTGCGCAATCTCTAATATTAAGGAAGTCGAGAGGTTTTCCTCGTCTGAGGTAGAATATCTCATGATAAGCTGTAGACCACACTATTTACCAAGAATGCTCATCCAGAAGCAGCGCTCCTAGTGGTAAAATATTTTACCTAATTTCTACCAGCATGTCAAATGTGCAAACAGAGGGAAAAAAATCTCTAGACCACCTTTACTCCACATACAGATATGCATACAAATAGCTCCCTCGCCCTCCATTTGGCAAATCTGACCATAATTCTATCCTCCTGATTCCTGCTAACAAGAAAAAACGCAAGCAGGACTTACCAGTGACTCGCTCATTACGGAAGTGGTCAGAATACACGCATACTAAGCTACAGGACTGTTTTGCTAGCACAGACTGGAATATGTTTTGGGATTCATCCGATGGCATTGAGAAGTACACCACATCATTCACTGACTTCATCTGTACGTACATATTCCAACCAGAAGCCATGGATTACAGGCAACATCCGCACTGAGCAAAAAGCTAGAGCTGCCGCTTTCAAGGAACGGGACACTAATCCGGATGCTTATAATAAATCCCGCTATGCCCTCAGACGAACCATCAAACAGGCAAAGCAGTAATACAGGGCTAAGATTGAATCTTACTACACTGGCTCTGACGCTCGTCGGATGTGGCAGATTTGCGGATTACAATGTAAACCCAACCGTGAGCTGCCCAGTGACGAAAGCCTACCAAACGAGCTAAATTCCTTCTATGTTTGCTTCAAGGCAAGCAACACTGAACCATGCATGAGATCATCAGCTGTTTCGGATGACTGTGAGATCACTCTCTCCGTAGCCGATGTGAGTAAGACCTTTAAACAGGTCAACATTCACAAGGTTGCAGGGCCAGATGGATTACCAGGACGCATACTGAGAGCATGCACTGACCAACTGGCATGTGTCTTCACTGACATTTTCAACCTCCCCCTGACCGAGTCTGTAATACCGACATGTTTCAAGCAGACCACCATATTCCCTGTGCCCGAGAACACCAAGGTAACCTGCATAAATGACTACTGGCCCATAGCAGTCACATCGGTATCCATGACGTGCTTTCAAAGACTGGTCATGGCTCACATCAACACCATCAACCCAGAAACCCTAGACCCACTACAATTCACATACCGCTCCAACAGATCCACAAATGACGCAATCGCTATTGGTCTCCACACTGCCTTTTCCCACCTGGACAAAAGGAACACCTACGTGAGAATGAAGTTTGCTGACTAAAGCTCAGCGTTCAACACCATAGTTCCCCTTCAAGCTCATCACTAAAATAAGTACCCAGGGCCTAAAATCCTTCCTCTGCAACTGGAGCCTGGACTTCCTGATGGGCAGCCCCCAGGTTGTAAGGGTAGGCAACAACAAAATCTGCCTCATTGATCCTCAACACAGGGGCCTGTCAAAGGTGCGTGTTGAGTCCCCTCGTGTACTACCTGTTCACCCACAACTGCGTGGTCATGTACGTCTCCAACACCAACATCATTAAGTTTGCCGACGACAGAATGGTGGTAGGCCTGATCACCGACAATGATGAGACAGCCTATAGGGATTAGGTCAGAGACCTGGCAGTGTGATGCCAAGACAACAAGCACGCTCCCATTCACATTGACGGGGCTGTTATTTGATATGAAACAAATGTACATTTCTCTTCTCATCTCTTCTCACCAGGTTTGACCTCTCCTTTGGCCCCCAGCACAGCAGTGAATCCTACATCAGGTGTGTTGGTCATCTTTAGTTAGTACAACTGAGAAAAAAAATACATATTGTCTTACCCAGGTCTTTGTATAATTTTTTCATCACAAATGTGCCTAATTACTAGAAAAGAGGTTGATATTGGATTGATTAAATCATCCCATTAAGATGCCTTATTGTATAACCAGATCCAATGACTTTGCTTTGGACTAGATGCGACTGTTAGTCTTACTTTGACAACTGACACACCAAAGAGTCCAACTGAAAGTGAGTATGGCCACACGATTTTTGTTTATTGGTGTTTACTAAGTTGTGATGTGTGTTAACTGTTAACAAACCGTCTCTATCTTGCATGTGCACAGGAGGTCAAAGCTCCACAGACAGCGTTGTGAATTCAAACAGTCAAAAAAGAGTTTTGGGTAAGTATCCTTATTTAGTAATCCCACAGCAAAAATGCACTTGTCTTTTCCTGCAAGCACTGACATTGCTGATAACTACTTTGTTGAGGGAAAATGTACTTGTTGTGATTGTGATATGTTGTTGCCTCACCTAGCTATCTTAAGATGAATGCACTAATGTAAGTCACTCTGGATAAGAGCCTCTGCTAAATGACTTGTCGTGGAAATTTCCATCAGGGACACCTGAAGTCAATATGAAATTAATAATTATTTATTATCAGCAAGCTGGAGAGGTTCCAACAAACTTAATGTACAATAGTACACGTCGGTCGGGAACTCCGCCGGGGAAGTCCCATTAGTTGTTTTATATGCTGCTTAAAGAGACAAGTTATATTTGCAAGATTTAGGTTATTCATTATTCATAATTAATTCATCATTAACGTTTGGTTCATGCATGTGACCAACCAATACCTCACAAGGCTTCTTCTCTTCAAGCTGAGACCTTGAAACTGAGACACCCCTTTCGGTTTTCAAAACAATGTTCTTGGCGCACTGCCAAATTACTTATACTGATAGTGAGGATTCCTTCCAGTCACGATCAATCAGTCACTTGTATGAACCCAGTCGAATTGGTTATTAGAAAAGCACAAACATAACATTTTCCTTCACAGACTCAAATGTAGAATGTTTAGCTAACTAGCTGTCTTTTCTCACATATATGAAAACGGAAACGTTTACCAAGACTAATAATAAAGTGGTATTCTAACACTTGTCTACCATTGAAGTATTTACATTTGGATTAAGAGCTAATGACCTCTCCTGATGACATCATGTCACCAAACAGCGGTGCAATTATGGCAGACAGCAGTGGGTATGTCTTCTGGAGTGGGTGTGTTCTTGATGGGATTGACAGCTGTCTATCTCTGCAGGAGGACCAGTGAGTACTTCTGATTCTGCATAACAAAACATTTGCAAACATTGTCATTCTCATATTAATGTAAGTGCCTTTGACATGGGTTAATCTTTCAACTCCTTTTGGTGATATTGTGTAGTGTAAGCTATATTCAATATCATTCATTTAGCCTAATTTGTTTTTCAGAGAAAACCAATTCTCAGAGGTAAGAATTCCCCTTGTGAATATGATGCAGATTGTATCAACCTTTAGTTCTGTATTGTCCATGATGAGATGTTCTTACCACAACCTTCTTATACTTTTATGTTGTACAGACCTACAGCCAGACAGGATGATCACAGACAATGTATGTTCCAAACAAAATACTTCAAGCACTGCACACACTACTAACACAACTACACACATGCATGTACAAACACATATTCTAATTTCATTTTCATTTTGTTTCTGTTGTAGATGATTTGGTGATGGGAGCTATGAGCAGTGCAGGCATGTTGGATTCAAGGGATGCTGGGTTCTATTCTCTCATCACCTCTGTACCGTCCACATTTTTGCCCTCAGGTGAGTTTGTAACAGAAGGTCTTCTGTCCCTGTCTTCCTGACCTGGGACGTGAATTTGGGACACTCAGCACAATAACACTTAATCACTCAATGCCAACCATACTAACTTACATTTTTTAGTCAGAGCATCTTGAAAGCGTGAGAACAGAGCTGTAAGTCTCCAGGGTGGTTTGAGTCAGGAGGGGAAGTGTGAAGGGACATCAAACCCTGTTATTTTCACTTCTTCTGACCCCCCCCCCCCCCCCAGAAAAAACAACCTCTTACTTGTGTCTTTGTCTCTCTCTGTGAGGTGCAGGTCCTGTGAAGCAATCTGCAAATGAAAATGTAAGTACAGCAAAATTAATTACCTTGGATATAGATACATACTGGTTTTCGGGACGGACAGACAGACAGTCTGAGGGAAAATAAGGATCTTTCTCTCTCTCTTTCCTCCAGGCTGATTCAGAGAATGCAGGGGTCTACAGCCTGATCACTTCTGTACCATCCACATCTATACCATTAGGTTTGTCTATTTAATTCAATCCCAATGATTCATAACATGTAGGGCTTTTTATAGGACTCAAAGTTGTTTAGGCTTGTATGTTGGTCTGACGTAGTCATATCAGTAATTATGTATGTATATAAGTTATACATAAGATAATGTGTTAGAGCATGAGAATAGAGCTGTACTTCTACAGGATGGTTTGAGTCAGGAGGAGAAGTGTGAAGGGACATTAAGTACAGCAAATTGGCATGCAACCACACACACACACACACACACACACACACACACACACACACACACACACACACACACACACACACACACACACACACACACACACTCACTCAGGCTCCCTCTGTGTTGTACAGGCCCTGTTGAAGAAAATGGAAAGTCATCTGAAAACGTCAATGTAAGTTCAGAATCACCCACTGTGTTTGATGATTGTGAACGGCTCTCAGTTTCAGATTGATGTTACATCCTTTTAGAATACATTACATTTACATTAGTGTAGAATTAAAGGACTGAAGTTAAACCGTCTGTTTCTTTTCTCTAGTCTGATACGTACCACGTATACAGCTCAATCCCCGACAGACCAGCAACCTCAGCCCAGCCGGATGGGTTGTACAGTCTTCTGCAGACACACTGAAACTACACCACTGGCTCTCTGTATGTCTCACAGAAATACTCTTTCTTTCAGGATGTCCTTTATTTATCATACATCATGCTACTGTAAATAAGTATCTAATACATCTACTGCAGTACCGTTTCTATTTATAAGCGACATACAGTAAGCAGCCACTAGAGGCCCCTCCAGAAAAAAATGTAGGATAGTAGAATACACAACGTGCAGTTTCGAAATGTGGTTCTGCATCAGCAGTTTTTCTCTTGTTATGTCAGTCACTGACAGTCACTCAATTATCCCATGTCAGCTAAGATTTTATAGATTGCTAGGCCCAGTTAGTCTCGCCAGCTATCTAAGTCTTGTAGTAATGGCCAAATTACTGCCCAGGGGCCCTGACCTCCAGGGGGCCCCCAATGATTTTGTTAGTCACTCTCACTCAGATATCAAATGAACATGGCATAAGTCATGGCAAAATGTTTAGAATTGCAGTAAATTAGCTTTAAAACTGAATTTTAATTATTTCAACGACAATGGCACCACGTGTTGAATTTCAGGAAATTTGCTTAATAACTGCAAAGTTCTCTCTGACCCATGGCAAAATGAGTAGAATTGCAGGACATTAACTTTAAAGCTGGTGGGCAAGTCTTGCTTAGGGCCCCCAAAATGCTTGGAACTGCCGTAATTCACTGTATCACAAATAGACACCTGGCTTGTGTTACATGCCTATCCATAATATCTGTTAATGTGTTAGTATTTTTATTTGGGGATTTTGGAGGGGTCCGGGGCATACTCCCCTTTAAAAAAAAATTAAGTAAATTCCCAAGTAAATATATAGTGTATTTATATCTATTCTGTCATCTGTGTGATGTCTCCTTCCATAACGGTTTGATACAGTTTACTAAATAGAATATATTTGTGATCAAAATCGATAGATACAGACAATTTAAAATAAATAAATATGTAACATATTCACACATAATGCAAAAAACAGGTAAATTAGGAAATTAAGATAAATTAAGTCATTAAGATCCAAAGTGGTATTGCAAAGACATTTTTCTTGGTGAAATTCATCTTGCGTTGAAATATGCTTATAATATAATCCAGATACACCCAAAAAATCTGGGGGAAAAGTATCATTTTATTTTAACAATTTTTGCGGCAAAGGTTAGCAAACCCCAAAAGCCTGATCTTACAGCAAAAGTATTGATATTGATATTGCCCACATACTTTGTTACAAGCTACAAAATATAACATTTCGGTTTTACATTTTTTGACATTGTTGGCAACATCAGATAATCAAAACTGAAAAATGTAGATTTCCTAAATGCTATTCAAATCTCCCAATTTCTCCATGTTTACTTGTTAACTTGTTATTTTCTAAGTTCCCAGTTGAATTTCAACTTACTCAGCACCTCAGTCGCTCCTTCAATGTGCAGTGTTGTAGACACATTCTAGCCTTGAAGTCCAATGACTGCGGAGTGGATTAGATGTAAATGGTGTGAGAACACAACTTCATTACATGTTTGTCCAGTTATAATATGAGCTTACATTCTGTTTCGATGCACACTTGAGCCCAGCGGTCAGGAGGGTCGATTATGCTATGGGGGATGGCTTTGTTTGTTGAAAAGGGGTGGCTCTCCCCTCACCTCCCATATACACTGTACACACTGTACATATATCTTTCTATTGTGTTATTGACTGAACGTTGGTTTATGTGTAACTCTGTGTTGTTGTTTTTGTCGCACTGCTTTGCTTTATCTTGGCCAGGTCGCAGTTGTAAATGAGAACTTGTTCTCAACTGGCCTACCTGGTTAAATAAATGTGAAATAAAATAAAATAAAAAATAAATCCCTCTTCTATAAGACCTTTAAGGTACAGCAAATACAAATCCTATGTTTTTTTTCTCCATTTGAAATGCTCTCTTCTGTAAAACAAAAAAAGTAAGCAGAATAAATTGACTTCGACCATTCCCTCATCTTTGTTAGTATTTTACATGATTTGATCTTGAATATTCAAGATAATGCAAAAACTATGTACTGTTGTCTATGTCACCTTTTTCTGGCCATTGGTGAAGATCAAGTTGCTATTTTCCTTAAATGTTTCTTTCAGTCCATATACAGCGCATTCAGAAAGTATTCAGACACCTTGACTTTTTCCACATTTTGTTACGTTAGAGCCTTACTCTAAAATTGATTAAATAGTCCCCCCCCATTAATATACCTCTACCGACCCCCCCTCCCGGATCCGGGATCCTCCTCATCAGAAACGCTGACTAGCATAGCCTAGCCTAGTGCCACAGGGAATATCATATAATATAATTTCATGAAATCACAAGTCCAATACAGCAAATGAAAGATAAACATCTTGTGAATCTAGCCAACATGTCCGATTTTTAAAATGTTTTACAGCGAAAACACAACATATATTTATGTTAGCTCACCACAATAGCGCAACACACAACGCCATTTTTTCACCGTAAAGATAGCTTTCACAAAACCAACAAATAGAGATAAAATTAATCACTAACCTTTGAACAACTTCATCAGATGACAGTCTTATGACATCATGTTATACAATACATTTATGTTTTGTTCGAAAATGTGCATATTTATAGCTACAAATCTGGGTTTTACAACGCAGCCATGGTCACAAATAGCACCAAAATGTCTGGAGAAATTTTAGACAGCCACGTAATCTAACAGAAAAACTCATCATAAACTTTGCTGAAAAATACAAGTTGCATATATAATTAAAGATACACTGGTTCTTAATGCAACCACTGTGTTAGATTTAAAAAAAATAACTTTAGTACAAAGCACAGCATGCAATAATCTGAGACAGCGCTCAGCCATTCTCCGCCATGTTGGAGTCCAAAGAGTCCACAAAAATACGAAATAACATCATAAATATTCCCTTACCTTTGATGATCTTTCATCAGAATGCAGTGCAAGGAGTCCTAGTTCCACAATAAATCGTTGTTTTGTTTTAGAATGTCCATTTCTTCTGTCGAATTAGCAACTTTGGCTAGCATAGTGGAGCTCACGTGTCCATGAAGATTTTACGCATGAACGAAAAATTCAAAAAGTCATAATAATAGTCGAATAAACTGGTCAAACTCAGTTGATAATCCATCTTTAGGATGTTTTTCAGAAATCAATCCAATAACGTCCCAGACGGAGCATTTCTTCGTGTCTACCTAACGCATTGCAGAAAACGATGTGACAAACCCTAGTGCGTAGCCAGGTACTACCAATATGGCTGACCTCTCACTCCAACAAGTCCCATCCGGTCCCAGAAAAAGCTAGAGACTTCATTCCACGTTCTACTGCCTGTTGACATCTAGTGGAAGGCGTATGAAGTGCATACAGATCCATAAATAAAAGACAATTGAATAGGCAATGCCTTTCACAGAGACCCATTTCAGAATTTTCACTTCTTGTTTGGAAGTTTGCCTGCCAAATGAGTTCTGTTTTACTCAAAGATATAATTCAAACAGTTTTAGAAACTTCAGAGTGTTTTCTATCAAATAGTAATAATAATATGCATATCATATGAGCTAGGACAGAGTACGAGGCCGTTTAAATTGGGCACGATTTTATCCAGAAGTGAAAAGAGCGCCCCCTATTAAGAAGAAGTTTTAATATACACACAATGCCCCATAATGACAAAGGAAAAACAGATTTTTAGACAGGTTTTTAGACTTAAACACTGAAAATTATATTTAAATAATTACTCAGTACTTTGCTGAAGTACCTTTGGCAGCAATTACAGCCTCAAGTCTACTTGAGTATGATGCTTCAAGCTTGGTACACCTGTATTTGGGGAGTTTCTCCCATTCTTCTCTGCAGACCCTCTCAAGCTCTGTCAGGTTGGATGTGGAGCGTTGCTGCACAGCTATTTTCAGGTCTCTCCAGAGATGTTTGATCGGGTTCAATTCCGGGTTCTGGCAGGGCCACTCAAGGACATTCAGAGACTTGTCCCAAAGCCACTCCTGTGTTGTCTTCGCTGTGTGCTTAGGGTCGTTATCCTATTGGAAGGTAAACCTTCGCCCCAGTCTGAGGTCCTGAGTGCTCTGTAGCAGGTTTTCATCAAGGATCTCTCTGTACGTTGCTCTGTTCATCATTCCCTCGATCCTGACATGTCTCCCAGTCCCTGCTGCTGAAAACATCCCCACAGCATGATGTTGCCACCACCATGCCTCACCATAAGGATTGTGCAAGGTTTCCTCCAGACGTAATGCTTGGCATTCAGGCCAAAGACTTCAATCTTGGTTTCATCCGACTAGAGAATATTGTTTCTCATGGTCTGGGAGTCCTTAAGGTGCCGTTTGGCAAACTCTAAGCGGGCTGTCATGTGCCTTTTACTGAGGTGTGGCTTCCGTCTGGCCACTCTACCATAAAAGCCTGATTGGTGGAGTGTTGCAGAGATGGTTGTCCTTCTGGATGGTTCTCCCATCTCCACAGAGAAACTCTGGTGCTCTGTCAGAGTGACCATCGGGTTCTTGGTCACCTCCCGGACCAAGGTCCTTCTCCCCTGATTTTCACAGAGACAGATAATGCTTAGTCCTGGACTAAAAATATTATTCAAAGGACAATTTACATATTATCTGTATTGTGGTTGGTTCTACTGTGAGGGAGGCAAAGTGGCCTACATTCTCCTGCAGCAGTCACAGACAGTCTACAGATCACATACCAACCAGTACATGTATGCTGTCACATATCCACACCTGCAAACAGGTGCACGAGTGCACACATACACACGCACCCACACACACACACCACAGTCGGGTGGAAAGTTAGACGAGACTCTTGCCGCATCCTGTCCTTCTGAAACTTCAGCCAATCATATTTCAGAGACTAGTTGTGTTGAGGAGATTGACAGAAGTACTGTTGAACCAAACCTCAGATACATCTAACTGAAAATTTTCAACTACTTTACCAGACAATTTTAGCAAGAAATAAAAAAACTATACTAAATTCACCCCCCAAAAACACTAATATGAGAAATGTATTAATGTTTCTGACTTTAACAACAAGCATCTCATGAGTGACGAAACCCCACTTGTCATGTTATATTTCCATGGAAATATTCAGTGTTGTAGTTTTACTGATAACGTATCTGCACCTCTATTATCTTATTAAGATAATAACTACAGTAGATAGGAGAAATATTGCCTCTAATGCACACTGTGGAGAGTCATATGGAGACACAGCAAGACTGTTTCTTGTTTCTTACTTTTGGATGTTGCCAATATATACTGCAGTTGTACATGAAACCTGCTTTTTATTGTGCAGTGTAGTTAAAAAGAAAGCCTGAATAAAATATAGTTATTTCCTCTGACAGATAAGCAAATGGTTTTGGCTCATGTTAGGAGCAGGAGACATTTACCTCTAATCACATCAGTTGATGGACTTTCTTTGTGGTTTTCCTGTGAGCAGGCTCCTCGTCTTCCTCTCTATTAAAAGCATTCTCTCAGTCACAGAGACCGTACTTATTATGTAGTTTGTGATAGTCTGTTTCTCTGAAACATGGCGTTATTCACCCCTGATCTGGCTCGTTATCTGTTTTTGATCATCCTCCTTTGCTGTGAGTTATTCCTCTGATCCAACTCTTGCACTAGTATATATACACTGTATACAGCTATATCGTTGGTATTGAGTGTCTAATTTGATCATATTTCATGTGAATATTGTACACTGAGTAAACAAAACATTAAGAACACATGGTCTTTCACCAATTTTATTGGATTTAGGTGGAAAGTAGTGTGAAAAAAGATCAAATACATTTTTCAAATCCAATCATTTTCCCACATTGATTTCAACGTAATCACATTGAGTTTTTTGGTTGAAATGATGTGGAAACTAAGTTGATTCAACCAGTTTTTGCCCAGTGGGTAGTTACTAACATGATGTTACTGGTGCACTTTGACTGATGCCAATCGATAAAAAAATGTTAAACGTTTGTTCTCAAGAATAATATCCCCACCATGTTTTTAATGTCCTTTTCTTAATCTCGAGTTCAGTTTCGATACCACATATTGAGTGTCTCGGTCTCGGATCCATTCTCACTCGGTCTTGACTTGGTCTTGGACATTGGTGACTGAATTTCTTCCTTAAACCAGCCGAGTGTTTGGAGGTGGCAAAATGTTTTCTTTTGCAGTGACATTTGCTGTTTTGGACCTGTAAACAGATTGTTTGCATTCAATAATGGTTGCATTTACTTTTTGCCTAAATATGCTGGATTGCCTTCGAATTCAGAAACATTGCCTACTCTACAAAAATAATGGAAACTACAGTAGGCCTACTTGCAGTGGCAGTCTACACACTTCAATGCAAAAGATCAACTGTCTGTTCAATTGAGAAACTCTACTGTAGACCTGTGTTATCAACCACGCTCCCTTTCGGATGCATAGAGCAAAAACAAATGACGTAATATCCTGTAATTGATCTAATAGGCCCAATGAAATGAGATGTGCATGGTAATTTGTTGTATGGTTACTTTGTGAATGTGAACTCTTCATGGCCAGAAAAGGTGAGGAATTGATTATGCAATGGTTATGATATATTTATATTTTATGTTTATAAATTAATATTCTGCCCTACCAAGCAAAAAGGCAGTAACTCCTCACAGCGTGGAACTGAGTAAAATGTCTTCCAAGTTGAATTGTCCAGCCAAATGAATTCTGGGGAGATCATTTGAGATGTGGTGATCTGTTGCCTTACTATTAGTTAATATTTTATTCATGTTGACCCTGACCTCTGACATGACCTTTGACCCTTAAACAGCAGTTACTGCCTTCTTCCTTGGCATGATATGTTGCAAATGGCAGGGTAATACCAAAGGAAAGAGCAGTGTCAGCCATTTTAATTTGTTAGTTTACTATTCTTCTCATGTATGTTATTAATAAAAGAGCAGTGTAATTACTGACAGTGAAGCGGAGTTCAAACTGTATTATTCGTGTGACTTCCACTAAGATACCAGTTGTATTTACATGGAGATGTAGGTTCTGCGTCAGTCACATTACATACTGTGTTTTACAACTAGCCCATGTCATGTTACATGTGAAAAGCAGCACTGCAATTGTTTGAATTACATTAAATGATTACCTATCTTGTAATATATAATGATGCATTGGAACATGGTAGAAATATGACATAGGGTAATACTAATTATAAAAATTACCATGAGATTGCAAAGTAAATGATTTGTATAAACTACCGGTCAAAAGTTTTAGAACACCTACTCATTTATGGGTTTTTCTTTATTTTTACTATTTTCTACATTGTAGAAGACATCAAAACTATGAAATAACACATATGGAATCATGTAGTAACCAAAAAAGTGTTAAACAAATCAAAATATATTTTATATTTGAGATTCTTCAAATAGCCACCCTTTGCCTTGATGACAGCTTTGCACACTCTTGGCATTCTTTCAACCAGCTTCACCTGGAATGCTTTTCTAACAGTCTTGAAGGAGTTCCCACATATGCTGAGCACTTGTTGGCTGCTTTTCCTTCACTCTGTGGTCCGACTCATCATTGGTTAGAGCATTGGGCCAGTAATCGAAAGGTTGCTAGATCAAATCCCCGAGCTGACAAGGTAAAAATCTGTCGTTCTGCCCCTGAACAAGGCAGTTAACCCACTGTTCCTAGGTTGTCATTGTAAATAAGAAATTGTTATTAACTGACTTGCCTAGTTAAATAAAGGTCAAATAAAACATTTTAATAAATAACGTCAAAGTGGAATTATGTCAGCAAAAATAAAGTGTCAATGAGTATTCAACACCTTTGTTATGGAAATCCTAAATAAGTTCAGAAGTAAAATATTGCTAAACAAGTCGCATAATACTTTGCATGGACTCACTGTGTGCAATAATAGTGTTTAACATTATTTTTTAATGACTACCTGATCTCTGTACCCCACACATGCAATTATCTGTAAAGTCGGTCAGTCGCGTTGTGAATTTGAAACACAGATTCAACCAACAATACCAGGGAGGTTGTCTAATGCCTCACAAAGGACACTTATTGGTAAAATTACACAATTACACTTTGGATGGTGTATCAATATAAACAGTCACAACAAAGATACTGGCATCATTCCTAACTTAGCTGCCGGAGAGGAAGAAACTCGCTCAGAGATTTTACCATGAGGCCAATGGTAAAACAGTTCAGAGTTTCATGACGCGCAGCCGCACCTTCTCCATGCTGCTCTTCGTCGTCTTCCTCGCTTTCCTGTGGAAGAACTGGGAGGTCATCTCGCAGTAACTGGACGGCTTCCTGATGTCCCCGATTTGACCTACAGGGGTGGGGATCTCTCAATGAGTGACGAAGGGAGGCAACGGCGGGCTGGGGCTCCCTGAACAATGAGGGACAGAGGCGGGGCCTGGTGTGAGTGGCGGGGATGACTGACTAACAAACCCGTACTCTGCCTCTGATGCATGTGGTGGAACCAGGCCAGCACAAAGGGTGGGCTTAGCGGAAAGGAGGAGGATGATGAGGAGCCAGTGAAATTGTTTACACATGGAAGACATTTTCTTGCTTTAGAATTGATTCAAGTGGTACTGAATTTGTTTCTTCTTGTTATTGCAGTCCTTAATGCAGATGCTTGAGGTCTTTCTCTTGTGGCAGGATTGGGAAGGTAAACAGCTGGCATGTTGATGATCCACATGGCTAGTGACTTTACCCTTTTTTCGCTCTCCTTTTCTCTCCACCCAAAATCTCTCTTCCTTTTCTCTCTTTAACCCTAAAATATCTCCTTTTTCCCTTTTCTTACTCCGAATATGTTCTCTTCGATGTTTGTCTTCCTCTGCCCCTCTTCTCAATCACCCCAGTCTTTGCCCATTTCACCAAATCACTCTTCTTTCTGGGAGGATTGATGTGACTAGCTACAGTGCACTGCTGTGGACAAAATCTAATGTATCACTGGATCAAGCAAGTGATGGGTTCTTGACTTAATTCTATTGGACGAGCTAAACGCGACGTTGGGCCTGATTGGATCAGGACTGAGTCGGAATATGCTCAGCTTGAAGCCCCGCACTCTTGGCCTGGCCTGTTGGATCCGCCCCTGCTGAGACTATAAACTAATCTATAAACTGAATGAACATACTTGAAGAGCTGTGAAGCTGCTCAGTCTTTCAGTGCTTCCGTACTGTTTCTATTAGTGAAGTGAAATGTCAACTTTTTTTTTTTTAAACAAATAAACAAGCGGTTTTAAAAATGCAGGATTGAGTCAACACACCCAGTTTCTATTTCAACCTCATGTTTTTGATGTGTAGAAAATATTGCCTATATTGACAAGCTAGTCGAGCTCTAACAATGTCCTCAAAGATGGAAGGCAGACGAGACCTTTCTAGCCAATGAGGGCAGATAAGTGTGACCGAGACGTAGATTCCAATTCCAAGATGGCGTAGCAGTGCAGACGTGGTTTGTTGTCCTCTCGTTTACTTTTTGTATATATTCCAATTTATTTTTCAGTCTCTTTTTCCATTTTTAAAATAAATATACCTTCCGGTAACCCGCCTCACTCGGACACGGATCCCCTATTTTTTTAGTCCCTATAGCAAAAACTTTCATCAGAAGGTAGCCAGCTAATTAGCTAAGTTAATAGCCATTTAGTCATTGTTAGCCACTGCTAGCGGCATTTACCCTCTGCTCAGGCACCAGTCGTTTTTTTTAGCCTGGATAATACCTGCCAGCCTCGGACTGTTTTTCTCCACTACAATGCCAGATTCCTGCCGTAAACCCCTGGACCATTGATCATCACAGCTAGCTATCTTCAACTGAGTGACCCAGCCCCGAAGCTAGCCCTGAGCGAGGCACATCTCCCGGCTAGCAAACGAAATTCCCACAACTACAATACCTCTTTCGCCATCTGGCCCGGTCCCTTCGTCGACACGGCGCCCCTCAGTACCACCCCGACTGGTCTGCAGACGTAATTCCATCAGCTGTGCCTTCAACCGGCACTTGCCGGACGAAGGAGCAGACGCTTCTGCTTACCCCGGACTGCTAACTTTAAAAGCCATGTCTCCCGCGTGCTAGCGTAGTAACGACTACCTAGCGGTTTCCCTGTTTCATCTATTGCTGTACACTGGGCCCTATGATCACTTGGCTGCATAACTGATGCCTGCTGGATTGTTCATTTATCACGGTACTCCACTTTGTTTACCTATGTTTATCTGTCGCCCTAGCCCCGAACTCAGGCCCTGTGTGTAGTTAACCGACCCTCCCTGCCCATTCATCGACATTTTACCTGTTGTTGTTGACTTAGCTGATTAGCTGTTGTTGTCTTACCCGTTGTTGACTTAGCTAGCTCTCCCAATAAACACTTGTGATTGCTTTATGCCTCGCTTTATGTCTCTCTCAAATGTCAATATGTCTTGTATACTGTTGTTTAGGATAATTATCATTGTTTTAGTTTACTGCGGAGCCCCTAGTCCCACTGTACATGCCTTAGATACCTCCTTTGTCCCACCTCCCACACATGCGGTGACCTCACCCAGTATTACCAGCATGTCCAGAGATGCAACCTCTCTTATTATCACTCAATGTCTGGGCTTACCTCCACTGTACCCGCACCCCACCATACCCCTGTCTGCACATTATGCCCTGAATCTATTCTAACACGCCCATAAATCTGCTCCTTTTAATCTCTGTCCCCAACGCACTAGACGACCAGTTTTGCTAGCCTTTAGCCGTACCCTCATCCTACTCCTCCTCTGTTCCTCGGGTGATGTGGAGGCTAACACAGGCCCTGCGTGTCCCCAGGCAATTGGTTGCCCCCCATCTATCTTCAGAGTTTGTTCTGTTAGGTGACCTAAACTGGGATATGCTTAACACCCCAGCAGTCCTACAATCTAAGCTAGATACCCTCAATCTCACACAAATTATCTCACACAAATTATCAAGGAACCTACCAGGTACAACCCTAACTCCGTAAACATGGGCACCCTCATAGATATTATCCTGACCAACTTGCCCTCCAAATACACCTCTGCTGTTTTCAATCAGGATCTCAGCGATCACTGCCTCATTGCCTGCATCCGCTATGGGTCCGCGGTCAAAAGACCACCCCTCATCACTGTCAAACGCTCCCTAAAACACTTCTGCGAGCAAGCCTTTCTAATCGACCTGGCCCAGGTATCCTGGAAGGAGTTTGACCTCATCCCGTCAGTCGAGGATGCCTGGTCATTCTTTAAAAGTAATTTCCTCACCATCTTAAATAAGCATGTCCCTTTCAAAAAATGTAGAACTAAGAACAGATATATCCCTTGGTTCACTCCAGACCTAATTGCCCTTGACCAGCACAAAAACATCCTGTGGCGGACTGCAATAGCATCGAATAGTCCCCGCGATATGCAACTGTTCAGGGAAGTCAGGAACCAATGCACACAGTCAGTCATGAAAGCAAAGGCTAGCTTTTTCAAACAGAATTTTGCATCCTATAGTTCTAACTCCAAAAAGTTTTGAGACACTGTAAAGTCCATGGAGAACAAGAGCACCTCCTCCCAGCTGCCCACTGCACTGAGGCTAGGCGACACGGTCACCACCGATAAATCCATGATAATCAAACATTTCAATAAGCATTTCTCTACGGCTGGCCATGATATCCTCATGGCTACCCCAACCCCGGCCAACAGCTCCGCACGCTTCGCAGCTACTTGCCCGGGCCTCCCCTGCTTCTCCTTCACCCAAATCCAGATCGCAGATGTTCTGAAAGAGCTACAAAACCTGGACCCGTACAAATCAGCTGGGCTAGACAATCTGGACCCTCTCTTTCTAAAACTATCCGCCACCATTGTTGCAACCCCTATTACCAGTCTGTTCAACCTCTCTTTCGTTTTGTCCGAGATCCCTAAAGATTGGAAAGCTGCCGTGGTCATCCCCCTCTTCAAATGGGATGACACTCTAGACCCAAACTGTTAAGGACCTATATCCATCCTGCCCTGCCTTTCTAAAGTCTTTGAACGCCAAGTTAATAAACAGATCACTGACCATTTCGAATCCCACCGTACCTTCTCCGCTGTGCAATCCGGTTTCCGAGCTGGTCACAGGTGCACCTCAGCCACGCTCAAGGTACTAAATGATATCATAACTGTCATCGATAAAAGACAGTACTGTGCAGCCGTCTTCATCGACCTGGCCAAGGCTTTCGACTCTGTCAATCACCGTATTCTTATTGGCAGACTCAATAGCCTTGGTTTCTCAAATGACTGCCTCGCCTGGTTCACCAACTACTTCGCAGATAGAGTTCAGAGTGTAAAATCGGAGGGCCTGTTGTCCGGACCTCTGGCAGTCTCTATGGGGCTACCACAGGGTTCAATTCTCGGTCCGACTTTTTTCTCTGTATATATCAACGATGTCGCTCTTGCTGCGGGTGATTCCCTGATCCACCTCTACGCAGAAGACACCATTCTGTTTACATCTGTTCCTTCTTTGGACACTGTGTTAACTAACCTCCAAACAAGCTTCAATGCCATACAACCCTCCTTCCGTGGCCTCCAACTGCTCTTAAACGCTAGCAAAACCAAATGCATGCTTTTCAACCGTTCGCTGCCCGCACCCGCCCGCTCGACTAGCATCACTACTCTGGACGGTTCTGACCTAGAATACGTGGACAACTACAAATACCTAGGTGTCTGGCTAGACTGTAAACTCTCCTTCCAGACTCATATCAAACATCTCCAATCCAAAATCAAATCTAGAATCAGCTTTCTATTTAGCAACAAAGCCTCCTTCACTCACGCCGCCAAACTTACCCTATTAAAACTGACTATCTTACCGATCCTCGACTTCGGCGATGTCATCTACAAAATAGCTTCCAATACTCTACTCAGCAAATTGGATGCAGTCTATCACAGTGCTATCCGTTTTGTTACCAAAGTGCCTTATACCACCCACCACTGCGACCTGTATGCTCTAGTCGGCTGGCCCTCGCTACATATTCATCGCCAGACCCACTGGCTCCAGGTCATCTACAAGTCTATGCTAGATAAAGCTTCACCTTATCTCAGCTCACTGGCCACGATAACAACACCCACCCGTAGCACGCGCTCCAGCAGGTATATCTCACTGGTCATCCCCAAAGCCAACACCTACTTTGGCCACCTTTCCTTCCAGTTCTATGCTGCCAGTGACTGGAACGAATTGCAAAAATCGTTGAAGCTGGAGACTTACATTTCCCTCACTAACTTTAAACATCAGATATCTGAGCAGCTAACCGATCGCTGCAGCTGTACATAGTCCATCTGTAAATAGCCCACCCAATCTACCTACCTCATCCCCATATAGTTTTTATTTACTTTGCTGCTCTTTTACACACCAATATCACTACTTACACACCATCACCTGCTCATCATCATCTGCTCATCTATCACTCCAGTGTTAATCAGCTAAATTGTAATTACTCTGCTACTATGGCCTATTTATTGTCATACCTCCTCATGCCATTTGCACACACTGTATATAGACTTTCTTTTTCTCTATTGTGTTATTGACTGTACGCTTGTTTATTCGATGTGTAACTCTGTGTTGTTGTTTCTGTCACACTGCTTTGCTTTATCTTGGCCAGGTCGCAGTTGTAAATGAGAACTTGTTCTCAACTACCTTACCTGGTTAAATAAAGGTGAAAAAATTAAAAATAAAATATGTGACAGCTTCAATGGCGTTGCCTATGCTCTCTTCCCGTGTATCCTTTTTCAAATCCAGGCCTTGAGGTCCACAGCATTAATTATTTATTTTTCTCCTTAGGTGTGGTTGAGTAAAAGCTGGTTAACTTCTCTGCGCTACGGATCCCTTTAGCGGGATCATTTTCCTAAACAACCGCTGAATTGCAGGGCGCAAAATGTTACTACAAATATTTATAATCATGCAATCACAAGTGAAATATACCAAAACACACTTTAGCTTGTTGTTAATCCACCTATCGTGTCAGATTTAGAAAATATGCTTTGCAGCGAAAGCAATCCAAGCTTTTGTGAGTGTATCAATCAATGCTACCACAGCTAGCCCCAAATTAGCATGGTCACGAAAGTCAGAAAAGCAATAAAATTAATCGTTTACCTTTGATAATCTTCAGATGTTTGCACTCACGAGACTCCCAGTTACACAATAAATGTTATTTTTGTTCAATAAATATTACTTTTATAACAAAAAAACGCCATTTGGGTTGAGCGTTATGTTCAGAAAACCAAAGCCTTGTTCTGTTCGACGAAAATTCCAAAAAGTATCCGTAATGTTCGTAGAAACAAGTCAAATGTTTTTTATAATCAATCCTCAGGTTGTTTTTAACAAACATAATCGATAATATTTCAACCGGACCGTAACCTATTCAATAAAAGAGAGAAAGAAAATGGAGAGCTACCCCTCTCGCGCGCAGGAACTAATCAGGGGACACCTGACTAGTTTTGAAAAATCTCGCAAATTTTTCAAAATAAAAGCCTGAAACTATGTCTAAAGCCTGGTCACAGCCTGAGGAAGCCATTGGAAAAGGAATCTGGTTGATACCCCTTTAAATGGAATAAAGACGGGCCAGGAAACACAGATTTAAATTTAAAAAAATCACTTCCGGGTTAGATTTCCTCAGGTTTTCGCCTGCAGATTCAGTTTTGTTATACTCACAGACAATATTTTGACAGTTTTGGAAACTTTGGAGTATTTTCTATCCTAATCTGTAAATTATATGCATATTCTATGATGTGGACCTGAGAAATAGTCCGTTTACCTTGGAAACGTTATTTAAAAAAAAAAAAAAAAAATCTGACCCCTAGCATCAAGAGGTTAAACTTCCAGGGAATAAAGCACCAGGAGCACCAGTGGACAGCAATGTTCTGGTTTGGGTACCTTTGAATATCAAACTGAAGACCCAATTAGTTATTGCACCCCCTTGTGGACAAACTGAAATGGTACAACATGTTGCATTGCACCATTGTGGACCCTGACCCATAACAGAAAAGTTTTGAATAATTTCCCATAGCTTCATAGTTATGGGAAATGTTTGTTTTGAGATGGTTAGTTCTAACTGTATAGAAAGACCAGTATCAGGGTCGTCCCTCAGGAGACTGGTACCATGTCCAGTGTGTTCCAGGCTCAGATGTATCTCAACTATCTGCACACTCACTGTACCAGATTTTCCCAACGAATCGTGCCATGGTCATCAACCTATGATGGATGAACAACAAAGTCCTGACCGTGTAGAAAACAACTTAACCATCAATATTTTCCAGGAACCGGGAAGTCACTGTACTAGTGATGCAATTCATCTGGCAGAAGAGGGTACTGATTAAGCAGGTGCAAGAAACAAGAACTTAACAACTTTTTATTTCTATATACATAAACTTGCATCAGTGAATCATTAAACATATTTACAAACCCCTAGCTACCACCGACACTTATCTACAGGAAAAGTGGAGATTACATTTTACAGCAGCTAGGTCTACACTTAAATGCCTCAAACAAGTAGTACAAAAAACTGCTTTATTTAAAAACATATAAAGGGGATAAAAGGAGTTCAGTCACTCTGCTGCTGCCCCCCTTGCCTCGTTTCTCTGTGGTTTTAGCTTCAGGAGCAGCAGTGCCTCCTTCATCACCCTCTGCAGGCTTCTGGAAAGCTTTGGCCTTTGCACCCTTCTTGGCTGCCCCTTCACCCTTGGTAGACTTCTGTGCTTTGTGTTGATCCTCAGCTGTCCCCTCTTCCCCATTGTCCTATTCGACTTGGGCTTCTTAGCAGGGGCCACCTTGGAAGCAGATGCTTTTCCGGACTTCCTAAGTTTTGCATCCTGAAAGATGAAAATGACAGGTTTGCAATGCTGCTGGTTTGTGGTAGCATTTACAATTTGAGATTCAATTTAACATGGTAAAGCCCAAATAGGGAACAGTACCCATGACAAAAGTGTAAGAAAAAGTCCCTATACACCAAAACCACTTGAACAATGCCAATAGTCAGAACATAACTGACCACACTTGCCTCTGAAGGTTTCTCCTTCTGCTTTTTGGCTGTAGCCTTTTTCTTCTCAGCTTCTAGAGACAAGAGTTAGTGTGTATGCATGCAATCCTGGACACAATGAGGAGAAGTGAGATACCCATACAAGTCATTGAATGAGCAATGTTAAATGTCCTCCATTACAATGGGTGTAGCTCAATAACAATGATCCCATACAATTGGGCAGATTATAGGGTGATGTCTAAATCCTAGGAGTGATGAGCACAATCAATTCAGTGGATTCAGTTTACCGGCTTCCTTGTCCTTAGTCTTCTTGGCTTCAACCTTGGCAGCCTTTGGAGCCTTCTCTACATTGGGATCAGTGTTCTCTGTGGCCTTTGGCTTGGGCTCCTTGACCCTACCCCTGACTGCAAGCTGGTAAGGGAGAGTGATCACACATTGAGCTACATTATATTAAACACCAAGCCCATGTTCAACATGTTTGTCATAATGTTGACTTATCTAATAAACACCACTTTATATTCAAAACTGGTACCATGAAGTTTGATTCATTTGGCAAGTAAGCTACTATCACATTCAGAAAATAAAGTCCATTCAACTTGGATCACATTTTTCTTGATTTAATTACTTGGGTTAACAAAGCCTAGTTGCCACAAGGAGCCTATTAAAGTAACTGTCCAGTGGAGATGTCAGTTTATATTCATCCTGTGATGTTACGTTTGTGATGTTACGTTTGATGCCTGAGCTCAGAGGCATGCGTTGAAATCACAGTGTGCCGATGCCCGTATCACTTTATCAGAAGCACGTGATCAATGACGTCCAAAGCTTCATTTCGTCGAACAACCACCTGATTGGTAGAAGACAAAAAGGCTACACTGCACACACACTCTATGGGGTGTGGGACATAATCTATAATAATTTGGCTGCTCTAAATTCTTTAGACCAGCAGGTGCCACTAGTGTGCACTTGATCAAAGCCTTGAGAATATAACCTATTTTAGACAATTAGCTGGAAAATCTCAATGCTCCAGGAAGCTTTGTTTCCCCATCACTAATCCTATTTGTAGCCAAAGCATAATAAAACATTTAAAAAAACAAACACCTAGACTTGTTACACAAAACATACAGTTTCGATAATGCTTGCCATTTCCTCATTAAACATTATATCGTGTTGGCTCACTGGCTGAGCTGGCCAATCATTTAATATTGATTTGATTTAATATTTCTTTATACAGGTATATGCCCACACCATTCTGTTGTTGGGGTACGTCCAGGGCCTGATTAACAAAGGGGCTTCCCGGGGCTGACGCGGTTTACCTGAACAGGCGCTGACATTTAGTTATCAGTTAGAGCATTCAAGGTAAACTGATCAGTCCGAGTAGTGTGAACTCGCTTCTTCTTCTCTCCTCCGTCCTTCCTTCCATCCTTTCCTTTCCTTTACTGTGCTTATCAGTTTACCTTCACTGCTCTGGCATATTATTAAACATGACTCACCAAACATAAATGAAATATGAAAACCCTTCTACATTTTAGAGACCATCAAACTCTTAACCACAAATGCAGGGTTTTTGTAGTTAAACGTTGTGCAGCAGTCAAAAACTTCAAACAGAAATTGAAGATAAATATTTTTCTCAGACAGACAAGTTAGTTTGTTGGTTATAAAAATCAAATTGTCGGCAGTAATGATACAAAATAAAGCTTGAGAACCTAAAAATAATTACAGATAAATGATTCTGAATGTTCAGCCTCCTTGTCCTCTGCAACATGACATTAGCTCACAGTTGTCATATGAGACATCTGTGGTTTTCCTGTGAACAATCTCCGCATCTGCTTTTCTATTGAAACATGTATTCTTTGTCCCAGTCACTGCCACCATCTTCTGTGAAGTCAGACTAACAGTATGTATGTATCTCTCTAAATAATTACGTTGTTCATCCCTGATATGGCTGGTCATCTGTTTTTGCTCATCCTCCTTTTCGGTGAGTTATTTTTCCATTCCATCTGTTTGTGCTACAGGATATTTCATTCTTCTTTCTAGTCTTTTAGTCTTTTACTTTAGGAACTCTTAATATTTCAACATGTTATGGTTATAATAAGTGTGTCTTATTCCAGTGATCATCCTATTGATTTATATTTCTCTGTCATTATTTTACATTTTGTTCAGATAAGAATGACCACTGCTTGATAACATGGCTGTGAATGCGTTATGGGCTATTCCACTTCGCCAACTTGTGTAAAGTGTTCCCATCTCATGTTTTCTTATTTTTCATAATGGCAAAAAGAGCATGTTAATGACCAATTTTGTTATGTCTAGATACCTTCCAGTACCTCGAAGCCAAAGGTCAGTATCATTATTATGAATTTAAAGCTGCAATATGTAACTTTTTGGGCTACCAGACAAAACAACGGCTTACCAAAATATTCAAATAATGATTGACATATTTTCAATAAAAATGTTATTTTGATGAATTCATCCATAAGATTTCATCCTTCCACGAGATGCTGTATACACTGGGTATACAAAACATTAACATGACATAGACTGACCAGGAAAATCCAGGTGAAAGCTATGATCCCTTATTGATGTCACTTGTTAAAGCCATTTAAATCAATAAATAGATGAAGGGGAGGAGACAGATTGAAGACATGTATTGTGTATGTATACCATTCAGAGGGGGAAAGGGCAAGATTTAAGTGCCTTTGAACGGGATATGGTAGCAGGTGCCAGAACTGCAACAGTGCTGGGTTTTTCACGCTCAATAGTTTCCTGTATCAAGAATGGTCCACCACCCTAAGGACATCCTGGAAACTTGACACAACTGTGGGAAGGATTGGAGTCAACATGGGTCAGCATCCCTGTGGAATGCTTTCGACACATTGTAAAATCCATGCCAAGACTGTTTGGTACACTCCGTGTAGTCCCGACACAAATCTAGGGTTGGTACCCAAGCCAGCTGGTCGATCATTCTAAATGTTCCATTGTCATGATGGCTGTCAATGTTCTTATGCCTTGCTTGCTAGCAACTTCGGCTAACACAGTCACGTCAAACAGTGCAGCCAGAATAACAGCAAAGAAGCTGCATTTGCATTTGTTTAAGCTGTTTTCTATAGATTTTTGGGGGGATTCAGCCATAACAATGAGCAATTGACACGATGCGCGATTTTGCCTGGCATAGAAAATGTGCTCTCTCTCCAGGACACTATTCAGAGGAGCTAGCCAACTACAGTACAAAGTTAACATAATCACTTCAAACTGAAGCTGGAATGACAGTAAATTAGCTGCATTTCGTGTTTTTCTATTGGCATTTCTTTGTATATATCCATAAAAATTATACTGATTCCTGATTTTGACTGGCTAAGAAAAGCTGCCAGACTGTCTCATCCCGACACATTCGTTCATTACTATGGGGCAGCTGGAGGTGATCAAATGTCAATATTGAAACAATGTTGCAAACGTCGGAGACAGACAGCAAGGTTAATACAAATCTCTGCTGTTGAAAACCAAATGCTAGTCTAAAATAAATGGGATATAATATCTAAATGCTTTTTACAGTGGAGATCAAGTCTATAAATTGCCTGGCTGGGCTGATGAGATAGTGGATTGAGCAGTCAAATGGAATAGTGAATAGACAATTTTTTTGTGTTTGCAAACGTTTGGCGCATCTCCCTCATGCGGCAACATTTGCAAACACAAAAAATAGTCTATTCACTATTCCATTTGACTGCTCAATCCACTATGGTGACAGAACATGGGGGAGTTTTTCTAGAACGCCAACAAAAAAAGCCTTTATTTACATGTTGCATATGTTTGCATTTCATACTACTTTTGGATTATAATTGGAGTTTAAGGCTCATATGAATGTCCTGCTTAATATAATGTTTGTGTCGTCATCGCAAATCAACCGCATTATACTTAAAAATAACTTAAACTTCAACCAGTAAAATGTCTCTTTGGCTAACTTTTGCTACAGCCTATTGCTATGTCAGGGAGTGTTTAGCATTCTAGCTAACAACTTGCTGCATCCAAAATAGTTATTTTACAAAGATCACAACCAAATATAATCTTAGTGACTGTTCAAGCAAGAATCAAAACATCATTGTAAGCGTAGGAGAGCTACCCAAAAGTGATTTTGTTTAGAACTAATAAAAGCGTAAATCTAGGCTATGTTGAATGGGCGCAGATGGCGTGGCTTTCTTACTACAGCCAAGAGTTACGCGCATCTGTACATGACGTCACTGTGTCATTCACTGGAAAGTATGGAAAGCCATTTGGGTCTTTGCATTTCAAACAAGATACACGTGAAATAACACTGTTTGATGCGTCAAATAACACTATTTGAAGCGTAAAATAAGCTTGTTGACCAATCAGGACCTGGATATGACTGTACGTCACATAATAATTTAACACTTTATAATAACATAATAATGTATAATAATTTATAATATAATAATAATTATTACATAATAATTTAATAATTTTTTACGTAGTTATTACAGCTTGATTACACTATCACTTCTATTTCATATGTCACAGCGATTCACCGATATGTATCATGCTGGTAATGTTTTGTCTTGTGCACCTGCTGCTGCAGCACAAGCACAGACACACTTCCCCAAGCTCTGGGACAGTTCTGTTCAGAAAAATCCACTTCTTCTGTTGTTTGGCTGTGCCCATATAGCAACGTCCCAAAATGAGCATTTGTCCTGGTGGAAGGATGAAAATAAAACACAATAATAGGTCTTTAATGAAAGACATGTCCTTAATCTTTTGTTTAAATGTTGGCAAACGTTTTATAAAATCAAAATGCCCATCGAACCCGAGGATTATTGTGTGATAACTCCCTCCTAAGGGCTGTTCCTGGCACGTTCTCATTGTTTATTTCTTAAATAGACAAGTGTCTTAATTGTTTTTCTCTTTCAAACTCATATAATATTAAGTGGTACGTTATCTGTATGAGTAGTTAAACATTGAAAATTAATTTATAATTCAATTAAAAAAGACACTCCATCATCCCTCTGATCTCACAGATCTTCCTCAGCCCAGTCTAACAGTGATTCCTGCAGTCATCAAAGAGAGAGACTCAGTTCAGCTGAACTGCCAGACTCCTCCATCTGTCTCTGAGTGTTACTTCAAAATAAAGGGGCAAGTGGAATTCACCCTACCATCACCCTGTCAACAGACACTCACAGGAACACTACTGGTGAAGTGGACAGGTCAGAGTTCACCAGCTGAGGTCAAAATACAATGTCAGTACAGTGCTACAGGTTCACAGTTTAGATCCATATACAGTGAGCCGTCAACAGTCACAATTCAGGGTAAGAAGATTGTTTGAATGGTTGTAAACAATGTACTGTTGTGCCATCATTACCATGTTCCTCTTGGGATATGTTATCATACTGTGTGTTGTCATTAGCTATTACATGAAGCAATCAAGGAATATATTATATCTCCTTAATTTCCCATACTGTCGCCGCATAAAGTAATTGACTCAAGATCCTTAAGTCTTAAATAACAAGGAGGGATTAGACTGTCAGTACATTTCTCAAAACCACAAAATACTTAATTCCCCTATTCTCACAGACATTCCTCAGCTGACAGTGAGTTCTACAGTCATCAGAGAGAAAGAATCAGTTCAGCTGAGTTGTGAGACTCCTCCCTCTCTCCCTGTGTCTGGCTGTTACTTCTACATGGAGGGGGAGAAGATTCTTCCAGACTCATCGTGTACGCAGACAATAACAGGAATTGAGCTGCTCAAGAGGTCTGGTCCAACATTTCCAGCTGTGGTCAAAGTGACATGTTACTACACTGTAAGGGAGTCTCACACATCTCCTTTAAGTGACCCTGTCTCAGTCACTGTTCAGGGTAAGTTGGTGGTTTAAACAATGATACACTTCACTGTTATACCGTATTAATTATGCTCGTTCTGAAAATGAGATCAAATCAAATCAAGTTTATTTTATATAGCCCTTCGTACATCAGCTAATATCTCGAAGTGCTGTACAGAAACCCAGCCTAAAACCCCAAACAGCAAGCAATGCAGGTGTAGAAGCACGGTGGCTAGGAAAAACTCCCTAGAAAGGCCAAAACCTAGGAAGAAACCTAGAGAGGAACCAGGCTATGAGGGGTGGCCAGTCCTCTTCTGGCTGTGCCGGGTGGAGATTATAACAGAACTATGCCAAGATGTTCAAAATGTTCATAAGTGACAAGCATGGTCAAATAATAATCATGAATAATTTTCAGTTGGCTTTTCATAGCCGATCATTAAGAGTTGAAAACAGCAGGTCTGGGACAGGTGGCGGTTCCATAACCGCAGGCAGAACAGTTGAAACTGGAATAGCAGCAAGGCCAGGTGGACTGGGGACAGCAAGGAGTCATCATGCCCGGTAGTCCTGACGTATGGTCCTAGGGCTCAGGTCCTCCGAGAGAGAGAAAGAAAGAGAGAAGGAGAGAATTAGAGAGAGCCAAGATTTTCAAAATGTTCATAAATGACAAGCATGGTCAAATAAAAGTCAGTTGGCTTTCATAGCCGATCATTAAGAGTTGAAAGCAGCAGGTCTGGGACAGGTAGGGGTTCCATAACCGCAGGCAGAGCAGTTGAAACTGGAACAGCAGCAAGGCCAGGTGGACTGGGGACAGCAAGGAGTCATCATGCCCGGTTTGCCGTGACGTATGGTCCTAGGGCTCAGGTTCTCAGAGAGAGAGAAAGAAAGAGAGAACGAGAGAATTAGAGAGAGCATACTTAAATTCACACAGGACACTGGATAAGACAGGAGAAGTACTCCAGGTATAACCAACTGACCCTAGCCCCCCGACACATAAACTACGCAGCATAAATACTGGAGGCTGAGACAGGAGGGGTCAGGAGACACTGTGGCCCCATCCGATGATACCCCCGGACAGGGCCAAACAGGAAGGATATAACCCCACCCACTTTGCCAAAGCACAGCCCCCGCACCACTAGAGGGATATCTTCAACCACCAACTTACAATCCTGAGACAAGGCCGAGTATAGCCCACAAAGATCTCCACCACAGCACAAACCAAGGGGGTGCGCCAACCCAGACAGGAAGATCACGTCAGTAACTCAACCCACTCAAGTGACGCACCCCTCCTAGGGACGGCATGGAAGAGCACCAGTAAGCCAGTGACTCAGCCCCTGTAATAGGGTTAGAGGCAGAGAATCCCAGTGGAGAGAGGGGAACCGGCCAGGCAGAGACAGCAAGGGCGGTTCGTTGCTCCAGAGCCTTTCCGTTCACCTTCACACTCCTGGGCCAGACTACACTCAATCATATGACCTACTGAAGAGATAACCTTTAAGTCTTTACTGAAGACTTGAGACCGAGTCTGCGTCTCTCACATGGGTAGGCAGACCGTTCCATAAAAATTGATATCTATAGGAGAAAGCCCTGAGATCTTCTGTCGTATTTCTTAAACGTCTTCATTTCACATAATGACAGGATTTACTGTACTTTGTACAAACATAAATGCTGATAGTTTAACATTTTATTAATGGATTTTCCATACTGTTAGTATGTATGGATTACCTGTAATGTTTTTTAAATGCAACTTTCAAAGAGACCCACCTCCTCCCAGGCTGACAGTGAGTTCTTCAGTCATCAGAGAGAGAGACTCATCTGTCAGACTCCTCCATCTGTCTCTGTGTCTCACTATTACTTCTACACATAGGGGAGAGATCCTAAACACTCACCCTATACACGTTCACTCACGGGGACTGAGCTGCTCTCGTGGGCAGGTCAAAGTTCATCTTCTGAGATCAAACTGAGATGTTTTTACACAGTAGAAACGTACTATCCGTTGATGCAAAGTGGTTCTGTCTCTCTTACTATTCTTGGTAAGAAATGTTATATTCAGATTGTCTTGAATGATTCTGTTTAAATCACAATCTCATCCAATGTCATTTTAAAAATATTTGTTGTGAAGACAATACATATTTGAAATGTACATGTCAAAAGTAGAGTTCTAAGATCCCACGGAAAACAACCACAGAGACAGGCCAAAGTACAATCAAAGGTTCTTTATAAACTCAGCTTGACACAGTAATACACAGTATCACTACGGCCCTATTAGAAACGTATAAATAGGCTGGGATTTAGGGCTGTAGGCTAACTAGAAGCAACGGGACAAACTAACACAGCAGTTGATTCCCGATCGGTGGCCAATGTTCATTCAGGTCCTTCCGAACAGGGTTTGTTCATTCGTTTCTACCCGAGCAGGATTAGTTTGGCTCTACCCGAGCAGGGTTTGTTCATTCGGTTCTACCCGAGCAGGATTAGTTTGGCTCTACCCAAGCAGGGTTTGTTCGTTCGGTTCTACCCGAGCAGGGTTTGTTCGTTCGGTTCTACCCGAGCAGGATTAGTTTGGCTCTACCCGAGCAGGGTTTGTTCATTCGTTTCTACCCGAGCAGGATTAGTTTGGCTCTACCCGAGCAGGGTTTGTTCATTCGTTTCTACCCGAGCAGGATTAGTTTGGCTCTACCCGAGCAGGGTTTGTTCGTTCGGTTCTACCCGAGCAGGGTTTGTTCGTTCGGTTCTACCCGAGCAGGATTAGTTTGGCTCTACCCGAGCAGGGTTTGTTCATTCGGTTCTACCCGAGCAGGATTAGTTTGGCTCTACCCGAACAGGGTTTGTCTCTTCCTCCAGAGCAGGGAGAGGGAGATCTGTGGAATCACTGCACACCATACAAGCAAGCAAAATTGTCCGTGTGATTCAATTTGATTTCACACGTGAGAATGTAAGGAATTAAGTGAAAGGCAATCGCTGTAAACACACAGCACACATGATTAAACATCATAAATATGCATGATATCAAATAAGACATGCTGATACGTACTATAAAGAGAATGGCAGGCTCTAGTTTAGTAAGAGTCAGTGTCACTTGTGACATATACTTTACATTCAAATAGAGTGATGCAAAAAGGAGTCTCTGTCCTTTCCTAACAGATCCAAAACCAGACATTACAGTCCATTTTGATGAGGACTTCACCATCATCTGTTTGATTCCTGGATCCGTCAGTCCTGACACCACCTGTAACCTGTATGTTGGAGAGCAGAGTCAGCCATCCTTCACAGCAAAGATCTGGAAAGAAAAAAGCAAAGGTTCCAAACAGTGGTTCTGTAGATTCACTGTAACTGAGAGGGATATTATCAGAACTCTTCAGTCAGTGAGGCGTAAGGAGGTGAGCTGTGACTACAGAGTGAGCTCAGGACCAAACTCTCTTTCTCAACGCAGTGATGGGAAAAGCTTTGCACGTGAGTCATTATCTAAACAAATCTATCAGGGCTGCAGGTCTTCATGATCTGACTCACTTTGATTTTAGCATCTTCTTAGTATGACTATACTCATTCTGACCAACAAACTAAATACCACATTTCAATCCCAAATGATTTTAGATCTGGTGGGAGTTCACATCAGTGATCCAACAACTATACAGACACCTTCTATGGCAGGTAGGCTACACATGTGTGCTTTTATAGTGGCACTGCTGTTATTTTAAAGCAACAAAAGTTTCAGCAATAAGAATAATTGTCTTAATGTGTAAATTAAGCTGTTCTATAGATATGACACCAGCCTCAACACCAATGTCTGGGATCATCAGCACAAGTAATAGAATGTCTGTGTTCATCTAGTCGAGTGTTTAGATCATATCTATGCGCTTTTTGGCTTCTGCTGTTAGATACATGGTGACCTTATTCTAGGAAGCTGTCATACAACAATCAACACCTTATCTGTCCTGAAAGACTTTATCACCTTATGAATTGGTCTTATCATCTCTATAATGAGGAGAAATATAATCTACCAGGGCTAGAAGCAATCTGTCCGTAGTGATTTTTATAGTCCTACTTTGCCCATTTTGAATAGATAAATCATGAAGGTATTTCAAAAGGCCAACAACACCATGATGATCATTAATACGATCATGAATAAAATGCTAATTTCATTAATATATGTTTTCTCAGTGGGTTTGACTCCAGGTCCTAGATCTACTTTGCCTCCCAGCACGACAGTGAGTCCTACAGAAGGTGTGTTGGGCCTCTAAATTACCATCTCTGCAAGTTCCAATTATACAGTCAAGCGTTAAGATTACGGGCCTGTAAAATTAAGTGACCCAAATGTGAATGTAAAACCTTATTCTTGTGTAGTCATATTGCTTCCCATTTGTTTCGACTGTTACTTGTACCTTTACCCCAGACACCACAGTGACACCAACTACCAGTACGTAGATCCACCAATTTAAACTTAGTTTGCAAGTACAATATCTTTGTTCACATTCATTCACTAAAGCTCTGACCGGTTAACTAATAGATTCATAGCTGCTTGTAATTTTAGTCCAGATTTTTAACCATTTTTAGTCCATCTGATTTGTAGGTAATGTGTATTGTACTTCTCTCTTTCTGCTTATTGAAATACCTTAGATATTATATTAATTTACATTTGTTCTTGTGTAATATGAGAAATCTCTTCTCACCAGGTTTGACCTCCCCTTTGACCCCTAGCATGGCTGTGAATCCTTCATCAGGTCTCTTAGTCATCTTTATCTAGTTAGCAAATATAAGTAAAACAAATAGAGTAGCTTATCTTCTCCATGTTTTTTTTTCCATCACAAATTTGCCTCATTACAAAAAGAGGTTGATATTTGATTGATTAAAATCAACCCATTTAAATGTATTTGTATAATCAGATCCAATGATTTGCTTTGCATCAGGGTCGACTGTTTGCTGTACTTTGACCACTGACACCCCAGCGAGTCCAACTGAAAGTAAGTATAGCCAATAGGTTTCATTTAGTTTGCTAAATATTTTTGTCTATTAAAGCATAAACCAGTTTTGCAAATATAGCCAAATGTAAATTCAGTCAAAGGTTTAGGATTAATCAAACAATTTGTTTATTCTTAGAAATATTTACATAACTCTGTTATTAAACTGTCCTTCTCTCTTGCATGTGCCCAGGAGGTCAAAGCTCCACAGAAAGTGATGTGGAATCAAACAGTCAAGAAAGCATTCTGGGTAAGTATCCTTTTCTCGCTGTCTTTTCTCACACATATGAAAACAGAGCTGTGCACATTATCTTAGAAGAACAATAATGTGGTCCAAGAGCTAATGACCTCTCCCGTTGTCGTCATGTCACCAAATAGTGGGGCGATTATGGCAGGCAGCAGTGGCTTCTGGAGTGGGCGTGCTCCTGGTAGGATTGACAGCTGTCTGTCTCTGCAGGAGGACCAGTGAGTACATTTGATTATGCATAACAAATCATTTGCAAATTTACCGTGCTGACATTAATGTAAGTGACTTTGGCATGGGTTAATTTATCAACTCATTTTGATCATATTGTATAGGTTAGACTATATTCAATATAATTAATTTATCCTCATTTGTTTTTCAGAGAAAAACTATTCTCAGAGGTAAGAATTCCGCTTGTGAATATGATGTAGATTGTATCAACCTTTAGTTCTGTATTGTCCATGATGAGATGTTCTTACCACAACCTTCTTATACTTTTATGTTGTACAGACCTACAGCCAGACAGGATGATCACAGCCAATGTATGTTCTAAACAAAATACATCAACATAGACACACATACAACTTACCTAACTATATACAGGCATGTACAAACACTGTAATTCCATTTTCATTGTGTTTCAGTTGTAGATGATTTGGTGTCTATGG